>NC_053439.1:6204933-6520990 GCF_007990345.1 Gossypium hirsutum | reverse complement strand
GGAGATTAACCTCTCGGAGTGTACCTGATTATCGAAACACTTTTACCTGCAACCTATTTTTTTTCTCCCAAAGGATGGCCTGGTGGAACCACCAAGTAGTACTGCGCACATCCCAATAGATCTTTATAACCCTCAACCAAGTATTCCTTCGGGCTTTGAAACATTACAATAATTAATGTTATTATCTGCCCACAGAATTACCAGAGGGACGACGTAACTTCACACTATATCAAGGCCGAATCAATAAAATACAAAAGTGAACCCGACCTCCGTCATTACAGCATGGATCCAAGATCATAAGTAGAAACAGATTAGGACACAACTGTAATATACAACAAGGAGCAAAAATGTCTACTTTCTTTTCCCTATCGGGGGGGCCCCATTTTCCTATTTTTCTGGTATGCTAAGAATAGAGGTCCTTTCAAGCTTGTCTCCAAGGAATGCCAACCCTACTATCCCCCCCTGTTTTGCTTAATCCGAGGCTGTAACCCCACTCGGTCACTTCATCCTCGGTGTATAACTCATATCAACTGTCCCTCATGAATGGTCGTTCAAGTTCACCCTACTTTTGAATAAATTCTATCCCCCCTGAACCAACTCTACGGAACACCCAATAGTAAGCTGGTATCCTCTTATAGCACCAGTCAACTTCCGATGTAAGCATGTAGGCCGGATTCAATGGGCAAGGCGAACGGCTGTTACTTCTGCATGAAAGGCAATCCCCATATTCAAATAGAATAACTGCCTAACCATTTTCCATTGATCCCAATCTCCTTCAATTCCTGCAAGTTGTTCTGACTACGCTAACACGAGTGAAGTCCCATAACCTGATACGTATCCCACGGCCAAACTATCACATTTTCAAGCTGTATCTTCTCAGACCAGGTCCGGACAGCCGCATTGTCTTCCACTCTATCAGAAACCCATTTCCTATGATAACTTTCTATATGGCAACCGAATATGAACCAACGCTTTACAATAAATGTCATGCAATCGTGATGTCATGCAATCAAGCAAAATGAAACAAGTCAGTATCACATATAAAAATATAATAACATGGCAAGAACACTATTAGGAATCTACTAGGGTTTTGGAGTAGTTCTACCTAAGGCAAGTTCCTAAAGCTCACTATATGAGGTTTAGTTTCTAGAGTAAGGGTACCCGAACCAGTAGATTCCTCAATCCTCACCCATTATAGGCTCATATAGATCGAGTTCAGTTCAGGGGGACACATTTCCCTATGGCTGCACGGAGATGAAAATCTCACGAGACATAGGTCAGATGTATCCTGGAAGTGATCCACTACCCTGCACGGAGGTGAAAACCTCACGAAGGACTAGCTTCTCGCTCCACTTAAGGGCGAAATGCAAATGCAAATGCAAGTTTCCAAAACACCATGAGAAAACTCAATGAGCGTAAAGGGAACTCGTGAATTTTTTTAAAAACTTTTGATTTTTCGACACAAAGACAAAATGAATCAATTTCTGGCTCGACTCTCTAGTGTCCCCAGTGGAGTCGCCAAGCTGTCGAAACCATTTTTTGAAAACAAAAATTTTGGTTATCGACTAAAAAAAACAAAACTGGAGTCGCCACCGATCCTTTATTAAGGTGTGATCGGCCCACCTAAAAAAAATTTTGGTCTGCGAATTTGAGAAAACAGGTTCAGGAGTCAGTTACGCACGAGGAAGGGTTAGCACCCTCGTACGCCCAAAATCGGTACCAAATTGATTATTAAAGTCTTAGTGTCGAAAATTTGAAAAGATTTTAAATGGAAACTTTTTATTTCATGAATGAATTAAAGAGCAAGACATTCTTATTTCAAAGAAATAAAACACCACACCCAGTAGTTAGGGCACAATGTTTTTAATTCTCCAAATATCTGAATATTACCTTTTGTTTTTGAAAATTCTCATTTCGAGAAGAAAATGTCATGACCAGTAAGTTAGGACCCAACATTTTTGAATTCCCGAGAATAAGCTTTTATTTAGAATTTGTGAACTTGTTGCAAAACAAATACTTGGCTTTCTAATTCATCGAAAATAATCGCGATCCAGTAAGTTAGGACACGATTCTCACGAGAATCATGAATGCAATATTTCGGAATTTATAACTAGGATGATTAAGTACTTTGAGAAAATCAGATATATGTTTTAAAATGGATGCTAAAGGGTTAAGGTATAACATGAAACAAACACCCTGATTTCACATATATGAATAATATTACAAGTATACAAGTATAACATACAGGAATTCACAATACGTGCATGCATATATTTGACACATACAGGTACATACAAAAGATAGAATTGAATATATCATAAAAAAACTAAACAATGCATGTATATGTATTTGAAATCGTGAAAAAGGATAAAATACAAGATAAGTATGTGTATATATTTACAAAGTAAAAAAAGCTTGAATTTAATATAACAGTATAATATATAGAGTTTTTTAAAAAGGAAAAAAAAGGAAAAAAATATATGTATAAAGTATAGGTAGATGTGTAACCTAAAACATGCACATATATATATATATAAGAAATATTATGTGTATACTATAATATATATTTTATATATTAAAAACCATGCAAGTATACTAAAATGTGCATATGTATATGTTTATATAAAACAATGCATGAATGTTATAAAAATAATAATATAATAATATAATAATAATAATATAAACAGTTAAAAAAAGGTCAAATTGAGCTAAATGGAAAAAAAGGTAAATTCGAAGTAAATTTTAAAAATAGGATCACACTGAACGCGCGCGCGGGGACTGGAGGACCAAAGGAGAAATTTACCCAGGCCTCCAAAACGCTGCGCAGAGGGGACTGAATTGAAACATGAATTAATATGTGGCCCAATTTTAAAACAAATAAAAGGATTTATTGATATGCGCTGCAAAAGGGAGGGGCCGTTTGCGTAAATTCCCTTCTGACATCAGACGCGCGGATCCTCCCCTCTGGGTCGGGTCACCGCGCGGGTCAAGACTTGGACAAACGACGCCGTTTTGCCCTATTATTTTAAACCATTTCCTTCCTCTGAAACATTTGAGAACGAGTGAAAGAAAAAAAATAAAAAAAGAATCAAAGGCCCTCTGCTAGGGTTTTGCCCAGACGCCACGCCGCCGCGTTCTCGGCATTCGGCCGATTCAATCCCAGCCCGACTAGCTCCGATTCAAGCGGAGTAGGCTTGGGTTTCGACGACGATGCCGCAGGTAAGCAACCCCCTTTTATATTATTTATTTTAAAAAAAACCAAAATAAAGAAAGAGAAAAAATAGAAAGAAAACAGAATCTATTTCACCTTTTAAATCTTTGAATACTCAGTGTTTCCTTTCAATTTCTTGTGTATTTCTCCGTTAATACCTCTGTCCCTTTACTGTTAAAATGGCTTTTATATGCCGAAAAAGAAACAAAATACAATTATTTTGTTGTTTTTCTTTTTGGACTCTTTGAGTCCGTTTTTGCAGGGAATCATGAAGCAACGGTGCGGGGGAGGCCGAGACGTGCGGTGATTGGGCGTCTGCTGGAGACTGCTAGGGGCTTGCGGCGGCGCTCCTTGCTATTTAGGGCTAGGGTTCTTTTTGTTTTTTATTTTGCTTTGGGCCAGGGTTGTTTTGGGCTTGTTGTATAATTATTGGGCCCGGGCGTATTTGGGCTTGGTACACCATTTACCTCTTTATTATCGCTTTATGATGTCACATGTTTTAGGTTTGATTAATTTTTTTTTCATCAAATGCCTAAATTTTTGAAGAGTAAATGTTTAGGTATTTTTAAACTTTTAGTTTTTTTTATTTGTATTTTAAAATTTAATATTATTATTGATACTATTAATTTTTTATTAAATTTGTTGATAAAACATTATAATTTTTCTTAAAATACTCACTCGGTAACTATATGATAAAAAATAACATTAAATGGACTTGATTTTAACAGTATTAATAATTCTTAAAGTTCATGTCATGATTTAATTAAATAGATATTTAGGCTAATCAATGACATTATAAGCTAAGGTATTAATTATGTCAAAAATTAAAATATAAGATAAAAGTCAAATGAATAAATTTTAAAATTGTACCAATTTCCTAAAAAATATATTTTATCAATAAAGTATTTAAGCTAATTAATGAGATTACAAATTTAGATTTTAATTAAGTATAAAATTAAGACTCAAACTGATAATTAACTAAAAAACTCACTCATTTTATACTTAGCGAGACTCAACTTGATGCCTCAACATCTCAAAACCTCAAGTTAACCATTAAACCAATGCCTCATAAATCTTTAAAAAATAAAAACAAAAACATTTCTTTTTATAATAGTGATGGACTCCGCCCACTTGAGGAATCAGGCCCTAATGTAAGCCGACTCCCATGTAGGCCCTTAATCTCAGTATTCCCCCGCAGCAGCAGCATCACGCTCAATCCTCCTCTGTGACGACTGTTCATTAAATTCTTCCATGCCCCAGTTGTGTTTTTCTTTTCTTTTTCATTGAATACGTTGTCAGCGAAGCTCATCCATCGTATCTTTCCACATTCGAGGGCGAATTTTGTTACCACATTCGTTTGTATAATTATCTCAATTAAGTCTTTAAGGAGGTAGTTGAGGCTCCATCATGATACAGCTGATATCCCATGCCCACCAGATGTTCCATAAATGTGTGAATAAGTTAGGTAAGAAAACTTTCCAGTAAAGAAGAGAGAGAGAAAGACATTAGCAAATGAAACTTCCTTACGTGACATCCGCAACATTTCCCTATATTCTCTCGGTCACACTTTTTCCTCTGTAACAAACTAACTGCATTTTCCAACAATAAGCCTAAATAAGAAGTAAAATTATTAAAAGACTCACTAGAATCTGGACTTGCTAGCTACAGGCTTAACTAAATATTCAGTAAAAATTTGGCTCATTGATTTTCCCATCCAGCAATACTTGCCTGCAGAAGTGAATCCTTGTCCTCAAGGATTAAAATTGGATACTTCTGCTGCAACTTATATAAGAATCCCAAGTAGCATTTTCAGGGAAAGTGTTTGTCCATTGCACCAACACTTCGGTCACACTGCCCGGTTACCACATTTGGTCGTTATTCAAACTAAGATTTTCTCTGGTTCCTTAGCTAAGCTCCCATCTGCAGCTAAAATAGAAAGTTGCGGTTGAGTAAGAGTCGCTCCAATATGTTTCTTTAGTTGAGAAACATGAAATGTAAGGTGGACTCTCGACCCTTCTAGTAATTGCAGTGTATGGGCCAAAATATTTTGGCGAAAGCTTCGTACAAGGTCTATCAACCGTTGTTTGTTGACTATAAGCGCCGAGACAATTATATGACCAGTGCCACATGCAGTGTACATTGCATTTAGCATTGTGCAAATAACTTGTCTTATTTAGTATTGATAATTTTAAATAAAATCTTTGTTGATATTTTGAACAAGTGGTAGCTCTTTTTGAAGCAACACATCTTAAATATGGAATGAATTGGATCCCCTGAAATAAGGAGATTGGATCATATCTAAAGACCCTGTTTTTATTATCTCTACAGTATTTTGGATTTTGTTAATCCTGCTTTAATTGCTATTTTAGTAGGGTGATTGATTGTAACCGATCTAGTATGTTAACAAGTCGAAATTAATATATATGCTTGAGGCTTGTATAGGTTATAACACTCGTCTATTAATTAAGAAACTTGTATGGTGATGCATTATGAGTGCATCAAAGTGTGAACAAGCGTATTACTTAGTTTACAATCAAAGTTTTTAGGAAGAAACAGAGAGAAGAGTAACATAAATCTTTAAGTGCAAATGTGAAATTGATAAACTAATATTTATTAAAACTTGAATGACTTTATATAAGAGATTGAAAGATAGTGGATTGTCGATGGATTTTTATTAATAGTCGAAAGAAAGGGAATGGTGTCAAAACTACCATTTGAGGAAGTATTCAAACCCGGAGGTTGTTAAAAAAATGTTCCCTTATCCTCTTGAATTTGATGAAAAATGGACCAACTCAGAATAAACCTATGTAGGACTTACTAAACATGAAAATTTTGTCATTTTCGGTCCTTTATTTTTAGAATTTTAAAATTTTAATCTTCATCAACTAATACCTAATAAACCTATGTTAGTTTGTTATCTTCACATATTACTAAAAAACCAGTTAATAGAATAAATGATTTTGTTTACATTAAAACTAAAATTCTGAAATTAAAAAGGATATAACGACTAAATATTATCCAGGTAGAGAACATGGACTAAATCTCTAACTTTACGCGTAAATATAGGACTAATAGTAGAACTTAACTAAACAAATTTAATTGCTACCATTTGGTTAGCATTAAAATTTACAAATTTGAAAAGTATAAGGACTAAATTGACAAATTCGAAAAGTATAAGAATTAAAGTTAATCAAATTAAAATATGTGTTTATATCTATAACTTACGCAAATAGAAGATCTAATAGTAGAATTTGACCAAATACTACTTATCTAAAACACAACCCAACCGGTAAGACCTTTGAAATTTGTTTAATATGAAAAAATTATTTATTAATTATAAATATTTTATAAGTTTTGTGTAATATTTTATTATACTCGATATATAGATATATTATTCTTTGCTTTCAACCTTACTTGACCAGTTGAATATTAAAATGTTAAAACTCCAAAACCTAGAATCAAGTTGACATGTGAATACAAAATCAAGAATGCAAATAGCAATACATCAAGTATTGACTACTTAATTAATTAAGGTTAAACTATGCTATTAGTCCTTGTATTTTATGAAAGCTATGGATTTAGTCTTTATACTTTAAATTGGTCATTTTTAGTCATTGTACTTTTAAATTTTAAAACTTCAGTCCTTACCAAACGATAAATGTTAAGTCATTAAGTTAAGTTCTATTATTTCCAAAATTGATAAAGCAAACATGTTATTTTAAATTAATCAAATTAAATATAGAATTAAGTCCATTACTTTTACAAATAAAAGACTAATAATAAAATTTAACCATAATTAAATATGGTGTAAACGTCTTGGTCCCTTGCCTACCCTTTTTCTTATATATACACATATATATTAAATATTTTATTAAGATGGAACCGTCCATCATTGAACACTTAATTGTAAAATTATAAAATAATCTTAATATACAAATAAATTGTATTTTATAATTTTTTTATCATTTTCATATAATAAATCAATAAAATTTAATTATAATAACATTTAAATACAAAACATGATACAAAATCTTAATCATTATAATCAAATCATAAATTAATTTTTAATTTTTACAATTTTTTAACTTACATTAGGGTGTCTCGTAAATCTAATTGTTATTATGTTATTATTACCAAAAGGGCACGTTGTTTGCACGTGAGTCAAGGAGGCACGTTACTGCACAGTACTCTCACCTTGTTAGCGCGTGGCATAGTCTCGGTGCCTTTTACTGTTCCGTTAGCCTTTTTCAGTCAGTACGCTTTTCTTGTTCTTCTGCGGTCGCTTGCTCCAAGGACGGTGTCGTGCATGGTTGACATGTAACACCATTGAGGTAGGCGCCACGCGTCTCCAAGGATCGTGATTTAAACACGCTTCTTGTCTCTACGATATTATACTTAAACCACTGGAAGGGTTAATATCCAAAAGTCATAAAAGTTTTAATCGTTAATTAAATTAAAAAATTTTCAAAATAATTTGACTGATTGAAAAAAGTTCCATTAATAGAAATTTTACATGTTTTTTTAAATAAGTTTAAAATATGAAAAAATATCATTACAATATTATTTTTTCTTTTAATTCAAAAAAGTAAAACAATAAATAACACAATAATAACACCAATTTAAAATCATCATAATAAACACTACATCAAAATAAAAATAAAAATAAAAAGAAAAATTGAGACTTGAGTGATAAAAAAATTTTAAAATGAAAAAAAAAACCAACAAAAGAATCAAGAAGAATAGAAGATGATTTGATGTCAAATAACGGCCGCCCAAACTTGAGTTTGACATGGAAACAAAAAAAGAGGCTTTTTTCTTCAACTTTTTTTCTTATTTATTTATACTTTAATTTAAAATATATAAATCTATTATGATTTAAGCTCAGGGTATAAAGCCAATTGATTTAAATCTAATATTTAATTTTTATATTTTGACCTTATATAATATATTAGACCTATCTAGTCTATAATATTTTGTTATTAATAATTTTAACTGAATTAATCGTTAATCAAATTTTAAAAATTTTTAATTAATCAAAATTAATTCGATTAAAATTGAATTATATATTGATTCGTGAATTTTGATCATTCGAAATCATTTGTTTGCTTAAAAATAATTTCCTTTTTTAGTTTTACTGTGATTTTTTCGTTAGAAAATTCACATTGCTATCAAAATAACTTTTCAAGAGATAACATAGAAAACGCTTCCACATCAGAGCTTTTTTCATTGTGTCAGGCAAAAGCACGTTAACGTAGATGCGCTTTACTAAAAAGCACCGACGAGGATGCACTTTTGGCCCTATTTTCCCACATTAATGGTCAAGAAAAAAAAAGGGAGTATAAAACCCCGACCCATTTTTTCACACCAAATTTTATTATTATTCCAAATTTATCTCTAAATTTCTCAAAAAAAAAAACTCTCGAAGCTCTCTAAATTTTTTATTTTTGTTTGAATTATTATTATTTATAATTTCTAAGAAATTTCTCTCTAAACCCTAAACCACAAACAATTAAAAACCTACTACCCTAATTTAAATTTCCCTAAACCTAGGCCCTAATTAGCAAGTAACCCACTAAAAATTACACAACCAACAACGCGTCCATATCAGCCCGCTTTTGCCTAACACAAGAAAGAAAACGCTGATGTAGAAGCATTTTTCTGTATTATCCTCTGAAAATACATTCACGTTAGCATATTTTTTAATTTTTGATCTATCCCATTATTATTTTTAAAAACGGTTCATTTCCATAAATAATTTCGAAAAGAGGCCTTTATCAGTATTAAACCCGCTACCATTACCAGAAACAACAATAAGTAGCACATATATTGAGCTCATCTCCTTTTTATCTTAATTTATTTTGCCGCAATTTTCGATTGTAGAAGTTTAAAGAAGGAAAAAGAAAAGGCGACAACATTTTTTTATTTTTCTGATCAGGATTCAGACCTACTGGAAATGTGTATTTGGTTAGGTATATCAAAGAATTAATCATTTTAGTCAACTAGATTAATGATCAGATTTTATTTTTTTAAAATAATTATTTTATTAAATTAAACGATGTTCTTATTTATTATATTTAAACCTCATTATAAATTAAAATTTAAACAAAATTTTAGTTAATGAAAAAATTCAAGTTTGAGATATTAATTTCCAGCTATGTAAATGAATTTTGTGTAATTATTATTAGGTTAAATTTAAATACTTGATATTTAATCTGTTTATAACTATATTATAACTCTATAGGGTGAGATCAATTCGATTCGATTATAGTTTTTTTATTTATTTTCTGAACCATCTATTATAATTTGATTTGGTTCTCGATTTTTTATTTTAAAATTTTGAGTTTATTTTGATAAAATAAATTTTTATTTTATGAATTTTGATATTATTTAGTAAAGTAAAAAAAATTATAAATATTTTTAAAAAATTTCAAGTAAATGATTTGTGTGATTTTTTTAAAAAAAATTGATATAGAAACTTTGAGTTATTTTAAGAATATAATAAAAAAATTAAAATGAATTATAAAATAAAAAAATAGAATTCCATTTAGTTAGGATAAGCATAATTTTTAACTTGTATTTTATAAATAATTTAAACACTTGATTTTCGGTTTCTGGATTTTCTTGCTCAGCCTTAAGGTTACCAGTAGGCGCGTGGACTTTTGCACCAGAAATATACATAAATATGTGTTTTAGGATACTTACACCAGAAATATTTTTTATTTATTTTATTTTCCAAATTGGAATACTTCAATTTTCGACCCACCCCAGATTCCCTTCTACCTTCAAATTCTTCCTTTTCTTCACCTCTCTCCCTCTCTTCCTTTTCTTCCCTCATTTTTTTTTTGTATTTTATTCGACCACAACAAAAAATGTATGATTTTGGGGATGAAGTAACGATTGAAAGCTACAGAATCCCTTGGCTGATATGGATCCAAATAATCGTCCTTCTACTTCTCATGCTTCTTCTTTATGGCTTCACTCTCTTCGCTTTCGATCTCCCCGAAACCTCTTCTTCTTCTTCTTCATCTTCCCCTGACTCCCAGTTGGGCAAGCTACCTGGTTTCAAGCAAACTACAACCTTTTCTTCCCAGGTATCCACTTCTTCCTTTGTTCTTCATCCAGCCCCCTTCTTCGTTTTTATTCATTGGGTCTTACACATGGCTTATTTTGAGTTAATATTTTCTTCGCCAAGAAGAAAGAAACGTTAGACATTAAGAAATATATATTTTTTGAAGAAATGAAAAATGGGTAGCAGGGAGCTACCTGATGGTTGAAATTGACGCATAAACTGGAATTTCTTGCTATTTTCTTCAATTGTTTTGGATGAACTTTTATTATTTCCATTTCTAACTTTTTTATATTATAGACATATAGAATAGAAATGTATTATATAGTGGATTTTGGGAAAACAATGTGAAGATTATTGGGGCCCTTTTTTTTTTTTTATTTGATAGTATATGGGGACCCTTTCTGGTTAGGTAAAACAATGAAAAACAAAAAAACAAAAGTAAACCATTTCTAAGAAGCAATGTCTGTTCTTAGTATGATTAGAATTCCAAACGCAAACTTGAAATGCTGTCATTCGTGTGTGAATCTTGAGACTTAACCTCCAAGTTTTGTTTACATAAAGCACATTGAGGTTCTTGTTCCCGTTACTTGAAGTTCTGCTTTCGCTCTTTGGGGAATGATAATAATTGAAGCATGATTATAGTAACAGTTGTGGTTAAGGGATAATGTTTTTCAGGTCAGAGAAAGGCAGAGCATAAGTGGAGAGATAGGCATAGCAAAGCAACAAGTAGGAGGATGGTAAGAGGAGAAGAGATGGAGGGAAGTTCAAGAAAGGAACCAAATCAGCAGGAATTGGACCTTCATCCCTGTCACTATTTCAGGCTTGCTAAGCTAGCATTTCTCAAGTGTTTGGGTCTTGATTCTGATCAAAACAATAATACTTCAATTACTGAACAAAGAAACCAAAGATAAGTGCATACTTCTTGTTATTTATTAAAGTCGGTGGTGTACAGGGAAAATTTGTCTTCTTTTCTTGGGCCAAGAGGTAAAATTCGGGGGTGGAATATTTGCTTTGGTTATTTTAAGTTTTTCAGTTTCTTTTTTCTTTCTGAAAAAGGAAGTATTTAGTTTTGATAGTTAATATGCTTTATTAATTAAAATTCAAGTCCGTAAAGGGAATTTTAGAGATAATTGTAATAGACATCTCAAATTATGATATTTATTTTAAATTGGTTCTCAAATTTTTAAATATTTTAATTACATTCGTAAATTATTAATGTTATATTAACTAATTAAATGACATTTCACATCTTATGCAATTAAAATTAAAGTGAAATAAAAAAGAACAAAATGTTGCAATAAAAGTAGTAAAATTGAAAAAAGAAAGAAAGAGTGAACAATACAAAATTAAAATATCTATTTTTCATAGAATTTTCATTTTAAATTATATCACGTAAGATTTTGCGTGTCATTTAATAATCAAATTAATAATTTTAATAAAGAAGGGACTTAATTGATATAATCTCAATAATTTAAAATTTTATTTAAAATTATTTGAAATTTAAGAATTAATTTAGAAAGGTTATAGTTTAAGGATATTTAGTACAATTAACTCAAAATTTTATTTTGACTCCAACAATAAGAATTGTTCCATGTGAGATATTGTGATTACATTGAAAAATTACTTTATGGACCCTTCTCACAACATCATTCATGGTCTTTTTTCAATTATTTAATGACATTTTAGTAATTTTTTCATTGATACATAATTTTAGTATTTTTTTAACCTTGAAACCTGAACTTGAACTCCGAACCTTGGGGATTAAGGTAAAAAAATTATTTAATAGCATTTCAGTAATTCTTTTCATGTCATTAATACATAATTTTTGTAATTTTTTATGGGTTCAAGGTTCAAAGTAAAAAGATTACCAAAATTATGTATAAATGACATGAAAAAAAATTGTTAAAATAATAAATAATTAAAAAGTGACTATAAATAATGTGATGAGAAAAGTTCATAAAATAATTTCTCCCTTACTTTAATTTCAAGTAAACATCATGTTTTAAATTGAAATGTGTTTATTAATGCTAACTTTTTTTAATTAAAAATTGGAATAATTTGGAAAATTAAGATTAAGCTAAAATCAGTAATTGTATATTTAAAATATTTTATTTTTAACGAGTAAGTGTGTTTTTTTCCTAAAGAAGATAATACTTCATTTAGAATCCAATAAAAAATAGGGTAAACTATTAAAATAGTCATTTTTGTTTGTTTCAGGTTATATTTTAGTTATTTATGTTTGAAATGTTATGTTTTAGTCACTAAATTGTTAATTGTCGTTAATGGTGTAACGGTAAGATGACGTGGCATGTTAAATAATCATTTCAAACGAAAATTTCAGGTTAAATTATACAATTGGTCCCTATATTTTTTCGTTTTTAGCAATTTAATTTTTTTCTTTTATTTCTTTTTAGCTTTCCTTTTTCCTTTTTCATTCTTTTTTGCTTCTCCCTCTGTTTTCCTCCTTTTTCCCTCTAAGACGATCCTCGCCATCTATGCTCCATCTCTCCCTTATCCAACAACGACTCCTAACCTGCCAATTCTCGTCATTGCATCTTACCGACGCTTCAAACATCGACCCCAACAATAAAAGGGTTCATTTTCCAGTACTTTCGTAAAATGGGTCTCTGGAATCGCTGTTGGTTCGAGCATAGGTGCAATCTACTGGTGGTACTCAACTTCAACTTCGGATTGGGGTTCTGTTTTTTTCAATCTTTCTCCAAATGGTCAATGGAAAGTGATGAATCTACCACCGATGGTTCGAAAACCATGTTTCATAAAGTAGCTCTCCCTGACTATAACTCTAAGTTCATCTTGGGAGGTTATTGTTCTTTTTTCAAGTTTCTCTCAATCCTTTTTTGCTTTTAATTAGTAGTAAAATGAAAAAAAAAATGATGGTACATTTTCATTTTCCATTGTAGAGGTGTATAGAAGGAAAGTTTTCTTTAACTATGAGAAGCGATTAAGATTGCGGAGTCCACCGGAAAAGGTAAATGGTTGAATACTTTGTTGATTATATTTGGTTTACTTGCCTTTAGATTGTAAAGATACTGACTTTTGCATTGAGTTAGTAATTTGTATTTGGTTTTTGTAAGGTATCTTATGGATATTGTTGTTATTTACTCTTTGTTGGGTCTTCACGTCTCTTCATGCTTGCAGGTTTTTGAGTATTTTGCCTATTTTCAAATCTCGAAAGAGGAATTATTCATGAGACCAGTTGATCTAATGCAAGCTGTGGTTCCTGTTTTTCCTTCATTTGAATCCCACATTGTTAGAGATGGTTATTTGACACAGGAAAGGAAAGTTAAAAACAACATAAAAGAAAAAAATTAAATTACTCAAAACGAAAAAATTGGGGACCAATTATATAATTTAGCCTAAATGTTTGTTTGAAATGTGTCATGCCAGCTTACTATTACACCATTAACTGTAATTAACGACTAAAAGGTTACAACATGATAACGTAAGCTACTAAAACGTAACATTTCAAACATAAGTGACTAAAATGTAATTTGAGGTAAACAAAAGTGACTATTTTGGTAGTTTACCCTAAGAAATATAAATCAAGAAAATCATATGAATGCTTGATTGATAGTCAAACCATATGAAAGAAAGGAACTGTGTTCGTTTGAATCAAGTCTTCACCACCAAATAAGTGAAGTAAGGAGGACTTGCACCGGGGCTCAGGCAGACATAAGCACATTGGAATATAGGCAAACCATCGAAGCAAAAAGAACCCTTTGATGAGTTTCTTTCCAAGCTTTTGCTTCATCGGTGATAGAAATGTTTCTACTGATTTAAATTAATATTTATTTTCACTATATTCATTTTAGAAATAAAAAGTTAAACAACTCAGGTTAAGTTTAAATGATTAGATTTAATTGCATTAGATATCTCCAAACTATCACCCTCGTTGTAAATTAGTCCTTAAACTTCAAAGCATTCTAATTATATCTCTAAACAATTGATGTTATATCAATTAAGTCTTTTCATTATTAAAACTATTAATTTAACTGTTAAATGAAACATCAAATTTTACGCGGTATAATTTAAAATGAAAATTTTAAAGAAAAGTAAAACATAGGCACATAACTTTCAATAGTAAAAAGTAAAAAGTAAAAATAAAGTAAATCGAAAAAGGAGAAAGTGAATGGTAACGTTTTTGCAGAAGCTTTGGAAACATAAAAATCAAAATTTTTACAACATCTATTTCGACAATATTCATTTCTTTTCTTTAAAAATTTCATTTTAAATTATGCACAGAAATACGATGCCTAGTTTAACGGTTAAATTTACGATTTTAGTAGTGGAATAACCTTATGGATATAACAATTATAGTTTGGGGATGTAATTAGAATGTTTTAAAGTTTGGGGGCTAATTTATAATAAGGGTCATTATTTGGGGATGTATGACGTAATTAACTTAAAGTATTTTTTAGAAATTAATGTTTTATTTATTTTCCCCCAAAAGTATATAAAAATTATAAAATTATTTTAAAATATATAAGCTGTAATTTAATATTTATAAATTATCTAACAATCTCTTGGTCAAATTGAAGTTATTATATGAAAAATATTTAGCAATTTAATATATAAAATTTAAATCAATATGCTAAAGGCTTATGATAGGATAAACTAAAGTTTATTTCTCCGAGTAATGGAACATAACAATTAATTGACTAGTGTATTAGCACAGTATTGTATCAAGTCCTTATCAATGGTAGCTTGCCAACACAATTCAAATCTCACTAAAGGCTACGACAAGGTGATTCGTTATCTCCATATCTCTCTGTTGTGCCAAAATGTTTTGCCACTAATGGTATTACAAGTAGAACAAAATACCGAGATAAAAGGAATTCATATTAGTCGTATGCACCACCGATGTCTCATTTGTTGTTTATTGATGACTCGTACATTTTCTTTAATGCATACTTAAGCTATTGTAAAAGAATAAAAACAACTATTGAGCACTTATTGTCGAATTTTTGGACTGACAATAAACCATGCCAATTTTGAGTTGTACTTAAGTAAATCTAGAGGTGCCAAAAAAAGATGTTGGCTTCCCAACATTTTAGGAGTTCACATTGTGGAAAAACCAAGCAAATATTTGGGAGTTAACCTAAGCCTTATGAACAAGAAAAACAGTTTTTCCAACCGATCTTGAATCGCATGTATTATAAATTAGCAATGTGGAAAACTAAACTGCTGTTTCCAAGAGGTTAGTTGTCATTTATCAAATCTACATTGGCATCTCTACCTCTTTATACCTTATCTTGTGTATAGTCCCTATACTGAACTCTATTAACAAAATAGTACGTTTGGTGGGATCATGATCCCCACAAACAAGGATTACACCTATGTTAATGGGATGATGTCTGCAGCCTAGTGTATTACAGAAGTCTAGGCATCTGTTGCTCCTAAATGATAAATTATGCTTTTTTAGCCAACCAAGAATGGAAAATACTTTCTAATCCACAAGGCCTTATGCAGATTGCTTTATTGGCCAAATATTGCATGAAACAAAATTTTTTACAAGTACAAACAAAACGAACAAATACCTAGACTTGAAAAAGCTTTCTGCGTAGTCATGAACTATTAATGATTAAATATTCAAATCTAGGATGGTAACAATGTTTCAGTGGTCAATCATGGACTCATCTTAAAGCAATCTCCTAGTCAAAGCTTACTAGGTTTACCTATTAGTCATTTACAACCTGCAAATCTCGTAATATGGAACTACAATATAATTCGATTGCAATTGCACAAATCTTGGGCCTTTGAACTTTTCTCTTGGGCATTTTCCCTAATGAAAATAGAGGATTGTTATGTATGGAAACACAACTACTCCGAGAATTTCAATGTCAAGGAAGTTTTTAGGTTCTTACAACAACAACATCTCGCGACAAAACCAAGAACATATGTGCCTATCAATTGGCAAGCGTTGTGGAAGCTTAAATTACTAGTTTTTTTTTCCTGGAAACTCTGCAACAACTGCTTACTAGTTAGATCAAAACTACATTACAAAATCACTAGGATTGAAATCATATGTCCGTTTCGTTGTACTGAATCAAAAGTACTAGATCATTTATTTTGTACATACCCATTTACCCATTTAGCTTGGTTTGATTCAAGCTTAGGAGTTCGAGTCGATTGCATTGAAAACCCACACATAACTAAATAGGTAGCACAATGGTTGAATGACTCAGTGCCAACCACATGGGCATTATTTATTCTTTACTAGAAATATAAAAGAAGAAGGATAATTTCATACATTTCTATCTTGAGATTACAATTTTTATGTATATATATACAATGAATTTTCAACAGAAGGGATAACTACTCATAACTAATCACCAGAATTTGGTTGAGCTTAATAACTTTTCTCAACTTACAACAGTTACTTCCTTTGATATTCTCTCTGCATTTACTCGTTGAAAAACATCAAATGCAACCACATTCAACCTGTCACAAAACTGAGCAAAAACTCCTATGTTTAATTGTAACACCCTTCACCTGGTTTGGTTGTTGGACCTGAGTTATAGGATGCTACAACAATTAACAAGCATATCACGTACAATTTCGAATTTAAACATTCAAATAAGAAATAAAATATTCTATTATCTGAGCATAAAATGATTTATAAAATAAATTGAGTTTCAAACAAGCTTACGAAAGCTCTTAAACCAACCCGGAATCAAATAGAGACTTAATTGATAACTTAACAAAAAGTAGGGAAATTTCAGCAAAAAAGGGTCACAGATTCATGTGCCTAGGCCGTGTGAAGAACTGAAACCGTGTGGAAGGAAGTTGCATTGTTGTGTTGCCAAGTTGTGTAACTAACTGAAGTCGTGTAGACCTAAATGCAATAATTTAAGCTTAAAGTCACACAACCATGTACTTAGGCTGTGTAACAAATTGAAATTGTGTGCAAAATTTAATGACCATATGAACAGTACCACATGTAACACCCCTAACCCGTCTCCGTCGCCGAATCAGGGTTACGAGGCATTACGAAACCAAGCTCACATAAACATAACTTTAATATCTAATTCCAAATGCAAGTCCAATTCATGAACATATATAATCAAATTCAAGCATGGAAGTTAAACTCTTTTCGCATTGCTATTTACACAATAGGATTCAAAATTATCCAAAACATTATCAAGCCTATACATGCCATAAGATCGAGTTCAAATATTTAACAAAATACCAAAAGAAGTCGATAGTGTGATGGGCGGTGCTGATGATCCCCGAGCTCGTAACGCGTCTCCAAAAAAAAATCTATAAAAACGAATGAACGAAAGCAAACAAAGTAAGCTTTTATAGTTTAGTAAGTCTACAGCATATCTATAATACATATAAAAGAATCATATAATTCTTTAAGTAAATTTATTGAAATTACAATCATCAAATATGATTACTAATCAAACACTACTTTATTGAGTCATTTTGTTTAAGTCTAAAAGGATGTATATTTATCTAATACACATAAACGGACAAATGTATATACATTATATGCATATAATCAAGTTATTAGTATAATCCTTAACAGCATATACTGATTTCTAGAGTACTTATTGTTCGCACTTCATCGAATCCATTTAAATACAACTATTCAACTACATATATCAAAAGCCAAATTTTTATGCTTATCATCCATAAATGCCGAATGCACATATGCACCTATACCCATCTATGCCGAATGCATAGATACATACACTTATTTTCACCTATGCCGAATGCATACACATAAATATATCCACCTATGCCGAATGCAACATATATATATATACATATCTATCAATTGCTTAGACCAAATATATGTATATATATATGCTCATCAAGTTAATATGACTAAAATCATGTGATTGAACATTTATGTATACATCGATTTCATATAATCAAAATCATAGAGGTATCAATTGTATATTATCACATGCTTTAAACGGATTCACCGACATTTAGCCTGCTAGGTTTTAAAACCTGATTCAATACACCGGCTCTTAGCCTGCTAGACTTATAGTCCGAAATGTGTCACCGGCATTAAGCCTGCTAGACTTATAGTCTGAAATGTGTCACCGGCATTAAGCCTGCTAGACTTATAGTCTGAAATGTGTCACCGGCATTAAGCCTGCTAGACTTATAGTCTGAATTATGTCACTAACGATAAACCGAATGATACTGAGCTTTAACAAAAGAATCTCAATTCATAGGAGTTGTATATCATAATGGTATATAGAATTCACATAAAAATTCAGCTCAATAATTTATAAACTATATCCTTAACCCACATCGGTATAAAAAGTTCAGTCATCAAATTCAACTCAATATCTAAATTATATATCCGAATATATATATGTATATATATATAACTTAACACAATGAAGCATATTATTAATATCGTACTTTCGAACACATTAAGATAATCCAAGCTAATAATTTCATCTCTTCAACCCCGTTCAAGAACCTTTACAAGAACATACATACCTAATCGAATCTCCCTTTTTCATATATAAGTTTCATACTTAAATTTATCACAAGAACATATACATGCATAGTTGCATAGTCGAACCCCTTATAAACTTGTATAAATGGCACACCTAAGTTCAATACGAGAACATATAGATGTAGATTTGCATAATATATATAATTCACTCATACTTTTAATTATTTCAACTATCATATTTTTAATTATAATTCATCCAAAAACAGCTCATATACTTATTTATATACTGATTTTATGACATTAAATAGCTAATAGACTTACCTCGGATATCAGCAAACACGATCGACTATTCGATTATCTTCGACTTCCCCCGATCCAAATTCGTTTTCTTCGTTCCTTGATCTAAACATAGTCAAATTTAACCTTTTTATTCATCAAAACATTCATTTGAGTCCAACAATACATAAATGGGAAAATTACCATTTTGCCCCTAACATTTTGCACTTTTTGCAATTTAGTCCTTTTTGCACAAAACACAAAATACACAAAATTTGCCCATAACACACAAGGGCCGAATATTCATGGTTCTCATACAAGTCCACACATTGCATTTATTTCACATTTTAGTCCCTCAAAAATTTATTTTCACAATTTAGCCCTAAATACTCAAATTCATCAAAATACCAATACAAAACATGTTAATCTAAGACATATCTTCCATTATTCATCATCAAACATCCCAAATCACAAATATTCATCAATGGCATAATTCAAAATATTCATCAATTCACAAAATTAAGACATGGGTTTTGAAGTATTCAAAGCAACGATCTCAAAAACGTAAAAATTATCAAAAACTAAAATCAAACTAACCTTGAATTGAAATCCCTAAGATGGCCGAATGCTAAAGCTTGAAGAACAAAGTTTCTTTCTTTTTGTTTCGGTGATACAAACAATGAAGAAAGAAAAAAAACTTATTTCTTTTATGTTTTAATGATATAATAATATAATATTATACTATTACTATTATAACTTTTATATTTAATATATAAAAAGTATATATTAACTATCATTGCCGTCCACTATCTTTTAAAATGGGCTAATTGCCCTTTAAGAACCTCATATTTAAAAGCCACCATCAAATAAGCACTTTACACCTTAATAATCAAACTTCACATTTTATGCAATTTGATACTTTTGTCAATTAAACACATAAACAACAAAATTAATTCACGAAACTTTCACACATTTAAATTCACACATCATAAACACACAAAATAATATTAAAATATTTTTCAGACTCGGATTTGTGGTCCCGAAACCACTATGTCCAATTAGAGTCAAAATCGGGCTGTTACACCACATGGGTGTCATGTGTGAAATGGTATGCAAATTATGCAAGTATACACGTCGAATCAAGTAATAAAATGATATGTGAGATCGTCTCCACAAGAATCGGATTAGGTATAAAAGTGGTTAAGTTATTATAACGAATTATGATTAATGTTATGACACCAAGTTAAGTAGGCAATGGTAAATTAAAGTAGTAATATGCAAAATGTATATTGACTAATACTGAAAAATGCTAAGGTAAAGCAAGAGTAAAAATGCAATGGCAATTACAAGAATAATTACATAAATAATCTGCGAGCGAATAAATAAATAACTAAGAATGCTATGGCAAAGATACTACGACAAATGATTAAGGGTCTACGTTGTTGATTTGGAAGGTTGGGATTACTAAGAATCTGCCCTTACTTTCAGTAATGCCTCAGCAAAATTGTACTCAATCTACTGCTCAAAAGAGACCTAAAGTGACCTGCTTCTTTTGAGAGCTAGATCTCAAGTTATCTGGCCTGTGTCTATAGGCCTTAGCACGGTACCCTGCACTACTTTACCTTCATTCTATACAAACGCTGCTTTATGTTTAGAGTCTGCTGCAAGTATTCAGTCGAATACCCGCTTGTATCATTCAATTCCAGTCCAACTAATCTAAACTTTTCAGAATTAGATTTAGTTTATGGGCATACTGCACACTCATCTATGTGTAGAGAATGTACGCAACAATTGGGAAATAAAATAATTGAATGAAACAGTAGATTAAATCAAATATATGCTTCAACCATTAAAGAAAATAAAAGTTTTATCATGTAATCCCAACCCTATGACATTTAGCTCATGGGTTGGCAATTAAAATTCAAGTTCAAAATCACACCCAACATCGTTTCGATCAAATCAATTCATGAGAGAACATCTTAAGAAATAATGGAAAAACTTAGAAAGATGGTTGTCGCCAAGTCAATCCACAATCCAGCATCACAGTATCCTATTTTGGTTGAGAGGGACTACCTTCGATTTCCTCCTTTCGTCTCTACTCAGCCACTACCCTTTATTGTTGCCTCTAGATCTCTACACCCTTTAGGGTTTCCTCCTTTGGCTTTTTATAAGCTTTTTCCCTAGGGTAAATTTAACAGTCACTGATATTTTCTCATATTTTTAAGCAGATTTTTCTAGTACAAGTAGAGTTAGGCTAAAACTATTATGCATTGAGTGTTTACTTGGTCTTCCTGGAATTGCCACGGCATCTGTGTTGGCAAATTGTCCAACCTTTTGCCACGACAAACCTTCATTCCTTTATTTCTTTCTCTTCATCCTGCACCTGCCAATTATTATCAAACAAATGCTTCTCGCAAACAAGTAAAAGTAACATATAATAACTTTTAAGCACAATCTAATCTTCTTAATATAATGCAATGAAAATTACGAATGGAATGTCCTAAAAAAACAACTAAATTTACTTAAGTACAGATAATAGACCCAGTCTAAAGGCATTAATTATAACTCTTTTCAAGAGTTATCACACCCTAAAACCTGAGTTGTTGCTTGTCCTCAAGCAAGATATGCATGAATGCATGAACGTAAGAATTGTCATAAGAACATAATCACCTTTGTATTATTAGACCATTAAGAGAGCATTTTGTACTTTAGTTCTCAGCAATCTTCTATGTCTAAAAATTTGATCAAGTTTCATAAGCTTATTTAGCAAAGACAGTACAAAAAATATTGTTCTAAAAGAAAGAAAAATCCTAAGTATGCATGTAATTTTCACTATAGCAAGTATCTCCTAATTTAAATAACTCTGTTTTCATCTTTTCTTTTCTTTTTTCCTTTTTCTTCTGGCCTTATACATACTCAATTACATAAATATCCATTTATTATGCCTGTTTTTTCTACTAGGGGATTCAGCTCGTCACATGATTCTTTGACTCGACAATTACAATAGAGCATATACTAAATTGTCGAATACTCAATCATGTCATGATTTGAATACTTACTCATGAAGCTTAGGCTTTTGACTAAAAAGATGGATGGAGTAAACAACTACCTCCTTAGCTACTTAGCCTATTACTACAGTGGAGTGCCCCTAATTTTCTTTTCTTTAATACATACACTTACTTGAACTCACCTTTCTAGTCAACAACACGATGGAGCAAATAAAGTGGTGCTGACTTACTTGGCAATTATAAGCATTGGAGTATTTGATAGCATTTATTTCCTTGAATTTTCTTAAACATTGCCACTTTATTCATGATTGAGTATTGCCATTGTACTAAATTTAGCTTCAAGAATCTCTAAGTTTATTAAAAGAAACTTACTATAGATCATTTGTAATTGCAATTAGGACATTTTAATTTTAGGGATCAATTTACAAGTAAACTATCCTAAGCTAAAATTACCTAATCCACTGTCACAACTTTCTAAGTTTATTAAAAAATTAAGCTCCTCATTGCACATTACAGACAAAAACACACTCATCACAGTGTAAACAATTCCTGGCAATCTTGTGTACCATTGCAAAATGAATGACAAATGAACAGAAAAATACTAAAACAACATGTTCAACTAAATATCTAATGCAGTCTAGATGCACAATACACCCCCAAACCTAAGGGATGCATTATCCTCAATGCATGTATAGATATGAATCATGAATGCAAGAACATATATATGTACACAATGAGATGTAATAAAGGGAGAAAAACTTCCCGAGCTTAGAACTGAATGGTGGTACTTTAATTACGGTGAATGGTCTTTCGTGTACTCATATTCTAACTCATCGGCCTTTTAAGTAAATTAAGTGGTACATCCACCTCTTCATTATCAAATTTGGTGAGTTCATCAATAATCTGATTGATCTCACGATCATGTTTAGTCATCGGTTAAGTAGAAGGAGGTGGAATAGCCGCAATGCTGTCCATTGGTGGTGCAACTGAGGGATTTTCTTCCTTTTCGTCCTCATGGTCAGTTTCAATGTTGACAGGCTTTGTTTTCTTTGGTTTTTCCTCTGATGCTTTGGGTGCATTCTCTTTATTGGCAGGATTCATCTTAATGGGCTCTGCATCACCAACCCATTCCCTTCCTACAGTTTATTAAACAAATGAAATGAAATAATTAAGAGAAATTTAAATTGAGAAAATGAAATAAAAATAAAAAGAATTTTCAAGATGTTGAAGTTAAACATCTCAAAAATCAATGGACTATTTGTCTCGCTCTACATGAGCACTCAGTAGTGCTTCAAGCATTGTCTATTAACTTTAAATATGTCCTACGTTTTCATGTCCTTGACATCAACAGCTCCATGCGAATATACATGAGCTACCAAAGATTTTTCATCAAAATTGAAAGGTCTATTTTGCTCTAGCAAAGGGCATAAGGGTCTCCGCTTAAATGAATATTCATCACTATTAGAATTGTTGTGGCAAAATCTCATGAAATTTTCCTCCACTACTGCTCCTATCAAGTCAATGACATGACATTGTTCATTCTCAGCAGCACATTTCAGCTCATTAAATACATCAAAAGTAACTTGTTGATCATTTACCCTTATGGTTAACTCGTCTTTTTGTACATCAATTAAAATCCTTCCAGTAATAAGAAAAGGTTTCCAAGAATAATTGACACATCTTGGTCAGCTTCACATTCTAAAATAAGGAAATTTGTAGGAAAGATAAATTTATCTACTCTTACTAGCACTTCTTCAATTTTACCTTTCAGATGCGCATAGAATCGGTCAGCCAGTTGCAACGTAATCGTAATAGGTCTTGTTTTTCCAATTCCTAGCTTATTGAAAATAGATAGATGCATTAGATTTATACTTGCTCCTAAATCACATAACGTCTTACTAACATAATGATTTCCAATTAAACATGGAATAGTGAAACTCTCTGTGTCCTTCAACTTTGGAGGTAATTTATTCATCAATATTGTTGTGCACCCTTTAGTGAGAGCAATAATTTCAAATTCTCTCTATTTGTCCTTCTTTGGCAATATATCTTTCATAAATTTCACATAATTGGACATCTGCTCCAAAGCTTTTACTAACGATATGTTGATATGGAGTTGCTTGAAGACCTCCAAATATCTTTTGAACTGAATATCTTAATTAGAATTTTGTAATCACTGAGAAAAATATGGAGGTGGTCGTCCTTTAGATTGCTGATATTATTTTGTCGTGGCATTTTCGTTGACAACATGATCAGATTTTGCCACAGCATTTTGCTGCTTACCCTTTTTAGGTTCAGTATGTTTCCAGATGACTCTGGGATCTTTACATGGTTGTTATTCGAATTATCCTCTCTTGCCGTGGCATCTTAAGCAACGTCATCAAGCTGAGTTCCACTTCTAAGAGTGATGGCCTTGTACTGTTCCTTCCCTTGTGATCTTAAATTCTCAGTATCACTTGGAAAAACTCTTTGTGGCCTCGAATTCAAAGTATTTGCTATCTACCTCACTTGATTCTCAAAAGCTCAGAGGGAAGCAGTTTGACTCTGAATTACAACATCATTCTTGGCCATATATTCCTTCAGCAAGGCTTTAATAGATGATGATGATGAAGTCGATGATTGACCTTGTTGGACATTTTGCCTTGGCATAGGTTAAGTATAACCAGGGGGTGCACTGTTGGCATTCTATCTCACAACATTGTTTAGATTCCCCCCACCTTGATTATTTAACTAAAATTCTGATGCTACTGCCACCCTAGATTGTAAGTATTGGAATAAGGGTTATTATCCTAGTTAAAATTACCCATGTAGTACACAAATGTTAGATTTACTGGGCATTTGTAAAAAACATGGTCTTTACAACAAAAAAACTCGATAGTTCAACTGATTTCATCTCTTAGAATACAGTAGGCCTTTTCATTATTTTGATCATATTAGCTAAAGAAGATACTTGAGCTGTCAATGAAGTGATTACATCAAGCTCCATAGTACCAACAGCTCTCTTGCCCGTCCCAACTCTTGTGGTCGGATATTGATAATCATTGTTGGCAATCTTTTCCAAAATCTCATATGCTTTATTATAGGATTTATCCAACAACGTACCATTGGTAGAAGCATCAAATACTATCCTCGTATGTTCATTCAGCCCATTATAGAATATCTCCATTTGAGTCTAATGTTGAAATCCATGCATCAGACATTTTTGAAGTAATTCTTTAAATCGTTCCCAAGCTTCATATAGCGTTTTATCCTCTAATTATCGCAAGGATGTGATGTCATTTCTAAGCTTGACATTCATATTTGGTGGATTACACCGTAGCAAAAACCTCTGGCAAAGATCATTCCGTGATACCACTGTTCCTAATGACAAAACATTTAGCCATGCTCTCGTACAATCTCTTAATGAATATGGAAAAAGTTTAAGTTACAGAGCGTTTTCGGGAACACTTTATTGTCTAAATGAGTCACATACCTCTAGAAAAAGTCTTAAATGTAGTCTTGGATCTTCAGTGGGTAATCCACCAAACTGTCCTACTCTTTCCAACATTTGAAACATTACCAATTTCAACTCAAACTATTGAGTCTGTATTTATGGTGTGATTATCCCTAAATTCGAGTCATCCAAAATTGGCACAACATGCTCTTGAATTGGTCTATCAAGGTTATTTATCACGCCACGAACATGAAGATTAGTGCCCTGACCATTCAAATTATCATTCATATCTGGTATCACCTTACGAATGGGAGGATTAGTATATTGACCATTCAGATTATCATTGAGACCGGGATTATTCTCGTTCCTAGCCATTTTTCGCAGTTCTTTCTGCTTTCTTCGTAAAATTCTTTCGATCTCTAGGTCAAAAGGATACTCTTTATTAGCAGGAATGCCTCTTCTCATGCACTGATAGCAAACCTGTAGAAATTAAATTAAACTAAGTTAAATAAAACTAATGGAATTAAGTAAAATAACAAAACCAAATTTCACCAAATTGCCGATCCCTGGCAACGGTGCTAAAAACTCGTTGCGTGTGAAATGGTATGCAAATTGAGCAAGTATACACGTCAAATCAAGTAATAAAATGATAAGTGAGATCGTCTCCACAAGAATCGAATTAGGTATAAAAGTTGTAACACCCCCAACCCGTATTCATCGTCAGAACCGGGTTACAAAGCATTACCGGACATATCGGATAACTTATCACTAATTCACAAATAAATAACATACATAGCATACTTTAATCGATATATCACCTAGATACATGTCACAATATCAAAAGAAAAGTACATTACTAAAATTTCTCTGAGGTCGGGATTGCTCTGGATGCTGGACTGGACACTGGTTTTCTACTAACCTAATAGATATATTTCTGTATCAAATCTTCTAGAAACTGAATTCCTCATTCTGACTGTTCGTCTATTTACCCATGAATGCACAAAATTTATTCTCGGTCCTGAGAATAGACTCAAATGCATAACAACCAGTTGCCTACGGATTATCCTTCATCCTTTATTGCAGCAGAGCCATCTCCTGCAATCTATAAACCTGAACCTGAACCATCTTATCTAATACCTTCGAACGAAAACCTTGAAAACCTATCCAGCCAGAAGAAAGTAGATAATTTAAACCCATTGTGGAGACCCAAAATGTATTGATTCCATCATTGATTATAACTCAATTAACTTTTCAATAAATAACCCACTATGATTACTAAAATCATTAATAATCTTATATTATCCCAATCACTAAAGAAATCAATTCAGAAGAAATTTCAATTAACCTGCTCTTTAAATTTTATACCCGAATAACTCGATTACTCGTGAACAACTTCTTCCTTAATAACGACATTGCGTATCCCAAATAATCTTTAAAAAAAGAAAAAAAAATTGATATCTTTTCTAAAACTCTCTCTTTACTTGCTATCCCATCCTCAGCTCTGACCTCATTATTATTCATTCTATTATTGAACTCTTCAATTTCACACTTGTAAACTTAATGAATATAATTCTTGTAAATTCCATTGTACAGGCGAAGGGGTGAAGGTCGTAAAGCCTCAAAATTTAACTCTCATATATACACAAGTATAACATAACATTTATCATTATCATAATCATTATAATCATTCAACATTTTCAACTATAAAACAAAAATAAATATATCAGCATCCAAATCCCGACTCAACTCGACTCAATTAAGGCATGTACCTCTAGACTCAATTCCGAGCTCGATTTAGTCCGAGAATTGGCTAAACCTACAAAGCTCTGATACTAACAATTGTAACACCCCTAACCCCAAATTGTCGCTAGAATAAGGTTACAAGGTATTACCAGACATATCAAACAATTTACAAATAATTCTTAATTAAATAACGAACATATATAAAAGAATTATAAATTCATATAAATTTATACTAATTGGTTTCATTTTAAAAAAAAAATTCGACAGCATTTCTGCTTATTTTTACATAAAACCCCCTACAATTAAAAGAGTTGAAGGTGCAGCTACAGGACTTACTAGATCGTGGATTCATTAGACTGAGTATTTCACCTTGGGGAGCTCCAATGTTATTTGTTAAGAAGAAAGATGGATCAATCCGGCTTTGTATTGATTATCGGCAGTTAAATAAAGTGACGATCAAGAACCGGTATCCATTGCCCCGTATAGATGATTTATTTGATCAGCTAAAAGGTGCTTCAGTATTTTTGAAGATTGACATGAGATCTGGGTATTATCAGCTGAAAGTAAAATAAAGTGATGTTCCGAAAACTGCATTTCGTACTTGATATGGTCATTACAAAAGTGGTCAAGTTATTATAACAAATTATGATTAATGTTATGACACCAACTTAAGTATGCAGTGGTAAATTAAAGTAGTAATGTGCAAAATGTATATTGACTAATACTGAAAAATGCTAAGGCAAAGCAAGAGTAAAAATGTAATGGAAATTACGAGAATAATTACGTAAATAATTTGCGAGTGAATAAATAAATAACTAATAATGCTATGAAAAAGATACTACGGCAGAGGATTAAGGGTCTACGATGTTGATTTGGAAGGTTGGAATTACTAAGAATCTGCCCTTACTTTCAGTAATGCCTCAATAAAATCATACTCAATCTACTGCTCAGAAGAGACCTAAAGTGACCTACTTCTTTCGAGAGTTAGATCTCAAGTTACTTAGCATGTGTCTATAGGCCTTATCATGGTACACTGCCCTGCTTTGTCTTCATTCTATACAAACGTTGCTCTATGTCTAGAGTTTGCTGCAAGTATTCGGTCGAATACCCACTTGTATATTTTAATTCTAGTCCAACTAATCTAACCTTTTCAGAAGCAGATTTAGTTTATGGGCATACTGCACACTCATTTATGTCTACAGAATGTACACAACAATTGAGAAATAAAAATAATTGAATGAAACTATAGATTAAATCAAATATATGCTATAACCATTAACGAAAAAAATCATCATGTAATCCCAACCCTATGAGATTTAGTTCATGGGTTGACAATTAAAATTCAAGTTCAAAATAACACCCAACATCATTTCAATCAAATCAATTCATGGGAGAACAAAAGAAGAAATAATGGATAAACTTAGAAAGATGGCTGTCGCCAAGTCAATCCACAATCTAGTAGCACAGTATCATGTGGTGGCTGAGAGGAACTGCCTTCGATTTTCTCCGTTCGTCTCTACTTAGTTGCTACCCTCTATTGTTGCCTCTAGATCTCCACACTCTTTACGGTTACCTTCTTTGGCTTTTTATAAGTTTTTTCCCTAGGGTAAATCCAACAACCCCTGATATCTTATCCTATTTTTAGGTAGATTTTCCTAGTACAAGTAGTGTTGGGCTAAAACTGTTATGCGTTGAGTGTTAAGTCGGTCTTCCTGGAATTACCACGCATTTGTGTTGGCAAACTGTCCAACCTTTTTCCATGACAAACCTTCATTCCTTTATTCACATCTTGGAATTGACTCGGTCTTTCTCCGCATCCTGCACCTGTCAATTACTACCAAACAAATCCTTCCCGCAGACAAGTAAAAGCAACATATAATAACTTTTAAGCACAATCCAATCTTCTTAATATAAAGCAACGAAAATTACGAATAGAGTGTCCTAAAAATGCAACTAAACTTACTTAAGTATAGGCAATTGACCCAGTTTAAAGACATAAATTGTAACTGTAACACCCCTAACCCGAATCCGTTGCCGGAACAGGGTTACGGAGCATTACCGGATATTACAAATCAAATAGACATAAATTACATATCATAACAATATTCATATCAAAACCAATTCAAAACATACATATTGTCCATTATATGAGCCATTGAGGCCTTAAATACGCATTAGAAACAAGTCGGGACTAAATTGGAAACTCAAAAAAATTTTCGAAAACATTTAAAATTTTTAACATTGTAGGGGTTATACGGCCGTGTGGCCAGGCCATGTGACTCACATGGTCAAGTGACACCTTGGTGTGGACATTCAAAATAAGGACACATGACCGTGTCCTAGCCCGTGTAACTCACCGACTTGTGCCACACGGCCAAGCCACACATTCGTGTGCCAGGCCATGTGAGCATACTGACTTGTACCCTTAATAAGCTACAGGGGACACACAGTTGTGTGTCACACATGGCTGAGACACACGCCCGTGTCTCTGTCCATATGGACGAAAATATACCATTTTCCAAGCCATATTTCTCACCCAACTTGGCACCAACCTAAACTCAATATTATGCACATCAACAAGCCATAACAAGGCATCCAAAACAAGCCAAAATCAAGTTTTAAACATGTAATATTTCACATACAACCAATATGCCCTTAGGCATATCAAATGACAATATTCAAACATGTATTTTCAAATATATAACTTAACCAAATAAACCATCAATTTACCAAGCTAATTTACATCATTTCAAACCAAATCATTTATCTACCAAAATATACCATTTGGTGCCAAAAATGCATTTCAAATACTAACATATTTAGACATATATATACCTTACATACCAAGGTACCAATTCATCACATCACAAACACATGTACAAAATGCACATTTAGCTAACATTTTATCTTTCACCAGACAACCATAAACCAACCATACATCAACCATATAAGACAAATATGCAGAAACTAAAATGTGCCAAAACACAAGACAAACAAGTGGCTAATCTCAACAAAATACATATAGGCCAATTTTAGCCAAAACAACCTATACATGCCATTATAACTGAAAATAGCCAACCAAAAGTACTGAATGAGCCAATGGATAGTGTGATATAGCTCTGACAAGCTTCCAACCCAAACTAACTTCTGAATCACTATAAAACACGAAAAATAACACAGAGTAAGCATTTAAGCTTAGTAAGTTCGTATAACATAGAATTTAACTTACCATTTAACCAAAATTTAGGTAAGTAAACATAGTATATCCCAACCAATTTGACCAAAAGCCTAAACAGATGTTCACCAACATATTAGCCATGTAAATCCCATATAAAATCCAATACACATGGATAAATTCAACAAGTAAACACATTTCATATACATGTATTATTCATTTCATATATCAATGTATCATGTAACATCACTTTCATGTATTTCATGTAAATACCTGTAATAGATCATATTGGAATCATATAATCTCGTAACAAAACTGTGTCCGTTGAACCATTTAGAATATAATTGGATATGTGGGTAGTACACACGAGGTGTATTGAACTATAATCCGTCAATTCATGTACATGTATGCTCATACGAACTCTGAATAGGTATACTTTTTTGAGCTATAAACGGTAAGCTCCTCCGAGCTGAATAACGGCAAGCTCATGCGAGCTGAGTATCAGTAAGCTTATACGAGCTAAAATCGGTAACCCTAATGACATGTCATTTGTATCTTATGAATTCCTAAGGTTCAAACGGGGCTCGATAGTCATCGTAAGTCGTCAGATATACAATCGATATTCATTCATGACAATTATTCAATCCATAAACATATAATTCAATTTAAAATATATAAATGTACAATTTAATTACACGAACTTACCTCGATGAGTGTACGTAGATACGGAGGCGATTAATCCAAAATTTTTTTCTTTTCCCCAATCTAACTCCGTACGAGGTCTAACTTGATCTATACAGATAAATTTAACTCAATTTAATATTTTTCACATTCAATTTAGTCCAACATGTAATTTTGACAAAATTATCACTTTTCCCTTATACTCTTAATTCTTTGACAATTTAGTCCCTAGGCTCGAAAAATGAAATTCATACCATTTTTCCCTTACACAAGCCTATTCTATTTCTATACATACTAATAGCAGCCCATATTTTTCAAAAATTCACAAATTTACCACATAATATTTTTCTATTTTTCAACTTAGTCCCTTTGACAAATTCACTAAGAATTCCTTTACAAAAGTTGTTTATCTAACAACAACCATTAATTTTCTATCATCAAACTTCAAAAATCACATACATTCATCAATGGTAAAACCATAATAGTTTAAAATTTTCACAAATTAGTCCCTGGTCTAGCTAGATTAAGCTACAACGATCCCGAAAACATAAAAATAAAAAAATAGGACAAAAATCAGTTACCAATTGAACATACAAGCTTGGACGAATACTAGGGATGAAAAATGGCTTCTTTTTGCTTAACAATCGGTTGCGAAAGATGATACTAAACGATATTTTAATTTGTTTTTAATTATTATAATCTTAATTACTTAATTGCCTATTTAACCTTTTAAAACATTAATAATTACAAAATTTCCAAGTCATTATCATCCACTAACATACTAATGGTCTAATTACCACCAAAGGACCTCTACTTTTAAGTTCCATAGCTATTTAATACCTTGAGCTATTAAAACTCAACTTTTGTACTTTATGCGATTTAGTCCTTTTTAACAAATTGAAAATGTAAACGGTAAAATTTCTTAACAAAATTTTTATACAGTATTTGTATCATGTTGCGGGTAATAAAATAATAATAAAATAAATTTTTTGACCTCAAATTTGTGGTCTCAAAACTACTATTCTGATTTCACTGAAAACAGGTTTTTACAATAACTCCTTTTAAGAGTTATCAACGAGCGTGTGGCCAACAATAGACAACATGATTTTCAACAATCTACAAGGAAGAAAAATGAAACACAGGTAAACTTACTCAAAGTTTAGTAAGTTCGTATGAAAATAAACACAACATACTTGACATGTCATATTTTAACAACTGAAATAACATATAAACATAGTATTCCTTGTCACCTTACACAATTAATGCCATAACCAAATTGGTTAGTACATTATCACATAATGATCATCACATACATCTGAGTAACATAGTAACCATAATAACTGTAACACCCCTAACCCATATCAGTCGCCGGAATAGGGTTTTGAAGCATTACCAAAGTTTATCGATCAAACAGGCAAAATTCTCAAACATTTCATATCATCAAAACAAGTCATCAAAGCATCATTTTAATCTAAATTATAAACATACCAAATCCAAATCAATTTGCCTAGTTCATGAGCACTTAAACGTAGAATTAAATTCACTTGCACCGATCTAGATTTAGTTCAATTTACCATGCCATAATATGGCTTCAAAAACAAATACTTATTTATATGTATAAAACTAACCAATATTAAACTTATAACATCATTTACATTCAATCCACAAATAACTATTATTTAGACACCCTAGGTACATGCCGACACAAAGAGTAATCATTACCATGTTTGAGTTCGGGAGCGTTGTCGGATGCTGAATTGGCTATCAAAATTGAAGTACCTAATCTACGCACAAAAAACAAAACCGTACGCTGAGTAAAACTGAGTGGTATTTCTATAATCTGAATATTTAAAGACAAGATAATATAATATACATATTTTAATTATAAGCACATTTGAATATTTAAGACCACATTTATTCATACAATGGCAATAGTCATTCAATATTCAATTCATAAATACATCATTTCATACCATTCTCAAATCTCATCACTTGCTATATAATAGCTTTTCACATTTTAATATATATATCATTTAAACAATAATATTATTCAATCCATATCCAATTCATGAATACGTAATTCATGTGTCTCATTTTCATGTTTCAATTCACTATCCCATTTTCATTCACATACAATATCATCCAATATCAATCATAGTGCTATTTTATTTAATTACCCCTATTGACACGACTCGGAATCGGATGGATACATGGATCCAACCACCAGTTTGGCACCCAGTGCCTCATCGAATAAATCTGAAGTAATAACTGCGCCCAGCTCTATATAAATTTGACACCCAGTGTCTCATCGGTTACACCGAAGTAAATTGGCACCCAGTGCCTCATTGACTCGAAGTAGAAGAAATTCCTGAACTCTTCCAATCCTATGGCATGCCATCTATATCCGACTCAGCCCGATACAGTTAATAGGGTTTAATTTCACTTTCCAAATACAACCAATATTCAATTATCATATTTGCACATATATATTCATTTCAATTCAAATAATCAATATATTCATAATATATATCAATTCTGTCCATTCAATCAACTTTTAATTCAATTCAATGTCAAAGTGTCAAATACTCACCTCAATACTTACCATATGCATCAAATAAAAAAAATACAACAATTAATAACTAGTTTTGGATTATAGAAATACAAACTAGGAATTCTGAGCTATTCCACGTCAACTTTATCTTTCCTCTTTTTAGTTGAGGATTCCAGTACGACGTTAGCTACAAAATTAAAACAATTAAAATTCATCAATACAACACAATTCAATTTCATGTTTCAATTTCAATTTTTATTCAATTTTTTCCTAAATTTCAATTTAGTCCCTAAATCGAGACTAATTTTTATTCTTCACAATTAATTCTATATTTTCATACAATTTCCACTTTAAACTAAATTTAACTCCCTATTTTCACTTAAATCCCTAAATTTTGAATTTTTCATTATTTAGTCCCTATTACTCAAAATTTACAATTCATTCTACAATTTAATCCTTTTTTCATTTCTAACTTAAAAATCTATCAATTTAATCCCTAATACTAAAATTATTCACTATTAACAACATTTAAAAACTCAATAATTGCTAAAATTTCGACATGGGTCGGGTAGTACTTAACACCAGGATTCCAAAAATATAAAAATTACAAGAAAATGAGACTAAATTGACTAACCAATTGAACTTAGAACTTTGAAACCCCTAAGCCGTGGATTCTTCTTTCTTTCTATTTCGTTTTGCTTGTCTTTCTTTTTTTTCTTTTATTACTATAATATATATTTACTTAAATATTAAGTAAAACATATTATAATATATATATTTTAACTTTAATTTATTAATAATATATATAATAATTTGCACCTTATGTCACCTCATTAAAGAACAATGGCATAATTGCTTCTTTAGTCCCTTTAATTATTCTTTAATCTATAATTCAACTTTCACTCTATATGCAATTTAGTCCTTATACCTAATTACTCTTAATTCATGCAAATTCATTTAATCAAAACCTAATTAACTACACAACTAACTTAGTAAATATTTATTAAAAATATTTACGAGTCCGATTTACGAAAAAGGAGTCCCGAAAATATACTTTTCGACACTCCTGACTATCGGGTTGTTACAATAACCATAATCAATTCATTATTAACATCTCCATTCAAACACCCTTTCATTTCAATTCGATTTCATAACTTAGTTTCACTTGGAGAAATATAGTAAATTAACTTCGGATACTCAGGATAACTTTGCTCACACGAGTTTTAAATAGGGACATTAACCTTTACTCGATGCTGCTCACACTAGCTGTGGAGACTTTGCAACATATGTTGGATCTCAGCCATCGACAAGGTATCTAACACCGATACACAGTACCTGATAACATAGTCATCGGTACAAGCCAAATTTTTAAGTATGATTTCTGACAAGTGCATGTGAAACTGCTTCACAAACTTATATTTTTTCTTTCTAACAAGCAAGTAACTACGAACTGGGTCTCGCACCTTCATGACGAGCCCAGCTCATAATATGGTTTCCAGACTAAGTTTTTGTTTTCATGACGAGCCCAGCTCATAATATGGTTTCCAGACTAAGTTTTTGTTTTAACTCTATATTTTAAACATATTATGATGTTCCTGTATATTTATTGAGTTATCATTGAACTCATCTACTCTGCTCTTACTTTACAGGTAAGTAGATCGCAGAAGGCAGTGGCGAGGTGATTGGCCTAAACGAGGCTAGTCAATATGGGTACCAACGAACCCTGGGAAAAAGGCAATGTGGTTAATTGTTTGGGATTAGAATTGTTATAATAGATGACTTTGTTGTTTTATAACTCAATTTTTCCTTAAGTTTATTTTTACTTCCAATTCCGCGAATCTCGTAGTTAAATATTTGTTTGTTTGTGTAACACCCCGAACCCGAGACCGTCGCCGGAGTCGAACACGAGGTGTTAACAGACTTCAAACCACTTATTTGACATTTCCCAGACAAGCTGCCAATCTGCGTACTAGTCGCTTTAAAAATCATATCTTGAGTTCTGAAACTCAAAATCCAGTTCCGTAAATTTTCCCTGGAACTAGACTCATATACCTATATGGTAGAATTTTTGTAGAATTTTTGGTCGGGCCAATTAGTACAGTTTATTAGTTAAATTCTCCCCTATTACAGGGTGCGACTGCACTGACCTTCATGCATTACGATTTGGATAACTCCCTGAACAAAGCTTCAATACTGATGCCGTTTGTTTCTATAGAAAATAGACTCAGAGAGGAATCTATAAATATATGGCATGACTCCTGATTATCTCTGGTTAATTTATAATGAATTTCCAAAGTTGGAACAGGGAACCCAGAAACCATTCTGGCCCTGTCTCACGAGAACCTGAATATCTCTTAACATACTGTCCATATGATCGTTTTGTTACTTCTATATGAAAATAGACTCATCGAGCTTCGATTACATAATTTATTCACTATTTAATTCCATTCCTACTAATTTTTGTGATTTTTCAATCCCACGTCACTGCTGCTGCCAGCATCTGTTACTGAAGCAACTATGCCCATTTCGTGATTTCTCATTGATCTATCTAGTAATTCATCATACATATCACAAAATTATAATCATGACTAGCCATACCAAAGGCTAATCATTGTCAAACATCTCCCTACTACACTATTGCCATATCATGAATCTTAACACCAAAATTAATCAGCCATGACATATGGCATAAAAAGAAAATCGAATTACCAAGACTTACGACCTAACGTTATAAAACCAAATCCAACCGAACATTTATGCCATTTTCGCATGGCTAAAATTTTACATACCAAATTTCAACAAAACATATTAGCCTATACATGCCGAAATGTTCTCCTAGACCGACTAAAAAGAAAATACCAAAAGTTGCTAGCCGGTGTGATGACTCCGATGACGGCCCGATCACGCAAAAAGAGACGAGTCCAAGAAACCTAAAATAGGTGACAAGGAAACACCGAGTGAGTATATAACTCAGTAAGTCATAAGCAATGCACTACCATCCATTAATAACATTATCACAAGAGGAAGCAAAATGGAACGAGGCTAGTTACTCCATCCATACCGAACCATACCATAGTTCCTCAAACCTATCGGTTCAAGCTCATACCAAGTCATGCATTCACATTCCATATACTAATCAATAGGATATTTGAGGCATTTTCATACATCATTTTATTTTCGTTACAATCATACAACTAAACGACCTTTCACCTATTCCATGATAAATCTTATGTACGTGACTTCAATTATAATTGTCACATAGGTTCAAACTTACCAAGCTCAACTTCAAATATAAACATAGCGCTTATTAGTCACGAACTCGAGGTACTTACCCGATCCGCTGTCCGTGATCAACTCAATAATGTCGCACACTTAGTGTCCATAGTGATTCAAAAGTATATATTAAGTCCGCACACTCAGTGCTATATAATCAACTTGCACACTTAGTGCTACATAATCAAACTCGCACACTTAGTGCTACATAATCAAACTCGCACACTTAGTGCTACATAATCAAACTCGCACACTTAGTGCTGTACAATTTAAACCCGCACACTTAGCGCCAATCTCATGATCATAAATGTTTATACCCGCACTCTTAGTGCCGAGATCAACAACTCAATACATCTCACCTCTTTTCTTTTCATTCAACACTTTCATCACCACATACATACATGTATATATATATTTATCATTCCATTCAGCATCATTACATAGACGTTATGACCATTTAAATTAATACAAACTATATGCTTAATGACTTACTTTATGTTGGGTAAAATAATTCCGAGTCGGCTACTCGATGACCTTCGATTTCCCCTTGTTGGACGCCTCTCCTTTAGGTTCTTGAGCTTAAATAAATAAATCAACTAGTTTAATTACCTTGCTAGTTATTTATATCCCGTAACATTAATAGTTTCATATCAAAAGAAGCATACGACAACATTTTATTTCAAGGTACATATTCATAATTCAAATTCGACCATATAAACCAATATCATCCACTTGATCAATTATAGAGAATTAAAGTTAATATCACCATGTGTACTCTATATGGCCCATTATACATAATCAAATTTAACATCATCTATATATTTACTCATATGGCCGAATATACATACCCCCATATAATATCATTTTCATTCCATTTAACACTTAATTTCCACCACATAAACACTTGGCCGAATAATCCTAAACTAGCAAAACTCCACATTTGTTCATACCATCTTTTAAATTCACATGTATATTTTATTTTTACATGAACCATAGCCGAATCGTTTTAACCATGAGTAACATAACAAGCATAAATCATGCTTATGGATATACCATGGCTGATTCAATCTAATCACATCCAAAATCATCAACCATTTTCAATGCATATAACATATATAAACATGAATAAGTTTCATATAATCTCTTAACACATTAATTTCTTTCATCAACAATCTTTTGTTTCTTTATCCATCAAAACTTAAAGGTAAGAAAAAAATCAAGTTCTTCTCACACATACCATAACCGAAAGTTCCATCTAACACTCTAAATTCGAAATTTTAGTATGGCTAGGTAAGAAAAACGTGATGATTAACCTGAACAACTAAGATTTCAAAAGAAAGATTAACAAAATTTACTAACCTCCTCTTCATTCAAAAGGCCGAATGCCTTTGCCCCCCTCTTTTTCTTCTTCTTGTAGGGCTAAGAAGAACAAGGTAATAACCCCCTTTTTTTTTACTTCTTTTATTATCCTTAGTATTTCTTTTATTATTTCCTTTCCTTTACATAAAATAATGACCACTTCATGGAAATTTACCACATATTCTAATATATGCTCCATCATGGCCGGCCACTATGTATAAAAGAATGAGTATTTGACATGCAAAGCCATTATTCTCACTACATGCTTTAATAGGTCCTTATAAATTAACCTATCACATTTCAAAATTTTCTCACATAAGTCCTATTTACTAAAATTCACCTACAATTAAACAAAATTCAAATATGAAATTTTCACACATGCATATATACATATAATAAGCATCAAATATGACAGCTAATTATTTTTATGACTCGGTTTAGCGGTCCCGAAACCACTTCCCGACTAGGGTCAATTTTGGGCTGTCACAGTTTGATTATATTGACTTCCTTCCAGTATGAATAAATACCTAAAGTTTCATTAGCCTTCCTTTTGTGCGTGATCTGTTGTGTTCCTTGAATTTTGTCTAAGCGTGACTTAACTCTTGATGGGAACCCGTTTTTTATGTGAGGTATCTATGAATTTGACTCCTTCATGTTTGCGACCTCGAAATTACATGCGGACCCTTATTAGTGAAAACCTTACTTGTTTGCGAGCCGAGTTGAAGTATGCGACACCTGGTTGTATGGTCTTTCTTGATGCGAACCCATGTATGTTAATTATGTGAACCCATGTTGCATATTATTATGTGAACTTATGTTATTATGGAACCCATGTTGTATGTTATCATGCAAACCCTTGATATTAAGTTTTAAATACTTGTGTATTTTTATTCGAATATGCAAACTCTGAAAATCATTATGCTAACCTTAAAGTGTTTGTTGTTTATTGACATGCGAACCCTTCCCCTTTACGTAAACTTTATGTGCTCGCATGTTTTATATTCCATGCATGTTATTATTACATTTCGTTGCATTATGATAACTTAGCATATTTTATGCTGCAAAACCGTGATGTGTTGAAGGTTAGGTTGGAATTTAATGGAGAGTCACTCCGGTAGCTAATATGGCATGCCGGATTCGAGTCGAGCCAACTTGATTGGGTCTGAAGTGTTACAATTTTGCTTATGTACGAATATATATATATTTATGTATATATTAAATTTGAATATTAATTTTTTTGGCAAAAGAATATTTAAGAAAATTTCGACTTAATGAACCAGGCCGGCCGGACGGAGAAAACACATAAGTAAATAAAATATATTTAAAAAAAAATCGGATTGTAACTCAACAAATACTCGAATATGTGTTTGGATAAAAGGAGTGAAAAGAGGCAAAAGTAAAAGCCAAGGACATCGGAAGAAAATTCAAGTTGCAGACGTAAATCGGGAATCCATGTTGAATAGACTGAAATTGCAGCCACCTGATTTCAGCGCCACTTTCATCAATGGCGCGTCCCCAACTAACATCAGCCCAAACCGTCGTGTCCGTAATCTCCGCCTTCCGCTCCTCCGCTACGGTTCTCCTTCCGTCCGATCGGAGTATGGTTCAGCTTCGCCTCCGCCGCCTTCATCATTATCTGAGCCGTCGGTTTCTACTCATTATGTCTCCTCCGTCGGATCTCCCTCTCTCCAGCTCTCTCAATGGTCCCTTACCAATCGCCACATCCTCGTGCTTAACGTCGTCGCCTGCGCTGTTAGTTCTCCTTAATTGTATCTATTTTTAGTTCCCTTAATTTTGTTGCTTATTGTTTGAAACTTGTAATTAGTTAATAAAGTTGTAGCTAAGGTTACTGCAACTTGAAATCATCATTGGACAATATTATTCATTTGAAGAGAAAAAGAAATACTCATAAATTAGCTGGTCATATATGAAGTAATTCAGCACTCGTACATTTGGCTTATTGAGATTCCCTGCTCAAAGAACTGATTTCGAGCCTCTTACCAATTTTTCATAGTGATCCCTAGATATCAAATGGGACTATAGTTGATGCCCTTGAACTCATGATTATTGAATTTAATTTGAGGAACCATAGATAGAGAATTCATGTTTGGTTTGTTATTCCTAGAAGGTATTTCTAGTTCTTGGCTAAAGCTCAAGTTCTTTATTGCTCCAGCACTTAATTCTATGAACAATTGACAAGGTTTTCATCTTTTCAAACTTGCTTGGAGATCTCTTGGGTTTGGAAGATATGGTTTGCATGTAACTGCTATCACATTGAAATCCTCTGCCATTCATGTAGGGTTGTTAGTAATGTTGTATACCCAAAGAAAGAATCAGGTGCCATTGACCTGGACTTTTGATTTTCCGTGAAATATCCATGTTAGATTCTTATATCTGACACATAGTTTGGACATGTGTTTGAGGGTATGATCCTTGAAATATATAAGAAAAGAACTTTGACAAAATTGAGCATATATGCATAGGATACTTGCCCATATCTGGCTTTCATATGAGTCCAAGTAATATAAGCTTATAACAAAAGTCACCCGGTTGTCATTTCAAATCTATTCCACTTGTGTAAACATTTATTGATCCTACAATCCATGGAACGAATATACAAGGTACAGTTTCTGGTTTTGAAGATTTATTAGTTCAAATGTTTTTGTGGAGTGCTTTTTCTCACTCTATTAAGCAAAGCATCAAACAGAAGCAAATTGTGTTTTGAAGTGACATGTTATAATTCCAACAATCAAACAATCAGCAAATTGTGTTTTGAAGTTACTGTATGTCATAATTCTGACAAATCTACAAATCTTTTCTAGGTGGCAGTTTCAGCAACTTGGCTTTTTCTCTCTGCAATCCCCGCGCTTCTGGTTGGTTACCTTGAACAGCATCAGGTTCAGTGATATTAGCATTTCAATGATTAATGTTACAAGTTCTAAAGGATATTATTTGTCCTTGTCTGTTCTGTATGATTTTTTCTGAAAGGCTTTCAAGAGAGCAGCCGAGTCACTAGAGAAGCTGATGGATGTCACCAGGGAAGAGCTTCCTGATACGATGGCTGCTGTACGATTATCAGGCATGGAGATCAGTGACTTGACAATGGAGCTTAGTGATTTGGGGTTAGTATTTTATTTGATCTTTTAAGGACTCCTGCATCTCTTCTCTCTTCTGTTTCTATTTTGCCCTTATACATTTCTATCTTGAAGTCACAGTAACTAATAGTTTATTTGTGTTACAGACAGGAGATTACTCAAGGTGTTAGAAGCTCAACAAGAGCTGTTCGCTTAGCTGAGGAGAGATTGCGGGGGTTAAAAGACATTGCTTCATCAGGTTATCCTTACATTTGCTGTTGTTTTAGTTACTTGCTGCAAGTTCTCAAATGGATACCAATGAATTTTACTTTATTTTTACTTGATTAGCTTCGGTGCAGGTGGTAGCCAGTCAGAAAACTGAAGTATCAGGGCCAGTATTGGCTCGAACTGCAAGAAACATACGGGAGGGAATTGTAAAGGGTCGAGCCATATTTCAAATATTTTTCACGCTTACCCGATTTTCAAAGATGGCTCTTAACTATTTTGGGAGTCGAGGTAAGCAGTAGAACCATGGAGGCAAGCTTTGTGTTAGGGAAGTTAGGAAACATGTCATGTCTAAATCTTGTCGTCTACTGTTACGTTTGTTTGTTTCCGAGTGTGCTGATTTAATTGTGTTACCGCTGGTTTGCTAGTAGGCTTTTTGGCACTAATGTTACTTCAATGATGTTAGTTTCAGGATTTAAAAAACTCTGAATCATTGAGTGTCGAGTATAGCAACCTTAAGTTTGATTCAACATAGAGATATTTCAATCATATCCAGGGAGGGCTCCATAATAAATGGGGATAAGGGAGAACATGGTTAATTGAAAGTAGAAGACAATCAACCCATAACAAAGTGAAAAAGGGAACAAATCAGTAGGTCACCAAACGCTTCTTCTACCTTTTTTAGTGCCCCACTAAATAATGCTATCACGGTCGAATGCTGTTTGATTTGTTCTTCTTGTCCATTTGCTTATAACTCCATTCTGGTTGCTCTAGTTTTACTTCGTCTATTTTAACTGATGTTATCAGGGTAATATTTCGGTGGGGAAATCTTACTTTCTATAATCACATTTTCATGTATGATATTAGCAGGGGCGTAGTTAGTAGCCCAAATGGAAAATTACCCTTTTAGTCCCTTTAGAAATTGTAAAATTTTAAGTTAATTAAAAGTTAAAATTGCATTTCAGCCTCTCTTAAAATTTAAATTTCAGTTATGGTCTCTCCAAAAATAAAAAGTTTATAGTTTAATTCTTTGAAAATTTGTAAAATTTGACGTTAATACAATGACAAATTTACATTTTTAGCTATTTAAAAAAATTATAATTCAAATTCTAGTCTTCCAAAAAATAAATCTGGCTTCACCTTTGACCAACAGTGTCAAGATTGAGCATATAAGGTGTAATCTCAATATCATTTCTTTTTTAGCTAATACAACATTTCTCTCAAAATGCTACTTTTATACCAATTTTGCCCTTCAATTTCATAAATTATTTTTCTCTTAATAAATAACAAACATGTTTTTACTAAAAAAAAGTTTAGTTCTCAAAATTCGTGTCAAAGCATCAAAGCATCAGTATTATATTAATCATGTCCTTTTGTTAGTATAACCATTAATTTGAGTGTTAAATGCTAGCTCAAATATGGTATGGAGTGACCAATTTGTAAACATGTGTGTACCTACTATATGCATAGCTCAAATTTGACTTGTTAAAAGAAATAACCCTCATAAATTTGGTTGACATTGTTTATGTTTTTAACATGTTAAATTCAAGTTGTCTTAAGTGGTAAATACACGTATTTACAATTTGATTCATATGTTTACTTCAAGTCATATTTGAAATGACATTTAATGCTAAAATCTACCCACAAGCTTTGGAAGGTCTTGATCGATATTTTAAGGACTTGATTAAAATGTTTTGAAGTTTAAGAACCAATTTAAATTTTAAGTGATAATTTGGTGATGTTTGATGCAATTAACCCTAAAACATGTTTTTCTAATTTATTTGCTATTATGTCCTATTTGCCTTGCTTATTCCTTTTCAAAATTGTTGATACTTGAAGTTGCTTGTTTGTTGTAATACAATACTATAAATGGAAGTACTTGACTACAGTGGCCACTACGGTTTATCACTGCGAAATTGTGCAAACAAAATAAAGAACACCAAATGTTTGTTTATACAGCTCGGTTTCCCTACATCTGCGAAGCCTAGCTCAGTGATTAGTTCCATTATCTTTAATCGCAAATACAACAAGTGATTCATACCCTATCACTTCCCAAGTATAGATATCTCACATTTGTACTTAAAGACTAGAATACTCACCTTCAAATCCTCCCCCTAAGAACTTGGACAATAAACACTTTAATAGTGTTTACAATTTAGTTTGCACTCTCTCACAAAAACAATTCCTCAATGAACAAATTAGAATGCACTCAATAAGCTCTCTTTCATAACCTAGACAAAACATCTCAACATATATCCATTTCGCTTGCTAACATAGCATTTAAGTGAATACAAAGTAACTCCTTGATAATAGTTATTACATTATTAACATTCAAAGCACAATCAATCGAAGATATGCTCTCCATAATGCTCTCCATAATCAACAACACAATACCAATTGAATCTCCATATTTCAAGGGTTGAATTGTTTCACTTGTATCCAGTCCAGTTTTCAAAAGCTAATGATTGATTTTCATAGATGGACCATAGTATTTTCAAAATAATAGCACATCATAAAGTCCAAATATTTTCTTCATTAAATTGTCAATTCAAATAAGACAAGTAATCAAACTATCTCGGTAATAGTCTGCAATTGGTATTGTGGAATGCTACTCAACAATCAACTTATCTTAACTCAACAAAAATAAACTAAAAAATTTCATAAGTTTTAAAAGATGTCATTTGTTTTTTGACTAGTAAAATAATAAAATAATTAAAAATAACATTATATATGTGTGCATGTGTTTATATATATATTACAAATTAAAAACAAAGGAAATGACAAAAATAAAGTTTGAACTTGACATTCAAAATGTCAAAAAAGCTTAACCATTTCTCTTTTGCATTTATTTGGCATATATATATTTGTTGAATAAATTAAAATACTTTACAAAAAGCTAGAAAGAGTGAAAAGGAGAATCTATATATAATTGTAAGCTTTCCCCTTTATCAAAGGCCAACTTGGCAATGCGATCAACTTTAGCATTTTCTTCTCTAAGGATATGTTCAATTGACCAATTCTCCATACTATGCAAAAGCTGAGTTATCCGTTTGATTATTGTTGAATTTGACCGCTTCGACAACACTTCCTTGATAGCTCTAATAACTTCCATGTTATCGTCTGTACTAATATCCGTCATGTTTCCTTCTTTGCACCAACGCCACACCATCGAGAATACCCGATAATTTAGCTTTGAATACCAAACATTTCCCAATCTACGATTAAACCCAAGGATCCAATTCCTTGCAAAATCCTCAATGACTGTATAAAATAGCTAGGAATTGTAAGTAAGACTAATTGTGCTAAAGTAACTCTACCAGCTAGATATAGCTGCTTCGTATCCCACCTTTACAACCTAGATATAACTTTTTCCACCACAAACCTCAAGGAGCTAATAGCTACTCCTTCTTAGAAAAAAAGAGATTCCCAAGTATGATTCTAGATTATGGACTTTACGAAAACCAAACATATCACAAAGATGTCCTGCTGAATCTTCGTTTACCCCTTCAGAAAAGAAAATGTTGTTTTTATGAGCATTCACCTGATGGCTAGAAAAACCACAGAATTTATCCAGCAAATCCTTAATTAAACTAGCCTGGCTCAGATAAGCTTTCCCATAGATAACAAGATCATTAGCAAAATAAAATGAGATAGCGTCGATCCTAACCGGGAAAGACGAATGGGAGATCACTGACCTGAATTGATAGATGAACAAATGCTTTGTCCCAGCCATTCAATGCTTGATGCCTCTAATGGGGTTGAACTTCTGAGTAGGCACCTCGTTTCACAAAATCTGCATAGTAGAACTTGTGGTGGCCGACAAAATGACATTTTGGAGGTATTTTGGTATGCTTTCGACCTGGAGAGAATCATTTATAAACTCCTATCTCACCCTATCATAGGTCTTCTCCAAATCACTTTTGATGGCCATCCATCTTTTATGTTTGCTTATCATTGAGTGGATAACCTCTTGGGCCATTATAATATTATTTGTGATGTTTCTCCCAGCAATTAATCATGTCTGTTCTGGGCCAATGATTCTAGGAAATACCGTTGTAAATTTGTTTGCAATAATCTTTATGTCCAACTTGTAAAGAACTGTACACAAACTTATAGGACGAAACTGTAAAACTCTTAAGATTCTGAATCTAAGGAATAGAAATGAGCAGGGTGTTATTAAGCTCATTATCTATGGGTTAGCCACCAAAAATCTTCTTAACTCGTTCACAAATAGCTCCACCAATCAGCTCTCACTGACTCTGAAAAATAGTGCATAGTAGCCATCACTACTCGGTGCTTTCATTGGAGCCATATCAAACATAGCAGTCTTTATCTCTTCATTTGGGAGCTCTCTTTTCAAGTTTAGTGCCCAAGTAAGTAGGTAATGGTAAACTTGAGTTTTAAGGTACTTTTGGATGCACACGGCCTAGCCACATGAGTGTGTGTCATACACGGGCAACACACATGGGCATGTGACCCAAGTTAGAGAGTTACATGGCCTGGCCACACGGGTGTGTGACCCTTGTAGTTGAATTTTTTAACTTTTTTCTAAAATTTTCAAATGTTCCTGATTTAGTCTCGAATCGTTTCTAAAGTGATTCTAAGGCCTTGAGGGCTTGAATAAGGGACGATATGCATGCTTAATAATGGATTATGTTGTGATTATTGAAATGTTTTGAAATGAGTGATTTAGGTAATGTTAATTCGGTAATGCTCTAAAACCCTATTCTAGCGATGGATATGGGTTAGGAGTGTTACATCCTCACCCCCAAGAATATTAGAAACGACTCGCCTAGACTCTTCCAAACTATTGCTACTATAAAAAATCATTGATTTTTCGTAATTGACGTATTGTCTCAAGCATCTTTCATATTCCTTTAGGATAGATTTCAAAATTTGTGCACCCCTTTCACTAGCTTCACCAAACAATATATTATCATCAACAAACAATAAATAAGAAATCGACGGACCCCCTCTACTTGCCTTTGCCCCCTTAATTGACCTTCCCTCAAAGCCATCCTCATAAGCGCCGAAAGGCCCTCATTACAAATTAAAAACAAGAAGAGACTAATAGGGTCCCCTTATCTAATCCCTCTTGCCAGTTTAAATGTCTGGCCACTTCTCCCATTAATAATTACTGAATATGAGACCGACGTAATGCACTTCATAATATTTTCCACCCACAAAGTATGAAATCTCATCCGTAACACCATTACTCTTAGAAAATACCACTCCATCCTATTATATACTTTGCTCATGTCTAACTTAAGTGCCATAAATCATTTCTTCCCAAAACTTTTTTGTCTAAATGTATGAAGAATCCTATAGGTAAAGAGCACATTATCCTAAATTAATCTATCCAGTACAGAGGCATTTTGGGAACCATCAATGCGGTTGCCCATTATACTTTTGAATCGATTCGCAATCATTTTGACGACTATTTTATAAAGAACATTGCATAAATTAATAGGTCTAAAATTTCCTAAATTCACTGGATTAGAGACTTTAGGTATAAGCACAATATTAGTAAAATTATAAAGGTCCATATGCATACCTCTGTTTAAAATACCCAAGTAATACTTTGTTACCTCATTGCCTACAATATGCCAAAACTGTTGGAAGAATATAGCTGGAAAACCATCCTCCCCAAACACCTTCGTAGGACCCAACTCCTTAAGAGCTGCCATGACCTCTTCCTTCGTATAATTTGCTATCAGCTTTGAATTCTCTTCCTCAGAAACACATCTTTCAATCCCAGCAAGGATATGCTCAGTATCCCCACAACATTAGACGATAAAATTTGTTGAAAATAACTCATTGCAATTTCCCCCATCTCCCCTTTATCACAAGTCTCTCTTCTATCATCGTGCCTTAAACTGCGATTAGTGTTCCTTCTCCTTCTTTGCGAGACATTATTATGAAAAAAAATCATATTTTTGTCCCTTCATTTTAACCAGTTTACTCGAGCCCTTTGTTCCCAATACATTTTGTCCTTATCAATCTCCAAATTAAAGTAAACTCTAGTATCAATCAATTCAGCCATACTCTCATCAATTCTGTCTTGATCGAATAGGAACTCTATTTTTCTGTCAGTTCCTTCTTACGCCCATCCCTCTTATGTCTAAGCCCGACTGCCCATCTCCCAAGCCCACATTGTAAACCCTTTAACTTTCCTAAGATATCGCCTCTATCTGCTTGCCACAATCATCTAACCTCATCATCACAATTCTCCTCTTCAACCTACCACGCCTCAAGTCTAGATACCTTTTTGGACATGAGATTCAATCCTATATCCGTATCAAGTAGGAGGAGGCAATGGTCAGAAAAAGAATACAGCCACTACCCTGTCAAGCCTTTCACGGATATTTGTCTCCAGTAAATTCTCTCTTTCCCGTGTAAACCAAGTACCTAAGAAACCAACATCCATCAATTGACACTCATCCAAAACATCCCTAAAAGCAGACATCATCCTCTCTTCTCTTAGTACACCACCCACCTTCTCAAATGAATAAAGAATCTCATTAAAATCTTTACAAACCATCCAAGGTAAGCCTTTGAGTCGACTCAAGTTTCTCTACATTCCCCAAGTAACTCATCTATTCTACGCATAAGGGGAGCCATAAAACCCGATAAACCTCTATTCCTTTCCATTATCACTTTCCTTCAATGCGACATCAATGTGATAGGCCAAATAACTGTTTACACAAACATTGATGTTATTCTTCCATGCCAAACATAAACATCCTCTCGATCTATTCGCTGCAATATCAACCTCATTTAGAAAACCACACTTCCTTCTAACATTTTCCATTTGTACTTTGACCAATTTAGTCTCCATGATGAAGGCCACCTATGGGTTGTACAGTTTCAGCACATACCGAAACCTTCTAATAGCTCGTACACTTCCCAATTCACAAATATTCCAACTGAAGATTTTCATTGCGACTAGTCGGCCTGCCGGTATAACGTGACCTTTTTCCAACACCCTCCTGTTCCTTACGACCAAGGACCCCACCTCTTCCCCTTCCATAAATTTATCACTCTCCCTTTTAGGCCTCTTCTTTTTATTACCACCCTCCATCACACACATTGCCAAATCTTAGTCCATGTCTACCCAACCTTGTAAATTCAATTGAATCCCTTCCACATCCAGATTTTGATTAAGGCCCCCTTTTAAATTCACCCCCAATATGGGATCAATACGGCCTCCGGCCCTCTACCATTCTCTTCATCCCTTTTGCTTCTACCCAACTTAGCCCATTCGTAATTATTCCCCCATCTTATCTCTCCTCCCTCTCCCTTCAACCATACACTGCCCATCGCAAGTGTTTTTTTAGATTGAGCTCTTAAAGATTGGTTTCACCCCATTCAGCTACTTCAAACCCTAGATCTATCTTCGTTTGATAGAAAAAATCACTATAACCTAGTCAACCACAAAAGAAACAAAATAAAGTTAATCTTTCATATTTAAAACTAACATACGAGCAAATCTCGGATGAAACTAGAACCTTCTTCTTCCTTCCCAAAGGACGTCTCACATCCATCTATATCCTCATACGAAGATGATTTCTCACCTTTCTACCTAGATTTGTGCCATCATATTCTAAGAACTTCCTAATGAAGTCCCCCATTTGTCTCGTCAACGCCTCAGAAAAATACCCCGGAGGCACATCATGAATTTGAACCCAAAATTTTACAAAGATTATAGGCACCTTCAGCAAATCCTCTCCTTCCCCCAAATGATGAACCAATATTAAATGTCCATGGAGATCCTTTCAACACTCTCTAGATCCATCCTCTGAAAAAATCTAAACAAAAATCTTTTTTCACCCAAATCTGAAATCTAAACCCCCTTAACTCGATGCTAGATATTTGCCATTGTGCTTCTTATCGCTGGAAAATGTATAACACTTGTTGTAAAAAACACCCTACCAAACATAATTCCTCTTTCTCAGAAACTGGATCCGGCCCTTTCTGCACCTGAACAACTTCCTCTTCCTCATCGTCTAATGATAACATAGAAAAACCTCTTTCTATTCCCCTATTTCACCCCCACAAAACGTCCTCAAGTTTAAAGAAATCAAGTAATTAATCTTGACAGCACCGCCCAAAAACCTTAGAAAAAACCACAAAAAACACACTGAAACCCTAAAAGAAACAAGAACCTGCTAGATGTAGCATACAGAGACGTGTAAGGAGAGCAGACCCAATTTAGTTAAAATGAACTAATTTTTAGCTGATGAATTCAAATAAACAATAAAAAAATTTAATAAAATGTGTATTAAAATATTTTATATTTTCTCAATTAAATAATAAAATCTTATAATCTAATTAAATGAAATAAACATAATCCAATAATATATCCAATAATGTGCTAAATACTAGACATACTAAGTTTATCAATTATGATTATATCATAGACTTATTTGTTGAGTTCAAGCAAATCCTCTAAATGTTAGGTTACACGAAAGTCGACTCGATATTTAGAAAGATTTGAATTAACATATAATTTTTTTAAAAAATAGCTTAAAAAAATAGATACATTTAAAAAAGAGCTTAAATAAGTTTTTATTATCTTTTAATGATTAAAGTATTTTTATGTTTATTTTATAGTTGATAAAAAATAATTTTTTTGGATTTTATATAATGTCATCTAAAGTTCAAATAAAAATTCTCTTTCCAAGAGTGTAATGTGTCTTATCATTATACCCAATATTCATTGATTGATAAATTTATTGATACTCGAGTTTATGCTTTTATGAAAAAAAGGGAAAAAGAAAGAAGATAAAAAGATAATTTCTTCAAGCAATGAAGGCATGACATCTCAGATTCTCAAGGTGAAGCCTGAAAGCAACTCACTGCTACTCATTAGCTGTTTTTGACTTAAAAATGATGTTAAACAACATAAATTTTATCAAACTAATAAGTAAAAAGCTTTTTGAGTTTTTGAATTTTGGTCGATTGAGTCTTAGCTTAATTGATATGGTCATTGTTGTAAATGCACAAGGATGTGGGTTTAAGTGCATTGAAGAGCATTCTCTTCCTATTTATGGGTTAGAGAATGATTATGGGTAATTCTAGAGCATTATATCAAAAAGAAAAATATGATCAAAATTTATAATGAGATTGTTAAAATTTTTTTCCCTAAATTTTGGAAATTAATTAATATTATTATTAAAATTGAAATTAACAAAATTCGCTTACAATAATATCGAAGTTTGAAAAAATATATATAAATCATAAACTTCTAGTATTAGATTTTTTCTAAACACATTTGTTGAGTCCAAACTATTTCTAAAGTAAAAGAAAAAGCCTTTTCTCGTACGACATAACAATATGCTCAAGCCAAAAAGGTAACAACGACGGTGATGATAGGGAAAAACCAAAAAGCTAAAGCTAAAGGGACGTTATTCCATTTTTGCATACTAATTTACTACCTTATTCCCATCCAAAAATAGTGTACATTTTTCAAGAACAAACATTTAACCTTTGTGAATAGGACCACCAATCCTATTATAAGGTTCCCAAAAATTACATTTTCCAATTTTGAATACTGATTATTGAAGGTGAACAAAATATCACTTATGCTCTAAGCCCATCTATTATATATATAATTTAAGATGTTTTGATATTCGACAATTGTATTGAGTTCTTGCTAAATTTAAAATCGAATTGGATCGAATCTCTAGATAATGGACAAAGCTCTCCTAACATTGGTTTCTTTAAGCTCAGTGATGGTTTTTTAAGTGGTAAGTAAAACTTTATTTTCATTTATAGATGTGGGGTACGTACAATTAGTATTTTACTTCCTTTGAAGTGTTTGTTTGAGTTTATTGTGTTCTCGTAGTAATCAAGGTTTTTAGAACTTGATTAGTAGTTGAATCATTCAGGCTATTTGTTTTCGGTTTAATTGGATTGTTTGGTTCAATCAAATAAATTGTTTAAAAAAATAAGAAAACTAATCCAATCAATTTTTAGTTCGGTTCATGCCAATTCGAGGGTTGATGGGCGTCGAAACCACCAAATATAAATTCTTACGACAAATATAACAATAAATTGAAATATAGAGCAGTAGGATCGAATCCACAGAGACTGGTTATCTAATTTCGCTTTTTCTTATGACCAGATTTGTTGTCGCGGTCATAGTCCTGCCCACAACTTGTGCGTAATCGTAATAAAAAAAGAAATAAAAATGGGGGGTTTAAATTGATTAAGATAATAAAATAATGAAATATGAAGTGTAATAAAATAAAATAAAAACAAATTCGAAAATGCAAAAATAAATTTAAGAAAATAAAATAAATTGGTAAATAAAATATTTTTAAGCTTAGCCTTAGCCTCAGTGTACTCCGATCTTGAATCGATCCTTGAAACATATTTTCCCTTCAAAGCAATAAGCTGGTTATAGCAATCGAGGATCCCTCAAACCGCCAACTCTTCCTCTCATAGTCGATCTCGGTATCACCTACAAATCTAACCTTGTCGAATTTCCAACCACGTGGCACGTACCCGTAATTTAAGACTTCGACAGCCCTGTGATCTAAAAAGCTCAACTCAAATTAACAGCCTCAACTATATGGGTCGTTTAAATCCGATCACTATCTCCCTTGACAGAATCCAACTAGCTTTTTCCAATTGAACAAGCCAATTTGTTCGCGGGACTTTGAATACAGCACCACCGACTCAACTTCCCAATTGTACGCCAAACGATTCCAACCCAACGCGCACTTTTTGAATTGAAATTGAATCAACTTTGAGGGATGAATTTGTACTATCCTATATACCGAAGAGACAGCGAATGCCAAATTGTAAAATATTTAGTGTGGGTTCATATCTCACGATTACTTTGTCAGAGTGATAACCAGGTTAAGGCTAAAAAGGATTTAGTTAATCATGAAAAGAATCATAATAAATAGTTTAAATGAAATTATGGAAAGTGGGAAGGAAAAGGGCCTTGGAAGGTAATTAAACCTAAAGTTGAAAGTAAAAGAAAAAAATTTTGAAAGAACATAATAGGGTGACGCAGGAAAGGAAAAGAAAAAAAGAATAAAGAAATTATTAAATCCTAAAGGCAAAAGTGTGTTCAATTGGTTGTAGCCACTAGGTATTTATACACACTTTTAGTGCTAAAATTTAGCTAGATCGTTCTTAAATATTATCACTAAATAATTCTAAATATTATCACTAAATAATTTGAAATTTAAAACTAGAATTTAAACTAGCTACAGAGTTGTAACAATATAAAAAAACCTTCAATCTTTATCCAGTCACTTTTAAAAAAAAATCTTCAACCCTTCAATCTTTATCCAATTATCTTTGAATCTTCAATCTTTCAATTAAGCCGTCCTCTTTACTTTTTGTTCCAATTTGGCCCCTTCTTGTAAGAGTTTGAATTCAACACACCAACTTCATTCTTGATAAGAAAAATTCAAATTTAATAATATTTTATCCGATAATTAGCCAAAAATAAATACATTAAAAATACATTGAGCAATTCTCGATTTGGCTAACTGATCCAATCTAATCCTAAAAGAGAGTGATAGTAATGTTTTTGATATTGAAATTTACTTTTGATTAATTTTTGTCGTTAGAGTTTTTAATAAACTTTTTACCCTCCATCAATAAAATTCAAAACTTCCAATTAACACAAAAATATTAAATATTTATTAAAAGAAGAATCCATGGATAAAAAATTGAGATATATAATGTGTGTGAGAGAAAGAGATAGGGTTGGACATATTATTTTGTCCATATTTGAGGGTAACCAAAAACAGGAATAAAACTCTTAAGAGCCATTAAAAAAACATGATCTAATAATAATGGTTTTATTGAACATCTTAGACTAAATCTTGTTGAGTTGTTTTTATGCGAAGGAAATCCTTGTGGTTGGATGCTTTAATTTGTTCACACACACATATACTTCAACTTAACTAATTAAACTGGGTTTAATTTGTTCATTCTCTAAAAGCAAAGATTTGTACATCTCATTTAATTATATTATTTCTCCAAACTTTAATGTTTGACCCTTACAAGCCTCCATTCATGTCAAACCCCAAACTCAATTTTAATAAACATCACTCCTTTCCGATGCGCAATCAGCTCCAGACTTTTGCATTTTATATTAGTGAGGGGACGGACAGCGCCCCTTTTATTATGTTTGCAACTCAGCTTTGGGGTGGAATAGGCAATGCTAGTTCGAAGATATTAGAATTTAGCCATTTGTCACTTTTATGCTCATAAAACGAGGATTTCAACATTATAATATTAATTCAACTAAAATATTTTCTTGTAATTTAAGCTGCCAACACAGAGATTTAACTGCGGGCTGTTGGCAATGATCAGTTAATTAATATAATACTGCCTCGTCAAGGGCCAATGTAGGCAGGGATTTCGGTCTCCTAAACTTAAAATATTATCCTTTTACATCTTTGAATCTTCATAATGTTTTAATTTAATTTGATGTACACATTTTTTACTTCTCTCCAAAAACAAAAATATTTATAGTTTAATCATTCGAAAATTATAAATTTTTACATTAATATAACAATAAAATTATATTTTTAGCTCTATCAAATATTTATAATTCAAATTCAGCCCCTCTCTAGTACTTGTTGGCAACAACTTGTTAGCACTAGTTCTCTAAAGCTCCATATCATTATCTCTACGTTTTTTCTTTGTAAACTATAAAAATAGTCATTTTTGTTTGCTTCATACTACATTTTAGTCATTTATGCTTGAAATGTTACGTTTTAGTCACTTACGTTATCGTTTTGTTACGAAGTGGTCACTCTACCGTTAAGCTCTGTTACCTCCCTAACGGGATCCTACGTGGCAGTCCAAATGGATTTAAAATGTCAACTTGGATGTCCTATGTGGCAGTCCAAACTAAATTTGTTTAATTAAAAACCTATTTTCATCCCAACAACTAGACATCCAAGTTAGCATTTAAAATCCATTTGGACTACCGTTAGAGAGGTAACAGAGTTTAACGGTAGAGAGAGACCACTGCGTACAAAAAGATAACGTAAGTGACTAAAATGTAACATTTCTAACATAAGTGACTAAAATGTAATTTGAGACAAACAAAAGTGATTATTTTTATAGTTTACCCTATTTTTTTGGTAAATCATTCATTTGTTTTACCGTTTGAAACTAATCTTATTTAAGTTAGAAGTGATATTCAACTAAAATCATTTCAATAACGGTAACTCTAATAGTCGAACTCAATCCAAATGCTTTAAAAACATAATGCTCCCACCCTACTTATGTAGCATGTGACAAAAGACAATGTGCAATGCAATTAAAAAACTCTATAACTATCCAAAACATTACGAAGTTATTGTTTTACAAAATATGATTTAGAGACTCATATATCCAACTTAACAATAACTTTTATTACATTCACTACTTTTAATTTCATTTTTCGATTTTCTATTAAACTTAAACCTTTTTTTTCTACAATTACTATAATAATTACCATCACCTTACAACCTTCATCACAACAACCTATCACCATACCTATTCTTTTTCAAGGTCCACTCCAATATTCCTCTTTGTCGTCTCCTTAGGGATACATTTAAGCTTTACTAATGTTTCAACGTTCTCACTCAAATAAGTTCATAAACTTGAAATCCATTATTTCAGAAAAGAAAAAGAAATTGTCACCAATAGTAAAACATTGATTCAAGGTTAAGTTTTTCCTCTCTTTTTATAATTTTCAAGCAAGAAAAGAACTGTTGTGGACAGCGAGTAGCACTCGATGGACAATCATAGGTAGGGAGAATCTCAGCCACGAGCGGAAAAACACAAAGCATAATAAAGCAAGAGTTAGATAGATAGATAGAGTAAGCAAAGTGAAGCATATGTGCAAAGCCCCCCCATCTTCCTTTTTTTTTTTTCCCTATCAAGTCGTACGAAAGATACCATGCCCATTTCTATATTATTTTGGTTAAAATCTTTCATAAGTCCCTTTACTTTTATAAATTTTAAATTTAGTTTTTGTGCGTTTATTTATAGGAATTTACTTTTTTATTTTTCATATTTCAAACTTCAAGTTCATTACAACACTATTTTTTGTGCTATAGAAAAAATCAAATAAGACCAAATTTGTAGCAGAGTCGAGGGACTAAAATTTTAAAAATAAAAGTACATGAATTAAATTCTAAATTTATGAAGAGTACAAAAAATACCTTCTAAGTTCCTGCATTATAGGGACCGAAATGGATTAATTTATTTTTTGTACTATAGAAAAAAATCAAATAGGACCAAATTTATAACAGAGTTAATAATTGTTGTTTAAAAAATAACATTTTTTTAGTTAAACTCTATATCATAAAGAATTTCATTTGTTGAACGATAAAAGTTTTCAAAAGTATTAACTTTAAATAGCAAATATTAATTTTATCAAAATTTAGTCTTTAATAATATATGGACTAAATTGATATATTTAAAAAAATAAATTTAATTGGATCATTATAATAGAGGGACTTACCGATTACTTTGATCTATTTTTCATACATTAATTTAAGCCTAGAATATATTAGTTCATTTTGCCAATGACCTTCAAATCTCCATATTTGCATCCCATTAAAAAAATAAAAAAATAAAAAAATTCAAACCATAATTATGATTGTTCATGAAATCACGTTTAAGAAATTATATTCGAATTTTATTTACATATTATCCTAAACAAGGATGTAGTTAAGAGGAATAGAGAATGACCTTAGCCCTCTTTAGCTAAAGGATATAATCTCTCTTTTAATCCTTTTTAAATAAAATTTTAAACTTTTCCCTGAAACTTTTAAAACATTATTTTGGCCTCTCCGATAATGAATTGCTAGCTTTGCCGCTGTTTGTAAGCTACAAGTTAGTTTGTGATGAAAAAATTGAAAGAAGAAAATGGTGGGAAAATATGAGGATGAGGAAGAGGGCCGCTAGCTTTCGTTCCATGAATGTCCAATCTATATTCAGGATTTTATTCCACGCCATTATTTGGTAGGTATATATGGAAAATGGAACCCTATGCTATATAGAGCTCACCTGAGTTAGCACGCCTCATTATTAAACTACAATAATTAAATATTTTATTTTTATGTTCGATTTGTATGAATATCATTATCAAGGTAAAAGAATATAAATTCGAGTATATCAAAGTGTATTAACTTCCTACTTATGAGTTAAAAAGTAATTTTATTATTTAAAAATAAATAAAAAAATATATTTTTTAAACAGTAAAATAAATTATGTGAACGGATTTAAGTGATTTAAACTTGGCCCGGCCCTTACTAACAGTAAACACCTGTAATGTACACTGATTCAGTCAAGCCGAATGTCATATCAGGCATGCAATTTGGTAGATTAGATTCCACTAGGCAAATTTCTGTTACAGAATTCACTAGCAAGACAACAACTTATTATTATTTGCATATTGGCCAAATATATATGTAGTATTATTATTATTTGGTCTGATATATAGAGTATTATTCTTATTATTGTTATGCCCCTTTTTCCCCCTTACTTTTGCTAGTTGGTCATGCGTTTTTCCCTTTTCCTAGGAGTGAGTTTTAAGTTTTGACTGAAAATTGCATAATCAGAATTAGAGGACTTAATGAAAAGATACACGTAGAGTAAATGAGAAGCTTCCTTGTTTATTATAATTAAAAACCCATTTAAAAAATAATTTTTTTCCTAGGTTAGATAAATTATCCAATTCATTCAACTTAACCCGAATTTATATTAAATAATTTTAAAATATTTAATTTTTTAATTTACTCTAATTTTACATTAAAGTCGATCCGATAACCCGACCCAATCCATAGATAGCTTTATTTAGGGGCTTTTCCACTTTCTAATTAAGATTCCAAAACCTATTAAGCTTTATTTTATGCCATGTTGTTTTGATCCTTCAAGTGCCTGTTTTTTTCCTTTCCTGTCTGCATCAAACCCTCCTTCAATTCCCTCTTTATATGTATATATATTGGGTTCTTTCATTGCCTTCTCTTAGCTTATAAATCTAAACTACCCTTTATTAGATTCTTCAAACAAGTTGTGTCATTTCATAAACAATTCGTTCATTCATATTATCTACTCCCGTTCTCATCTCAAAGCAATTCGTATAAGCTGTAAAAAAGAAGGCCATCTCCATGACTGGGAAAAGAAACCAAACCAGCCCCGTCGGCAGCCCTTCGTCCGGCAACATATCAGACAGTTCTTCTAAAGAACAAGACCGGTTCCTCCCCATAGCTAACGTGAGTCGGATAATGAAAAAATCCCTCCCCGCCAACGCAAAAATATCCAAAGAAGCCAAAGAGACAGTGCAAGAATGTGTGTCGGAGTTCATCAGTTTCATCACCGGCGAGGCTTCCGATAAGTGTCAGAGGGAGAAAAGGAAGACCATAAACGGGGATGATCTGTTGTGGGCAATGACGACACTGGGTTTTGAGAATTACGTGGGTCCTCTCAAGGTTTACCTCAACAAGTATAGGGAAACCGAAGGGGAGAAGAATTCCATGGCTAGGCAAGAAGACCATCACCATCACCATCACCATCAATCACCCACATCGTACGGTTTGATCAGCCACGGTGGGGCTAATGAATTCAACAATGTAAGTGCGGGTATATCGTCGTCGGCTAACGCTGCCGATCATTTCCAGGGGTATAACAGTGGTGGTGGGGGATTCTTTTCGCTAGGGTCTCACCCGCAGAGTTATGGAGAGAATTTGATGGCAGCTGCAGGTGGTTTTAACACAAGCAGGATGGGAGAAAATGGTGATGGAAATGGTAATAGAACCATGGCAGCCCATTTTCACAGGGTTGACTGGTAGTAGTTTGAAAACTCCAAAGATACAAATATATATATAATTATATATAAGTTGAAGTTAATTTTTCTTTGTTTAATTTTGATTAACTATGGAATGACTGTATTTAAAGGTTTATTAGAAGTTTTGTTAATAAAGTTAATGTTGAAATGCAGAGTTAATTAGTTGGTATAGAATCTGAGTTTTAGCTTTTCATTTTATATAAAAACGAAAGTTGGTGAGAGTTTGGAGTTAGAAAGATGAATTCTAACATGAGATTGGGATGCCCAAATGGGAAGCAGAAATTTTAGGGTCAGTAAATGGAGTTGGTTTAGGGCAGTTTGAGAAATTATTTGCCCTTCTTTTGTTAGACAAAATCTCCTCTTCTCTTTTTCTCAACTAATTTTGCTATTATCAGCTTTATTATAACATTTTCATATTTCCCTTTTAATCTATAAACAATTAAGATAATTTGAAAAATTAAATATTGAATTTAAATTATAAAATATGTTTAATAAATTATAAAAATTAAATATAATTTATACTATTAAATATTAGAAATCGGTAGGAATTAAAGGAGAGATCCTATAATTTATCTCTCCGTTTCATGTCTCAGAGTTGGTTGGAATGTAATCATCATTCAATTTTATGTTTCATAATAAAATTTATTCTAGAAATTTTATTGAATAAATTGATTACAAAATCAAAAGCAAAGGTAAAAGTGTTTAAGATTCTTTTTTTTGCCATAATAAGTAATTAAAATAATTTAATTTAAAAAAATAAAATTAGAACAATTGAATGAATTCTCTATAATAATTAGTAGACTCCTATCTAGACCAATTCATGGGTCGGGTTGAGACCAAATAAAATTCTAGACCCGTTCGATAGGCATGAGCCCGACTTGAAAAATAGACTTAATTTTTTGTCCAAACCTGATCTGGATTATAGATGCTAAACCTGGGCTCGGCCCCGTATTAATTATTTTATTTTTTATATAAATAAATTAAACTATATAATACATCAAAAACCTTAAAATAAAGTTCCCACCAAATTGAAAATAAATTTAAAAAATCTTTATCCTTAAAACTTAACAACCAAATGTCTCTAAAATAGTAACAAAAAAATCTTCCCCGAGGTTCGATTCATTTTCTAAACAGATCTTTTTTTTTATTTACCCAAACTCATTTTACAAATTTATATTTTTATCCAAACCCTCCGGAGTGACCCCAGTTATTAACAACCTATTGCATATTAACATCATCCACTCTATTAACACTCTTCCCCCACAATGGAGCTTGTACAGTGTCCTGAATATAACCCAAAATAACAACCTCATTGACTTGAAAAGATTAGCATAGCCAACAAAGCACTTGCTACCAATTCATTGTAGTTTTTTGAATACAACAATGATTAAGTACCTTTTCCCAAATTTTCTTTGAGTATTGGTACTCTAAAGAAAAGATGGTTTCTTGTTTCATTCTCCCTACAATCTCAATTTAGTGAATCAAATGCTCTCTGAATGAGCCATCAAAATGTTGTAAGTGATGAACAAAGGCACTCTGATTGAGGGGATAATGTCTAAAACAAAATTGTTTTATCATTTAAGTTGTCTTAGAAAAGTAAGAAGTAAAGCAGGTCCTGGGGTTTTATTGCTTTCTTGCTCAAACATACAAGCCTTAATCTCATCACTAGTTATTTCCCTTACCAAAATAATAATTTTTAATTATATAAATAATATATATTTCTTTTTAATTTGACATTCAAACAGTTTTGGAAAGTAATTTTTTTTATTTGATTAGAAAAACAGTTTAAATCCAAAAAATGATAGTTGGGTTTATATATATATATTATAGATTTGAACATTATTTATTAAAATAGGTTTTAGGCAAAGTTATTTTTCAAAATATTTATTTGGAAGAGTATTTCAATACTTACGAGACTCAAAGTTTAGCATTATGGGACAAGAAAAAGAATGTTAGCAAATAAGTCTGACTTTAGACTTCAACACCTATGGATGTCGAATTTCGCTTTATATATTAACTTTAATTGATGTGGAGTTCTGTTTTATATATTTTCATTTGTAGAGAAATTAAATTTTCATCTTTTTTCTATTTTGTTTTAGACGAGTGAAATTTGAAAATTTTCCAATCACATAGTATTTTAGGTGTCTTTTATGCTCATGCTTTCATCTATAACTAGAGTCAAGCTCTCAACAATTTTCTTAAACCTTTTAGGACTTTTTTCCCATTGAAGTAACAATACGAGTGAACTTATAGTTAAAGTTTTGCCTTTTATATATTTAGAGAGAAAAAAAAAGTCAAAATATTAAACTAAACTTGACACCAATAAAAGTTAAAGTCTATTTAAATAAATAAAACTATGTGTGAGTTTGGATGGGCAGTGCGCTTACCTGCAGTTGGTGTAAAAACAGCGATAGCGGTGAAATTAAATACTGTAGCGTGAGACAAAAAGTAAACTAAACGCACCGCACCACACCCAATCGCCCATCCAAACCCACCTCAACTCATTGATATTAATAAAAGTTGAGATTCATAGATGTCAGATCTTAAGTTAAACTTATCAACTTACATTTTCATATTTACGAAGAAATTTAGTAATTGAAAGATTTATACTAAAGTTGAGATAGAATATCAAAATTTTCGTAAAAAATTGGATTAAAAAAATGGTGAATGTTGAAGTCCAAAAAAGCTAATTACGAAATAAATAATAATAATTTAAGTAATTGAAGAGGCAAGGCACCGAACCGATCCTAGCTTTTAAATTGAATGACAGCAAAAATATTGGATGGATTTGTTAAAACAGCTTCTATAACACGGTTAGACGAAAATTCAAATGTTCCCACGGCGTCGTTTCAAACGCCGTTTCTCACATCTACCTTTTTGATTATGCCCAGGGCACTGTTTCTGGAAATTCCGTACGTTTTCCCCCAATGGACGCTATGCCGCCTTCTTCTTCCCCTCTTTCTCTGCAACCTAACGGATCCTCTGCGTGCGCGTCCATTATTCCGTACAAACATGATTCGAATCCAACACTCGATAATCATATTCCATCTTCGAAGCCCCTCATCAGAAAGAAGAGGAGGAAAACTGTTGACAGAGATGCACCCTCATCTTCTTCTTGCTCTGCTTATTCCTCTTCTGTTCAGAAAGGAATGCGTTTGTCGTCTAAACGCCGGAATCTTAGGGTTCGGTTCGGTCCAGTTCGGCGAGCCGACGTTCGTGACGTTGACTCCATTGCGCTGCCTCTAGGAATGTCCTTCGCGGCCGTTGTTGCTCAGGTTCGATCAAGTTTCATTCTTTTCTTTCTTTTAAATATTTTAGCCCTAATGCTAGTCAGGAAATTGTATTGTATAGGTTCTCATTTGATAGAATTGTTGATAATTCAGTTGAATTTTCTGGACATTTTTAGAATTCTGGTGGAAGTGGAAACGTAGGTTTTTTATTGGGGGGGATTTTTTAAAGTTAAATTCTCGTTTTTTATATAACAATTTGGAAAAATGGTTTTAATTTTTTTACATTGTGATTGTCTCTGCCCCCTAATATTTAAGTTTGTTGTGAATTTGGATTCGTATACGTTTAAATTTGTAACAGTTTATGCCACATTTATTATTTTGATTATGCTTAGTTTTGGCCATTTGAAGATATCTTATGATATAGTCTTTATAGATGGCTGAGGTACTGCATCACTAATGTTTGCAATTGCCTCAGGCAAAAGGGAGTGCTAGGCTGATGTATCTCATTTTTGCCTGGCACATTGAAGCTTGAGTTGCAATATAGAGCTATATCTAGGCTATTGGTAAAAGCTAAGGCAGCGCGCATTTTCTCTGTTTTGATTATAGCTTTAAAATAAGCAACCTTTGCCTTGCCTAGTTGGTTTGTTATCATGCAGTGGAGGGGTCAAGGTGGTTTAAATCCCTTCTCTGTTTTGGTCTTCATCAATTATGGCCAATTCTTTTTAAGAAAGCTACATTTTTTAAAAGGCAATTCTTGCATTTTTCTTCAGTTTGTAAAGATCTCACACTAGTTTTGCTTGATTATGGCTGACATCAATCCTTGTAAATATAGGTTCTGGAAAAGATAGATGTTGCAAATGAAAGGCTGCCTCCTGATTATCTCTCACTGGTATGGTCTGAATTCTCTAACATGATGCTCATGATGGCTGGTTTACTTTACTGAAGTTAAAAGTTTCTTGCTTGCTAAAAAAGTTGGTCAATCTTCATGCTTGCAGATCTGCACTTCAGCTGTCAGAGAATCTTTAGCCAATGTAAGCCGGATTTAAACTGCTGACTCATAGACTGACTCTGATTTTACAAGTTAAGTTTCCTCGTGCCTTTTTATGGGAATCACACCACCAATGATGCTTATAGAGAACATGCCTTTTTCTTCTATGGTTTACTTGGTTACAGGTTTTTGGAGACAAGTTTGATTGTTTTGCGAGGAATTTTGAGAAATCATTTGGAAGCACCTTGAGGACTCTTAGATTGATTAATGACTCATCGAAGCACAAGGAAAAGCATCCATCAAACCCCAATAATGTGGAAAGTTCTTCAGATGAAACTAGAAGCAGAAACTCATTTGACATAAAGGATTCTTACTCAGATGTTGATCGGCCTTCTGTTTCAACTCAGAATCAATTGAATATCCATGAAGAGGTACAGGAGAATATCCAAACTGGGTCCCTGAATCGGGAACTTGTCATTCATGGACAAGTTAATCAACTGGCTTGCTTCAATCCAAGAACAGGTTCCGTTGCCGACCAGTCAGTGCGCAGCACAATCGAGAAATCTGTTATAGAGCAAGTTCGTTCTAATGATCTCAAGACATTAGAGCTTAGTCTTACTATGAGAAAGTTGAAGTTGAAAGAGGAACAGCTAGCTTTAAACTTTGATTCAAACCATCTAGAGAGATCAAAATTGGCAATGGGCATATCAAAGGCATCCTTCAAAGCTGAAAAGTTCAAGAACGAACTAAAAGACACAGGACAGGCTGAGTTGCTTAAAAAGTGCATCGATTGTCTTGTTGCTGGATTGCTCATCATGTCATTTCTTCTTATGTATGGTGCTTATGTTTACTCTTACAAAAGGATTACTGATGCTACATCATCTTGTAATCTTTCACTTGAGGTAAGGACGATCTCTTCCTGGCTTCAGTTGATCAATTTCCTCCCTTGATTTTCTTGTGTTATAGAAGCTCAGTGTTTTCCTTTCTTTTGATTTATTTGACTATTAGGTTAGGTGCCTTTTAATATTGATTCTTGTGTTTGGTCATCTCCTTAACTAGGTTGTGGAGCCATGAAAAGTAATCCCTCAAAACACCATATGGAAGTTTCTCTTTTGGTTGCTGCTTTCTGAGTGAATTATCTAGTTGCTTACTCTGTAGCTTCATGTGGAAAATTTACGTAGCCTTCTGGTCTGTAGGAATTAAGAATGTGGTTTTGGGGGGGGGGGGCAAATGATTGATGAGTGGTTCTGGAATTAACATGGTTGTTCAGTTGCCAAAGACTAGAATGGAGTGTAAGAAAACATTTTTACAGAGACTGCCACTGTTTATCATATGGTGTTTATCTTTCTAAATTTTGATAGCAATAATTTATCATTAGGTTTGATGCATGTATACATCTCCAACGTTCATCTGTTTCCTTTCCTCTGTTCTAGATAATTATCTGTTTGAATATTATCTCTTGACATTAAGTGCCTGATGATATCAGACCATTCATAATAAATTATTTCTGTTTGGGATGTTTCCCCTCTAAGGTTACTTTTAACGTTCCAAAAATATTTATATGATGCTTTCGTTTTTTTCCCAGGATAGCAAGTCTTGGTGGATCCCAAAGCAGGTGTCATCTCTCAATATAGGGTTCCACACTCTCAAGTGCCAGGTTCAAGTTGTAAGCCGAATGATGTTCGGGGTCATGCTGATTCTTGCAGTAGCTTATTTGCTTATACAACGATCTGGAACTTCAAATCAGACGATGCCAGTCACTTTTTTACTGTTGCTGTTAGGAATTGTCTGTGGTTTGGCTGGGAAGTTCTGTGTGGATACTTTAGGAGGAAATGGATATTACTGGGTCTTCTACTGGGAGATTCTATGCTTTTTGCATTTCCTCGCAAATGTCTTTACGTCCATGTTGTTCATCATTCTTCATGGACCTGTTAACATATCACAAAGGACAAGCAGCACACTTCTTCCATACTGGATTCGGAGATCACTCTTCTATTCTATTATGCTTTTCATTCTTCCCTTATTGTGCGGTCTTATGCCTTTCGCGGGCCTGTTTGAGTGGAAAGATCACTTCTTGCAGCTGGTTCTCGATAATGGAGAGGAAATCTAGAGTTTGGAGAGTTGAATTGGCTGCTGCGAATTTTAAAGTGCTTGTGAGCTTCTTGTTCAACTTATGGAATAATTATTTTGGACTAGATGTCAAAGTGTTGCATCGTTGTCAGCCGGAAAAGTTTGTGGGCTCTGAGGTAATTTATTAGAGCATTATTTTAGGTCGTCTTGCTTCATTCTATTTTGTACCTCTGCGATTGTCACGTCCAGCAGGTATTCTCTTACCTACAGAAAGTTGAGGTTGAAGAGGCATTTTGGACCGTGTATCAAACCATTGTACTTTTAACATTATTTATTAAATTATACCTGTTTGAGTGGAAAGATCACTTCTTGCAGCTGGTTCTCGATAATGGAGAGGAAATCTAGAGTTTGGAGAGTTGAATTGGCTGCTGCGAATTTTAAAGTGCTTGTGAGCTTGTTGTTCAACTTATGGAATAATTATTTTGGACTAGATGTCAAAGTGCTGCATCGTTGTCAGCCGGAAAAGTTTGTGGGCTCTGAGGTAATTTATTAGAGCATTATTTTAGGTCGTCTTGCTTCATTCTATTTTGTACCTCTGCGATTGTCACGTCCAGCAGGTATTCTCTTACCTACAGAAAGTTGAGGTTGAAGAGGCATTTTGGACCGTGTATCAAACCATTGTACTTTTAACATTATTTATTAAATTATATTAATTATGAAATCAGCAGTTGCCTTTTGTGCATGGATGTTTGTTCTTAATATGAGAAATTTTTGCAAAAGAAGGGTCAAGACTACGAACTTTGCAAACTGATTTTCCCTGGAATGCAACCCTTTCAAGTGAGGATTAAACAGGATACGCTGTCAAATAATCAATGGATGGTAGTCACATTCACTTTACAAGAAAATTTTCAAGAAACAAAAAACAAATCTGACAACTTAATTACCCCAAAATCACAAGAAAAAATAATAATATATGAAGAAAAAAAAGGAAACCCAACAATGTGGTCAAGGAATGATAAAAATGAATTCCAAGACGAATGTACAAAATTTCAAAGGGATATCGAACAGAGATCTTCATATACTTGTCTGATGTTAGGTCTCTCATTTACCGGAAGAATACACCTCAGTGATATGGCAAGCATATCATCCATTGCTTTTGTGTGTTCTTCCCCGCTAGCTATGTCTCTGTCAATACAATCCATCCCCCGTCCTTCTTGATCGCATAACTGAACCCAATCCGTCAGATCCACCGCTCCTGATTGACCCGATATTATGTCACCTGCACTTCTTCTTGTTAATAATTCCATCAGGATCACTCCTAATGCATACACATCAGCTTTAAAAGATGGGACTGGTTTGGATGTGGAAGCAAGTTCGGGAGCACGATATCCAAGGGCTCCCAGATTCAAGATCTGCTCAGCGATTCCAGTTGGCGTCATCAGCCGGTGCAGACAATAATCGGTGAGGCAAGCATGGTAATCAGGGTTAGCGAGGAGTATATTTGTCGGTTTCAGGTTTCCATGTGGCAGCCCTCTATCATGAAGGTGTAACAGACACTTGGCAACTTCCACAGCTACTTTCAGTCTTTGGCTGAAAGATAATGGGTGGTACCTCCGAGGAGTAGTCTCTGCATTAACATACATATAAGCATATACGCTGATCAAATGAAAACATGAAAGGTAGAATCTTCAATCAATTTCATGAATTCCCAAAACATAAAGATACATACAAGTGCAATTTAAGATTGCAACACAATTAAAACAATCCCTTATGACCCATTCTTTATTTACAACAATCAATACAGGTGGAGAGTGATGGTTCCAAGAACGGGTTAATGACACCGCAAAGATTCTTTTCAACCTTAAGCTCCATCTTTTGCAAGGAAAGCAAAAGGTTTAGTCACTGGAAGGGTGAAAGAAGCAGAATTTAGAAGTTCAGCCATAGTACCTGAGCCTAAACTCTAAACCAGATTCAACATATCTATGTTTATGCTCCTCTTAAATTACTGCCCTCATTTCTTGCTTGCAGCCATGATGTTTGACTTTCAAGATTCATCAGGATGCATAAACAGGGTGGTAAAGTCACATCAGTAGTTGCAAACACTGATGATTATAAGATAAGCAAGAGTGCTTAATTTTTTAGGTTTAATTGACTATCTTATAGACTTAGAAATTATTGTAAGTAGCCAGTTTCATTTGACACTTCTCTAATAATTTGGACCCCAAGAAGGTCAAAATCCAGATAAGCATCATTGCATTACTTCTGTCACGCAGAGCATGTTAAAAACATTTGCAAGAGACCTCAACATGACCTCATACACCTACTGACAAACAAGAATATTATTATCCAGTTTTCTTTCATAACAATTTGCACGCTTAAAAGTTCTGTTTCTAGGTGCTGCTACGGAAAGAGAGATGAAGAGATTTGACTTTCCAAATTCCCATAACATGAACAAAAAACACACTGTGTACCGTATTCAATAAGCAAGTAAATAATACTCCTGCCAAAACTGAGGTAGGACAGCACTTAGAAAGTATCCCAAGAAGATACGAAATGGTTCAAACAAACATAGAAAGAGCCTGTGACATTTGAACATGCAGTAGATTATGAGCAAATCTAGATCAAAAACTAGAAAAATAAATGTGAACCAATATCATAAACATCATAATCCACGTGATAAGAAGACTTCAAGGATACTAGATATGGCACACCCACTATGTGGGCTGTTGAAAATGCATGGGTAAAAATTGTGTTCAGGAAAAAATATAAAAAACATTATATGGATTGTTTCTCTTAAGTGAATACACATTTATATCATTAGTTTTAAAAATTTTAGGATAGTTTTCTTTGGAGTTTTTCTTTTTTTCATTTGAGTTGGTGTCAATAAGTCAAGTGAAACCAAACTCAGCCAAAGCTTTATAATAGTATAAATAACTAGCAAACAAACATTAAGATTTAGTTAAATAATAAAAAACAACAAAACAAAAATAAAACAAATATAAGAGCTCTTACCATAGAGATGCAAAGCCAAGTTATCACACTGGATATAATCTGATAGAAGAAGCCTTTCTTGTTCCCTTGGTCCCCAATAGTATGCTCGGACTGGAACAAAGTTAGAATGCCTCACGGACCCTATCTTTTTAACTTCCTTAGCAAATTCTTTCTTATGTTTAACCAATCCTACACGCAACCACTTCACAGTCAACATATGTCCATTACGCAGAGTAGCTTTATAAAGAGTTCCATGGCTGCCTCTTCCAAGAACTTCTGCTGGAGCTCGAGATAACTCTTCAATAGTGAATGATAATGAAGTATCAAGAAAGAATAATTCTCCAGCCAAACGATCCGGTGAGTAAACATCCAATGTCACAGGCTGTTCAAATGTTTCTATAGCATGTGGTGATGATGCTAATGGAGAGCCTGGGGAGGATTTCCTCCCAGATGATACTGGCTCATTATCTAGTAGATTAGGATTCACAGATGCTGAAGAGGTTGTCACTCTCTCGGCTGCACCATGCTCAACAATTTCAGCAGCAAATTCTTGCTGTCCAGAAACTGACCTAGAATTTGAAGTAAGCAAGTGATCATTTGAAAAACTTAATGAAGTTTGTGGCGCCTGAGCAGTTGAGTGAAACTTGAAACGGGAGGGTCGTGCAAGCCCACCTGACTTTGCATTGCCTCCAGTAGTTGTGTCACTAAATCCACATCTTCCATGAAATTCTTTAAGTTGGGCTCGGTGAAATGCCAAAAATACAAAAACAATCATTACAGCTGCTACAACTGAGGCAACAATAATTGCTACTCTAATACTACCCTTTGAACTGTGATGTCTCACATGATCAAGGGTATGATCCTGACTCGAGCCTGTCGGTGGCATGCCCTTGGGGAAAATAAGTAATGAGTTTCCTGGAGAAAACGCAGACCTAGGGAAGCCTCTCAAATTTTCTGGAATAGGACCCGACAGATCATTATTGGACACATTAAATGCACTGAGGCTATTTGAAAGCTTATCAGGGATTTTACCCTTGAAGTTGTTTCTTGATAAATCAAGGTATTCCAAATCACTAAGTTTGCTTAATTCACTAGGCAGCTGACCTGATAATTCGTTGCCTGCAAGATTCAGTAGTTTGAGCCTAGCTATGTTACCAATCTCAGAAGGCAAACCACCTGTCAAGGAATTATTGGACAGATCAAGTGACTCCATTTGGGGATAAGTTGACATAACAAGTAATTCACTAACACGAGAGCCTTGAAGTGGAATTGGTCCAGTTAAATGATTTCCTGAAAGATTCAGGCTTTTCAATGTTGTAGAGGTAAAGAAACTGCCAGGAATATGTCCACTGAGTTGATTCAAACTGAGTTCAACAACAGACAATATTGGAGAGGTATCCAGTAGAGAAGGCAAAGCACCAACAAGGGAATTATTCCTAAGATTAAATGTGTTCAAATCCTCGAAGTGAGGCAAGTTTGACAGGCTTCCTGACAACTTGTTTGAACTCAAATCAAGATCCACCAAAGAGGCTTCCCAATTCGACATAACAGATACATCACCAGAGATCATGTTGTTACTCAAATCGACCATTTCACAGCTTCTTAGAGAAGAAGGCAAATCACCAGACAACTGATTAGAAGAAAGCTTGAGAACCTTCAAAGTTGTAGAATTAATTACACGAATTGAACCTGTACAAATTTGGATAGATGTAAAATATCAAATGACAGTCAAATGCAAACAGAAGAGAATTTACCACAACATTAGGTTAATAAGAAAACATAAAGGAGTTCAGGAGTCAATTTTGACATAGCAAATATCTACTGTCAAAATAACACTAATCGTAAAGAGTTGACTTTTGCTACATTCAAACAACTAATTGATGGGATTCAGTGGTTCACACTTTTCATATATCCTTGTACATAAAAATCTTCCAGGTTTAGTAATCGCTACTTTAAGCAAAAGCAAGAAGATTAGCTCAAACTTAGAGGATGAATAACTGTTACACAGTCTAACTGCCTTGAATCCCCTTAAGCAGGCATCTTCGTATATTTTGCTTGAAGCATATCTAAAGCAGACCGATGATGCAGGAAGAGTGGATCTCATTTTCATCATTCCTCAAACAGTATATGTAAAGCAACAAACAAACCAAGAGGAAGGGAAAAAAAATCATTTTCCTTTGTTTCGCACTTAAGAGATTACAAGAACAGCAATGATGCCTTCTCACTTAAAATTTTGTGCTCTAAAGATTCCACACAATCATTTTAATGCAAGATAGAATGTTCAGCTTCATATTTATGAAATTATACGAATAAAGTGCTGGTTTTTTCCCCCTACATTGTGTTTGTTAAGATCATGAATTAAGATAATATATTTCAACCTAATAATTCACATTCATACATTTCTAGTAAATTACAACGTTAGAAAACCATTAAGTAAATAATTATTGTAAACCAAAATGACAAAAAAAAAAAAGACGTGCATGTTTAACTAGCATTGCTTTCATGGGAAAATCAGAACCTAAAGAACGTATTGCCTTTAGTCTCTAACATAAAAATCTAAGGAACAATAACACTATCAATAATTAAAATCCAAAAAAAAGTTACATATTTAGCCTGAAAATTAGTAGACTATTGACTAAATATTCCAACTTCATTATCAAAAACACTGAAATAAAGAGAAAAAGAAAAGGTCAAATAAAAAGTCAATACCCGTAAATCCATTGTGACTGAGATCCAACTCTTCCAACGGGACAAAACCCTCTACCAACTCCACTGGCACAGGTCCAAAGAGTTGATTTTTACCCAATTTCAGAACCCGCAAACCCGGCAATGACCCGAAGCTTGGCAGCAGCCCAGAAATGGAGTTATCACCCAAATCCAAAAGCTGCAGATTCTTAAACAACCCAATTGCTTCCTCTTTCAAAAACCCACCATTCAACTGGTTATGACTCAAGTTCACATGACGGATTGTATTAGCTAAACTGGACACATTCTCAACGGGTACAGACAAGCCTCCGTAAAACTCGTTATAACTCAAATCAATGTGTTCAACGTTCCTTAACTCACTGAGTAACTCGCCTATATCGCCTCGAAGCGCATTGTTGTGTAAATCTAACACCCTTAATTGCTGTAAATTTCGGAACCCGCTCGGTAACCCACCATCGAACTTGTTGACCGATAAATTCAAATAGTTTAACCCATAAAGGTCAGCGATCCGACCCGGGATAGGGCCGATGAACTGGTTATCAGATAGATCCAAATGTTGCAGCGAGGTTATTGATCCCAATGCGGGTGCAATCCGACCCGTGAAATTGTTGCCTGACAATGAGAGGTTTTGGAGGTTCCTAAGAGGAGTGAGAGTGTGGAACTTGAGGTCGCCGACGAGGCCAAGACGATCTAAGCTGATGGAAACGATGAAGCCGGAGTTGGGGTCGCGGGTAACACCGGTCCAAGAAGTAGGATCGGGTCGGGTATCCGGATCCCATACCGAAAGCACCTTATTGAAAGGATCGTGTCGGATTCCTTTCTTGAACTCAAGCAAAGATCGGAGCTCCAACGGGTCGAACCTAGATGCAGAAGCCAACCCCAAAAACAAGGGCAACAGAAGTAGATAAAAAGAGAAAGCGAAAGAAAAAGAGAGATTCATTTAATTCATCGAGTAGAAAATCCCAAACCAAAGAAGAAGAACCCAGAAACTGAAGCTTCTGCTTGGGAAAAAAAGGGTTTGTTTGGGATGCCAAAAAACTTACTGGGTTTCTTTTTAACTTGAAAAATGGAAGAAAAGTAAATTCGTTAAAAATGGCGGTAGGGTAGGGGTGAGAAATGAAGAAGATGAAGATGGTTGGTGGGAAAAAGAGTAAGTATAGTCTGTAAAGGGAAGGGTTAGCCAAAGCCCTTATTTGCCTGCCTTAGCTATGAAAGCTTAAGAAAAGATTTTTGTCTCTTATTTTGTTTCCATTTATAATATATTTTTCTTCAGATTTTGCCATTTTGATATTGCAGAGATATACATACTCTTTACTGTCTCAATTTTTAGTTTTTTTTTTCTTACTTGTAATTATTAATTTTGTTTTTATGTTAAAACAAGCTTGTTTTTTAATCTACTAGCCATTTCATTCTTTTTTATTTCCTATCTTTCAATTTCTAAATTTAATATATTTTCATCTTCCATTTAGATTTAAATGCAATTATTTATAATTATACGAATAATTATCATTGGTGGATCTCACTTAATTGAGTTATTATAATAGAAGGATTATAAAGTTGGTTATGCAGGTACAAAAAATTCTCTTGCGCCGTATTGTGGGTACGATACCATTTGACAGAATGGAGCTAGACACAAGCACTAAAAATAATTTACGAACTCTTCAATTCGAGACATTTAAAACTTTTAAATGTGGTTGAGAGGACATTTTTTATTCTGAACAAAAATTTCTTACATTAACACCACCACCTCAATATAGTCTAAAAAATTTTTAATTGTACTAGCATGTTGTATATTTCATAACTTCATTTTTAGCTAGAATTAGGATGGTCCATACTTTAAAGAGTACATAGAAGAAAATCCTAATAGTCTTAATGATACAGATTCAAATGTTAGAAAGAAAATAGCCTAGCAAATATGGAATGATAGAGCAATTAGATAAAATTGCACATGATGCTTACTTTTCTTGTTATCTTTATTTGTAATTATATTGTCGACTACTTTCTTGGACTAACATATTACATACGATGATTTGATTCTAATTTTGTTACTTGTTTAGAATTTTCTTCTCAACTATTATTAATATTTTTATTGTAAGTAATATTTAAAAAAATTATATAACTATGTAATTACAAGTTGTACAACCAAACACGACATAAGGAATTATAATATAATTACATTTGTCAAGCTAAACAAATCTAGAAAATTACATTTGTAATTATGAGATGGTGTTATTACTACACTAATATTTATACTTTCACCCAATTACTCTGTGGTAGGGGTGTTCAAACAGTCGGTTTGATTAATAGCCGAAATGTAAAAACCTTTAATTATTAACCGAATTGAAGTTTTTTTTTTCTCAAATACATTAACCGAATCAAAATATTTCAGTTAATTCGGTCAGTTAACCAAAATTTATATGTTTTTACTTTTTGGTTAAAATAAATATAAAACATAAAAAATATATTGCTAATATTCATTTTATTTTTTTAATAGTTCAAAAAAAACGTTAAATGGAGGCGAAAACAATAAATAAGACGTTAAAAACATGACATAAGTCTTGAAATTTAACAACCAAATAAAAAGTTAACAACGACACCATAGAAGAAGTCTTAAAATTTTTAAAAAACAACATAAAGTAAATCTTGAAAGTTAACGATGATAGCACTTAATACTTAACAACAAAAAAAACCTTTGAAGTACTAAAGTTTGGAAAGAAAAGTAATTACCTTAAGAATCCAATTTAGCAATGCTTGATCGTTGAAACTCGAAATGAAAAGGAAAAGGGTGTTGATTTCGAGTTGGGATGTTACAGGTGCAGGGTGAAGTTTGAGCTCAACTTGAAAATGGGTTGAAAAATAAGGGTTAAGCCAAAAGAACAACAACAAAAAGACCAATTTTACTGTTAGGGTTTGTTTCTGTTTCAATTTCATTTTTTTGTTAAATGTTTAATTTTAATGTTTTTTCTTTATTATTTTTGGGTCATTATTGGCTTGTTACGTAAAAAAAACTTATAGTCCATTGTTTTCATATATTGGGTTATCTTAATTATTTATATACAGGGGTGGGTTATATATATAATATATATTATTTATTTCGGTTAATTATTAGGTTTCGAACCGAATTACTCGATAATCGAAATTTTAAAAAATTATTAATCGACCTTCGACCGAATTAAATTCAACCACCGACTGATTAACTAAATTAGATCGATTCAGTCGATTAATTTAGTTTTAACCAAACTATAAACACTGATATCCAAACACACTCTTAATATTTTACATGTTTTTAACTGTAGTGTGAAATAATTAATAACAAAATGGTATAAATCTTCTAATCTTGATTTGATCATTAACATATGATAAAAATATAGCCACACCACTTACAGAGGAGTTGTCATTTATTAATATTGGGACTATAACTGCTATCTTGGAAACTTAAACCTGAATGAATTCTGTTTAGAGATCTCAAGCCATCATGCGGTTAGTGAGAGTTGATGTAACAATCTTTTTAATCTCCAGTCATTCATGAGAGATTGATTGTGTGGAGCAATGCATAAATGGTGCAACACGAGGGATTTGAAGATGTAGGGCATCGGGGAATTGCAACTCTATTTGGGTTTTGTTTGCTTTGCTCAAACATACAGTTTTGACTTCAGTCAAGTTAGGATAGTGTTTGATGTTTAAATACTTCGGATCATATTTTCAGGGGTTTCGATTATTTTGAATCTTAAATGAAGTTATTTTGAGTTATTTGTTTAAAATATTTTGTGTCATAATACATATTATTAAAAAATATGAAATTGACAATTTGGTGTCCGAAAGAGTGTCCACTTCCTAGCCATCCAGAGGTGTTCATGGGCCAGGCCGGGTTTGGGTCGGGCCCGGACAAAATTTCAGGCCCATTTTTTAGGCTCGGGCCGGTCTGGCCTGAAACATGGGCTTGTCCAAGCCCAGCCCGAAAAAAATTACTCAGCCCGAGCCTGGCCCGACCCCGACCCATATTAAATATATATTTAATATATATAAAATATATTTGATTAAAAATAAAAAATATATATTTAATATATAATTCGGGTCGGGCCCAGGCTAAAAAAGTTTTACCCGAGACCCGGCCCGTTTTCTAAATGGACCTCGTTTTTTTGCCCAAACCCATATTTTGGACCTATATTTTTACTCGAACTCTCTCATTTTTTGGGCGAGCCGGGCCGGGTAGCCCAACCCATGATCACCTCTATAGCCATCAATGTAGAAGATAATTTCTATATTTAAGGTATTGACAATTTATTGGATGGTTTATATGGGCTATGCTGAGTATACACGAATGATATCTACCTATCAATGAAGTCACTTGAGGAAACAAGTTTTGGAGTTTGGATCAAATTTGATCACCTTTATCTAACCCCTTCAATTAATAAAGTTGGATTGGATTGAATCACTAAAGACTTACCTGTCAAGAATCATTGTTTACTTTGTTTATTATTATATTGTATCCAACTTATATGGTGGCTATTTTTACAGGGCTTGTGATAGATCTTCTCTATGTTAGCAAGTCTCGAAATATTATTTATAAATTGAGAGTACTAAAGTGAGAGTATTAAATCTGCCAAGCAGGTAACTTCATTGTATGAGTGCATATTGATAGTAAAATCTTTGTGTTGTGGTTTTGTTTGCTGAATTCACAATGAGTGAATTTAGTGAGGAGAGTATCTAGTCTTCAAAATACAAAGGCAAGAAAAATGGTCATAAGATGTATGATATATTAGGACCACAAACTAAACAGCGTAAACAACTTCCTTATATTCTTTTTTATTTTTCATTTAGTGTTTGAAGGACTACCTTGATTTCATACTTAGTAATTGTTATCACATATCAATTCAAAATACTACTATTTTAGCTTTTCAAAAAAAAAAATATTGTGTATTAAAGTTTTAAGGACCATTTTACCAATAAAAGCTCATTTCCTACGTTATTTACAGAAATGAGTCACTTTTTTCATTATTTATCAGAATGGACCGAAAACACTAAAACGCGTCCACGTAGGAGCGTTTTAAGGGAAAATTTCAGCAAAACGCGACCCTGAGGGAGCGATTTTGCCATGTCAGCAAAAAATGCGCTGACATGGACGTGCTTTGCTGACATGGCAAAACGCTCCCTCAGGGACGAGTTTTAGCCCGTGTTTTTGACCCCCAACAGTCATTTAAAATTTTGACCGTTGGGGGGTCCAACAGTAAAAAAAAAACTATAAAACCCCCACCTATTTTTTTCACACAAACATTTATTCCAAAATTCTCAAAAAAGCTCTCAAATTTCTCCCCAAATTTTCAAAGCTCTCTTTAATTAATTATTTCCTTTAATTTTTTTTCTAAATTAGTATTACTTTTTTATAATTTCAAAGTTATTTGATCGTGTTAGCAATGGCCGGGGAATCTATTCGTCTCAATCATAAACATATCTCCGTCGAACAAATGAAAATGGTAAAGGTTAATTTCAATTTTTGAATATTATTTAATATATATTTTTCATTTATGTGATTTTAATTAATTTTTATTTTATAATTTTTTATAACAATCTGTAAATCGGGTGTTACAATGTTATATTTGTAATATGTCTAGTCCTCCATCACCGTTAATAGAAAATTATTTGAGGGAAGCGGGTTTTTGGCACGTGGCCAATATAGGCCGGGGGTGCAAGTTGGACCCGAAACTCATTAGTGCATTCATAAAGAGGTGGAGACCCAAGACGCACACATTATCTTCCATGTGGAGAGTGTACCATCACTTTGGAGGATGTGCAGTTACAATTAGGATTGCCGGTGGATGGGTCTGTACTCACCAGGCCCGCTCAATCTGCTGATAGGGGAGCCATATGCTACGATCTTTTGGGTGCAATTCCGGATAATATTTACGGAGGTTGGATCGAGATAAGCTGGTTACGAGACACATTCCCGGAGCCGAGAAATGATTTGACTGAAGTAGAAAGAATACGGTATGCTCGGGCATACATCCTTGAGATGATTGGAGGTTGTTTGATGCCGGACTTGTCACGAAACCTCGTACATCTGAGGTGGCTGTTGAAACTCATTGATTTTAGAGCAGTTAGCAAACTTAGTTAAGGGTCTACCGTGTTGGCAACATTGTACCGAGAGATGTGTGGGGTGACGAAACCAAATAAAGCCAAAATTAGAGGTTGTCTATCACTACTACAATCATGGGCTCAGTTTCGCTTTTCATTTTTACGTCCTCGAGTGAACCACTCATATACATTCTCACTCATAATGAGGTAAAATTTATATTAGATTTTAAAATTATTACATTTAAAATATAATTTTATGCTAAAAATTCATTTAAACCATTCGGCGAGTTATGTTGGCATACCTACCATTCTTGAAGATATACGCCTTCTATTAGATCAACGGTCAAAAGTGCATGTCAGTATTAAATGAAATATATATACATAACATAGTCGTTTCATATTTAGTATTTAGTATTATGTATATAACTAATATTTTAATCACGTTCATATAGTGTCAATAGACATTATACGAGGATCTAGTAATTCGGACAGTAATTTCAGATGAATTCTTTCAAAATCCAAACATTTGGCATGTTAAGGCCCCATTGGTCAACTATGCTACTGTCGAGATGCACCAGACCGATAGAATGTTGCGGTAATTTAGATTCCGACAACCGATTCCTGTGACACTTGTGGTGCTCGATGATGAGCACAAAATTAACTTATGGCAATCGAATATGCATTGGCTGGTATTCTTTTCAGAATATATCAAAAATTAGGAAAATTGATATGATCATATACCTACTCGCGTACCGGTTATCGGTCCAGAGTTAGTATGCGCGCCGAATTACATGTCATGCTTAAAATATATGGCAAGCTACATTTTCTCTCAGAAGAGCGGAGGCGTTTGTAAATATGTGTCGAAAGGGAATGACGAGGCCCTTTAAATCCAAGAAGAAGGGATGACGGGACGGGCCCACCAACAGCGTCCACACAATCATCGAACCCAACGGCTCAAACGACGACGCCCACACCACAGCCCCTTCAGATTATGCCAGTATGTATCCTAGCCCTTATATGTATCCTAACACTTATATGTTTCCTTTTTCCAGTCCTATGCCAGGTTGGAATGCATAGCCCGATACATCTCCTTTTTTGATGACTCCAACTCAACCGATGATATATAGGCCATCGTCGTAGGAGGGATCGCACAAGGCACTGTCGGGGAGCTCATCTCATTTCCAATCCCCATCACCTTATGGGATTCAAACACCTCCGTCGTGGGTGATGCAAACACCTCCGCATTCTTTATTATATCAAGGTGGGTCATCCTCCCAACACCCATAACCTGAACAACCACAACCCTTTCCAGAGCAACCACAACCCCCGCCGGAAGTTGAACCAATAAGGAATCTAACGTGTAACCGTCGACCACCCCCTTGTGGCACTGATTTCGACCGGCACATACATTAATTTTTTTAATATATTTGTACAAACTATTTTTATATTGTTTCATTTAATAAAATAAAAGTTGTTTTGAATATTTTAATAGTAAATTATTTTTATATTTTTTCTTATTTAATAAAAATAAAAGTTCTTTTGAATAAGACAATAAAATTAATGCAACATAGTTTCATTTAAGCAATTATCAACTATTTCGATTTGTACATATTCGAATTGTATGACCTGGGTTCCTACACCATCCGTACAACTTTTGTTGATTAGTTCTTTCCCGGATATCCATACGTATTCTACTCGAACAAGGTTAACCTTTTGGTTTACGACGCAATTCTCTATCTGGTAACAACTTAAACGGAGCAAGCGATATAGACCACTTACGTTTATCTGGGACCGGTGAGAATATGTGTCCGCACACGCTGTACATGTATTCTATTTTGTACACTTCGTCGACATAGCTCATGGGATCCAAACGGAAATTCTAACATGCTGCAATTGCATGAGCGCATGGATAACAAAGTGCGTCAAACGTCTCACAGTTACAAGTCATTTTTTTAAGTGTACACAATATTGCTCACCGGTAATATATTGATTCGGTCTGTTGAACTCCATCACACGAAACCATAGGTTATCGCGATCGTGACACACTGTGTGCATTGTGTTATCCCACTCATTCGCCTTGTTAATTTCTTGCAATACCTTTCGGCACCATACATGGCCTTCCTGCATTTGGCCTTTATAACTCGCTACTCGCTTTGGAAATAGTGTCGCCAAATGGAAATATGTCTCCCGCACAACCGAGGTTATCGACAAATGACGCGTTTCTTTTAGAACAAAATTTATGCATTTAGCTAGGTTTGAGGTCATATGACCATATCGTAGGCCGCTGTCGTATGTTTGTGTCCACTGATTGAAAGGTATGTTACAGAGGTAGTCTACGCCTTGATCATTAACTAGCCGTAAAATTGCCAAGATCTTATGAAAATAGTCATTATTGATCTCGTACCCTGTCAATATAAGTTGATAGCGAAAATTACATACCACTCTTCCATTCAGAATAAATTGAATATTATAAACAAAATTATATTAGTAGAGATTGAATACCCATGTTGGTCATTTGTCGTCGTTCAGTGGTATACCGATATTGCCCATAGTAGTTGGATGCAACATATCTTAGACAATACCGGTGGTGTGTGTAATCCCATAGGCTTTCCTGTCACTCAATTGCGGCTAGTATTCCAGTACCCCGATCCGATATAACGCAAATATCAGGTTGGGGGCAGATATGCCTCCTCAACCTAGAAAGAAAGAAATCCCAATCGTCACATTGCTCTTCCGGTGTTATTGCAAACACAATTGGAAGGATTCTCCCATCGTCATCCTGTGCCACAGCTAGCAATAGCCGATAGGTATATCTACCATACATAAAGGTACTGTCAATTTGTACCAATGGCTTGTAGTACATAAATGCGTCCCGACATTGCTTAAAGCTCCAGAATAGACGCTTGAACACTTGGCATCCATGGAGTAAGAGGTCGTTGTAGTACGCAGGACTCGTTTCAAGGTCTGTTACCTAACCTGGGACGTACCTCTCCAACACTTGACACCACTGCCACACCTCATTAGATAAAGTATCCATCCACTATGCATATTTTCCAACGCCTTCTGCTTAGCTAATTGGCTACGAATATTGGCAATTAAAACCGACACAGAAGTCTTGGGATCCGCCTTCACTATCGGTAGTATTAAGCTAGCTATTATATCTGAATCTATCTTGGGATGATCTTATAAACACATGTCAACAAAATATGTTAAATAATGCAACATTAAGTAATGACAATATTATCCAAAAACCATGAACAACCACTGATACTGTATAGGTAACACAAATATGTGGACCTTTGTACTTCTTTATCTCCTACAAGCCAATCTTTTTCCTAACCGAAGCATGATTTTCTATAAACATGTATCGTCTTGCATTACACATTTGGCCTCAAACTTATCAGATTTGGATTTAACCACGTGGTAGTTAACCTCATTCATGATGCTATATTGTTTCAATGCACCAAGCAAACTATCCTTACTGGAAAATTCCTTACCAACTTCCAATTCACCCGAATCCAACGATGAACTTGTACGGTCTCACCTTCTGTGTGGTAGATCTGGAAACTCCAATGCATCATCTACTAATAGATCGGCATTATGCATGTGGGCTGGAGGCGAGTACTCCGTGAATCGTAGATCTTTTTTTATCTGAACCCCCTACACCGTCTTCAAGTTCGGTTGGAATAGGCTCCGATTTAGAAAATAATACAACTTTTGCACCACGGATCCACATCGGACTCATCATCCAACCCACAATCATCTGCAACGTACGAGGTTCCCTCACCGGTGGACATCGTAGGGAGGACATCATCCTTTCTTGTGGACGTTTAGTAGCATCCCAAATCTGATGTGGATTGCCAACCACTAGAAGTTGATGTCATTCCCCAGTACGTATTTCCAACATCGAACATCGACCCACTGAGGTGCATGTCCCATCCACTAACCAAGTGTCGTGCAGGAGTTGTATATTCCATACTGCCACCAAACACGAGTGTTTCTTTGTTCTGTGTAACACCCCTAACCCTTATCCATCGTCGGTACAGGGTTACGAAACATTACCTGGCTTTACGGATTACATACGAATATTTCATAATATTTAATATACATATCAGAAACCAGTCATAAAACACGTATATTGTCCTTTGTGTGAGCCATCGATGCCCAATATACGCGTTAGAAATAAATCGGGACTAAACCGGAAACTCAAATAATTTTTCACAAAATTTTAAAATTTTCTTAGGAGCAGAGGACACACACGCTCGTGTCATAGGCTATGTGGGCATTCGATGTGAGGCACACGGCCGTGTCTCAACCCGTGTCTATACCCGTGTAACTTTCTGACTTGGCTTACATGGCCAACCACATGCCCGTGTGCTAGGCCGTGTGTAGGGTGTAGGGGTCACACGACTAAGCCACACGCCTATGTGCTAGGCCGTGTGTAAAAACCTAAACATTCTGTTTTAAAATTTTAAGATGTAGGGGACATATGGCCAGACCATACGCCTATGTGCCAGGCCGTGTGTCATACACGGCTGAGACATACGCTTGTGTCTCTACCCGTGTGGACGAAAATAGGGCATTTTATGGCCTTTTTTCTCAACCATTCTTGACTTCAATCCACACACTTCAAATTTTGTACATATAGGCCAAACAAGGTCACCAAAACAACCAATTCCTAACTTTAACATGGTTATATTATCACATATATTCTAACATTTTAATTAGAACATAAATCATTTCACACAAGTAACTACCTATATCAACATGTTTTACCAGTTTATTCATTATTATGCCTAGGAACTATCCATCCATTAACCACACTAGTACTTATACCAAACATGATAAAACCATACATATATAAGTTAACTTGAAATATAAAAAAAATGTAATTCTTAACATTTACACATCCATTTCAATCCCTATACATGCCATATAAACCATAATATATAATTCAAGATCTACCAGTCTCCTGACTTCTCTAAAATCTACAAGGAACATTAAACAACACAATTAAGCTTAATGAAGCTTAATAAGTTTGTTGGCTTTAAACATAAATATTACCAAACATACTATAACAAGTCATTTAAATAAATTATTCAATATACAATTCCTGCCAAACACAACTTCCATCAATGAATTCACATATTTCATATCAATATCAATAATAACTTTAAGTCTTCAAACATTAATTCCATTTGTCACTTACCAACCCTTGTCAAATCGGAGAACGTCTTACGAATATGAGTACATCGTATACAGAAGCCCCAAGGCTGCACAGAAGAACATAAGTGCTAAACAGAAACCCATAAGGGTTGAACGGAAGCTCATAAGAGTTGAACGGAAACCCATAAGGGTGAAACTGAAGCTCAAAAGAGCTGAACAAAAACCCAATAGGGTTAAACTGAAGCTCATGAGAGCTAAATGGAAAGTAAACACGAAAGTTCCAACAAATGCTGAACCTCAGTTTACTTGGGTAATTTGCTGTCAATTCCTCCTTTGCACTGAACGACTGTACTCAAACTCGCATTCCGTTCGTTTCGAACATTCAATTCTATTTCATAACTTTAACAATAATTTTATTTTCAACAAATGATATGAATAAATACATAATACCATTCATCAATTTAACATATAACATTAGAGTTTAACCATACGAACTTACCTGGGTTAAATTGTGGAATTTGTAGTAGTTCAGGGATTATTCTGCTAATTTATCTTTTTCACGATTATCTACGGGCTCTTGATCTAAAATATAAAATTATTCATTCATTATAATACATTTCAATTCTAATTCACTTGACAATTAATACCCTTTAATATTTGGAATTATACAATTACCTCAACTTTTACCATTTTTGCAATTTAGTCCCTCGCCAATTAGCCAATCAAATGAGCTAATTTTTCTCAATTGACAATTTATATAAATATTATAAACTATTATAAAACCTTTGATCAACATAATTTTAGTATCAAATCCTAATATTTAATCTTTTCACAATTTGGTCTTAAAATCAATTTATATTGAAATCACTTGATAAAATCATCATATAATAAAATTAAAGTTATAAATCCATGTTAATTCATCACCAACATCCAGCATTCATCAATGGTAACTTTCAAAATTACCCATAAAATCAAAAACTAATGGCATAAATAGTTGGACCTAATTGTAAAAGTCTCAAAAACATAAAAATTACAAGAAATAAACAAGAACTGAACTCACATGGAGTAAAACTATGAAAAACCAGCTTTAGAAGCTCTCCTATGGCTGTTTTTGGCTGAAGATTGATGAAGAAATGTCTAGAAAATCTTTTAATTGTTGTTTTATTTACAAAATTTCCCATTTTACCCCTTGTTCACACTAATTTGTTATTTATTTTCTACACTAATTTGCCCAACCATTTCATGTGTGCCTAATTGCCCTTTTAGTCCTCCCTTATTTACTATTTAAGCTATTTAATCACTATTTCTTTTGATTAGCAAGTTTTACACCTTTTTCAATTTAGTCCTTTTTATTTAATTAACTATCAAAATGTTAATACTAACTCAAGGACACTCCATAAATATTTATAAAAATATTTACGACTTGGTTTATGGAATCGAGGTCTCGATACCTCGTTTTCGAAACCACTTAACTTAATACTTTCTTCTAAAACACAAATTACTATTTTAAAAGTCTTCCTAAAATCACATTTAACTCATAAATACTAAATAATAGAATTTTTGAACTCATTCATCAGTTTAGTGGTCTCGAACCACTATTTTCGACACCACTAAAAATTGAGCCGTTACATTCTGCCTCCTACTAACGGATTGTCGGGCAGGGGTCGTGTATGCCTCTCGAACAGAAGTAGATGTTGATGTCGCAAATGCTTCATTTGGCGATGAAAATTGTACATATAACTCAAGATAGGGTGATCCACTAGCGAGTTGAATCTGCACCATCGCCTCCAAGCTATGACTACCTTTGATATCAAATGAGTCATATGTCACTAGATCAACCGAAGTACAAAACCAATACTTAATAAATGAAACTCTCATTGGCGTCGTTCCGAAGATTTTGCGCCTAATTCTTTTACGAAGTTCTGTCAAATCTATGTTTTAGTTAAAAACCAGTCGCGCTGTGTTCTTCGATAAAAAAGCAACACCGTTCTCGGAGTCACGGACCTTACCATCATAATAAATAACAACACTAATATGTTTACTAATCTTCAATTTCTATTTTGCTTAACCTCTCTAATTTTTCTTGCTGTAACTTATGCAACATGAGAATGAAATTTGGCTCTGTTATAGCCTAAGGCCAAGCAGGAACTACTTTAGAAAAAGTGCGTCCACCTGGAAGCTTTTTTCAGTAATTTTGCTAATAGTGCATCCTGCTTGAAGCGTTTTTAACACTATTTCTTCAGAACCATCTTCTCTAAATTATTTTTTCAGGATCTACTGTAGAAAAAGAGCATTCATGTAGGAGCTTTTTTCAGTAATTTTGTTGACAGTGTATCCTGTTTGAAGCGTTTTTGACACTATTTTTTTCAGAACCATCTTCTCTAAATTATTTTTTCAGGAACTACTGTAGAAAAAGAGCATCCACATGGAAGCTTTTTTCAGTAATTTTGCTGACAGTGCATCCTGCTTGAAGCGTTTTTGACACTATTTTTTCAAAACTGTCTTCTCAAAATTATTTTTTCAAGAACTACTATAGAAAAAGAGCGTCCACGTGGGAGCTTTTTTTAGTACTTTTGCTGATAGTACATCCTGTTTAAAGCGTGTTTGACATTATCTTTTCAGAAGTATCTTCTCAAAATTAATTTTTCAGAAACTACTGTAGAAAAAGAAAACAAAATCCTTCTTGTCAATATAAATTTTTCAAGACTCAACCCTAAACCCTTTTACAAAAACCCTAAAAGCTAAACACAAAATTATTTTTTTTTAAACCTAAACCCTAATTTAATTAATTTTCTTAAAAACCCTAAACCTTATTTTAATTAATTTACTTAAAACCCCTAAAACTTAATTTAATTAAATTTTTTAAAAATTCTAAACCCTAATTTATTTTTTCAAAACACTAACCTTAAACCCATAAGCTCTAGGCACTAAACATGCAAATAGCCCTAACCCTAGAAAAACATGAGCTAAAACGTGTCCCTGAGGGAGCATTTTGCCATGTCAGCAAAGCACGTCCACGTCAGTGTGTTTTTTGTTGACATGGCAAAATCACTCCTTCAAGGACGCATTTTGTTGGAATTTCCCCTTAAAACGCGTCTAAGCGTTTTAGTGTTTTTCGCCTATTATGGTAAATAACAAATAAAGTGACCCATTTCCATAAATAAAGTAAGAAATGAGCCTTTATTGGTAAAATGGTCAGTTTTAAGGCTTAACGTAATATAATTCATAACTTATGCATACTATATTTAATGTAAGCATTTAAGTTTATATTATGATTGAATTGATATTACACCTACATCTAATTTTTTTAAAAAATTATTTTTATATAAATTATAAAATTATATTATAAGTATAAATGGGTATCAACATTTGAGATAATTATATTATAAAAATAATTTATATATTTTATAAAGTTATAACAAAAAAGTATATTATGTAAATTCTAAAAAAAATTCAAATGGTCAAAATATTTATTATAAAATAATTTACATGTTATAAAAGTGTTATAATGTATCCTTTAAAAAAATGTTATAATATGTTTATTTGTAAAAAAAATTATAGCAAAAAAGTATGGACATAAATTTGTTATATATTATAAAAATAATATACTTTTTCATAAAAATGTTATAGTTTTGTTTTCTTATCTTAACTTCTTTATAAAAAAATAGCTTTCTAAAAAAATATATATTATTTATGAGAAATGTTATGAAAGTTTTGGACAATTTATAAAATCCTTTAATAAAGGTTATATATTTTAAATTTTATATTGTTTTTTACTTAATTTACGTATTATAAAAAGTGATATAACCTAACATAATTTTTTATAATTAAAGCTATAGATTTTTTGGATTGTGAACCCAAATATTATAAGGTCGATGCTAATTATGCAAATAGAAAAGATTTTCTTACACTATATCATGGGAGATGATATCATTTGAGAGAATGATGTCAGACACAAACATTATAGATAGCTCACGAATTCTTTAATTTGAGACATTCAAAGGCTTGAAAATGTGGTTGAGAAATATTTTCTATATTAACAACATCACCTTAGTATTGCATAAAAAAACAAATGTTGCATATTTCGAAGAGTACATGAAAGAAGGAGATTTTGATAATATTAATGATGCATATTTAAATTTAGATGAGGATGAACTCAATTAAGGACCAACAAATGATGATGAAGAGCATATGTTAAATATTAAAGAGAGGATAATCCAATAAATATGCACTAGAGCAATGAGATAAAAATTTATATAATGTTTATTTTTCTTATTATTTTTATTAGTAATCGTATTATCAATTACTTTTTTAGACTAACATAGCACATATGGTGATTTGATTATTATATATATAATATACAACGATTATATATTTTGAGACATTTTGTTTGAACTAATTATGTAAACCTTATTTTGGGGATTATAGTATCTTTGGTTACACTCAATGGTGGTTTTGTTTGTCCTCCTTTAAAGGATCATGGACATAAAAAAATATGTATAACTTTTTATTCATGTATATTCAAATATGTGAAAAAGGAAGAAGGAAGTAAGGCCACTGCGAAAGTCCAAGCTCACTCCAAAGTTATTGGAAGAAAAAAAAAGTAGCAATATTCCAATCTCTCAAATCCAATGGCTCATCATATGTCCTTGTTTTCTCCTTTGTATCATCTCTGTTGTGCATGGCAAAGTGGAAAACCACACAAAAGCTGCTCCTGCCTGTTGTGAACCCCCCTTCATTTCCCCCATTACTTCCAAACTTTTGCATTACATATCATCTCTTCACTTTCCATGTATGTATGTGAGAGGTGTAAGGAGAATATAATGTTTGATTATTGAAGCAAGGAAAGGGTGGGGCAGCTGAGGAGAGGATTACATCACCAACTCTCTCTCTCTCTCTCTCTCTCTCTCTCTCCCTTGATTAACTCTTTGTTTAGTTTTCTTGGATTCTAACTAGCCAATTTAATGAAGGTTTAGCTTTTAACCTAAGCTCAATTATGTGGGAGCCCATCTTGTCCATTCACATTTTCTAATAATTTAAATATTTTATTTTTGGAAACCCCATAATTTTTTCTAATTAATTGCTTAGATTACACAACAAAAACTACTCTCTTTCTAATAATTGATTGCCTTAAAAAGAACATATAGTATTATACATGGCTTAAGTTACAGATTTTGATTCTGGCAACCACGTTGTATGAGTTATTTGAGGTTAAAGGATCCAATTTTTGTTTCCACTTTTACCTTGGGTTGTGGATGTATCCAAATATGTTTTGGTGTATTATTTTAAATTTATCAATTTTTATTTTATAATTTTTTTCATCTTAACAACATATTATAATAAATATATACCTCAATTACATATTTTAAAATTATTAATTGAATTAAATAATTTAATTTTATGATTACATTTTATATATTAAAAAATGGTTGTTTAAGTGAATCGATCTCCTATCTCCGCCATTAAAAAAAAAAAGAGAAGAGGAGAAAGGGGAAAGAGAACAGAGTCTGGGTGTTTATGTCCTCTCCTTAAGAGAGTTTAGGGTTTTTAATTAGGTAGTGGATTCTCATAGGTGGACGGTTCCCTCATTGCCCTTCAATGAGGGTTGTTACGTGATGTTATAGGGTAGCGATGTGATGTTGTAAGGTGCACAGAAGATGGGTAATGACTATCAAGTCAATGTGATGGGCTTTCTAGTAGTGGCGGCTTGGGCATTCCTTTAGAGTGATTAGTATTGATAGAGGAGGTATCTTAGTGGATTTGATCGTGATCGACGAAGGAAGTCAACCGGCAAGGGTATCCACAGAGGTACCTTGTACAATATATACATACCTTCTGAATTTTGTTTTTATACTTTAATTTGGTCATTATTTAACCTTATGCTTTTCTATAATTTGAATTTTCAGTTTTGGCCAATTAGTAACGGTTAAGTTCATTAAGTTAAATTATGTTATTTTTAATATTTTACATGGTAAACATATTATCGTCTATGTAATATTATATCAGCTTGTTATTTTCACATAACACTCACAGAAAAACTAAACTATTTTAGTTAATAGATTTAACAACTATTGTTTGGATAACGATTGAAATTTCAAAACCCGAAAAGCATAGGCACTAAAAATGATCAAATTGGACAACAGGAACTAAATCCACAACTTACAAGACTAATAGCAGAATTCGACCTAACGAATTTAGCCACTACCGTTCGTTTCAAGACTAAAATTTTAAAATAAAAAAAATAAAAGAACTAAAATTGACCAAATTAAAAAGTAAAGGGACTAAAACGAATCAAATTAGAATGTAAGGATTAAATCCACAACTCAGACAAGTCCAAGGACTAAGGTAGAACAGCTGATGCCGTCAGAGACGAAAAAAGAGTTTTGCATGTTGACATTTCCCCTTTCCCCTTCCGTACAAAGAATAGAGCTAAAGATTTATATTTGAGGGTATGTGAATGTACAGATCTGGCCCCCAACCACAATGTCAAGTACAATCACTGTTTAAGTGTATAGCAATTGGAAATTAGGTCAAATAGAAAGATGATGATACCGGAGGGGGAGTGGGGCATAACACCGCCCACCCCATCTGCTTTAGCATCTTGAATGATTATAAAAGGATACATCAAGTGACTGACAGCTAATGAATAAAGAATTTAGGAAATAATAATAATATAATAATAACCTTTTCAATTGTTGGAAGTTGGTGTTTCTACAGTTTTCAAATCCAAGCTTTTCTTGCCTTTTTTTCTCTCCTTTTCTCATTGTGGCATCATCATTTGTCAAGTAACAACAAAGTGCATGGAATTGCCTACTTATAACTCCAGGACCACTTCACCTCCATTTCGTATCACTCTTGTTTTCAAAAACCATAGTTGGTAGAAGAGGCTCTGGTGACCTTCGGATCAAACAACACCAAATCAGATTTGAATCTCATATTTATCAACATTTTCTGTTCATTCCAAACTGGATTCCAAATATAATTATTAATAAATGCTGGATGCAATGATAAAACAAATAAAACTCAAGTTTGAACCTTGTAGATGATATTTTTGAGCGGGACAATTACAAACTCCGAAAAGATTAGTCTTCATGTACCATAAACCAGACATGTATAAACAAAAAAAGTTCAAAAGTGTGCAATCTGTCAGGTAAAAAATATATATGCATAGCAAGCTGTTAAGATAGAAACCATAATTGAATTTGTAGTCTGTGAATGGTGTATAACTTACAAATTACACAACATTTTCTCGTATGTTGAAATATTATACACAGCTTATAGACATGCCCCTTAGTAAATTGACAGGGGGATACATTATGCTAACACTTAACATTGAATTTCTGCAGAAGTTAATCTATGCTATGGCTAAAAGGCTACATGAAAATCAGGCCAGCCGATGATAAAAAGGGGTAAAAAAACTGCTAACTCGAGAATTGAAAATATGAAGTTGCTACAGGAATTGCCGCAACTAAGCTCTGGCTATAACATCATCAAGATCTTTGAGAGCTTTTAAGGCCATCCCAAGTGCTTAGCTGTTAAACATCCATTTGGCTAAAAATTTACCAAGTTGAAGGCTTTCATTTATGTTGAATTAACAAACAAAAAATGTAGTGTATCTATGCCTCTCACTTTGTTTCTGTGGGTAGAGATTGATTTATCATCAAAGTTTCCTCCGAGTTGAATCTTCAAATCTGCAAAGACAAGGTTTAAACCTCCATTATGTACTCCCGGCTCCTGTGATATAACTTACTAGAAGAGTAACACGAGAATAACATGAAAGCAGGCATTAATCTACATTGATATGTTTATATTTCTTTTTTCATAACAAAAAGAAAAGGATGCATCAAAGAGAGCACGTAGGAGTCTGACTTGTTATTTACGTCTAATAGTATGATGATATACTTAGTATTTGCTTGGTTGAGTGGTAAGAAAACTCGAAAGATGAGAAAAGTGGAAGATAGAAATTGTGTTTTTCTTTCCATTAGTATGCTTGGTAGGAAAGGTACAAAAGAGTATATATATAATTTTCTTCATACCCATTGCTAGGTATGATTGAAAAAATGAGAGGAAAGAAAATAAAATGTATGCCACTAGGCATTTGATTAAGACATACCCTTTGTAAGTTGAGATGAGAAAATAGATCTTGAAAAGAATCTAGTAAATGTAAACACTTCACTCAAATCAACCTAGTTTTCTTTCATCTTTCGTTGCCAATTTGGAGCAGGGAAGACAATTGACTTCAACTTCCCCGTCAAACGCCCTGTGACTATCCTGTTCATGTGTTCATAACAACAGATTTGTCTTTGTTTGTGGAAAATGATAAATCTTTCCTCTCACTTCTCTTTCCTACCAAGTGCACCCAAATTTCATATTCTTTCCACTTTTTCACCATTCTCTATTGATCCTCCCACTTTTCCACTCTATCAATCATACCCTTAATCTTATCAGTAGTTCAAGCGTCTAAAACAACATTGATGAATCTCATTTACACTATATATTATCTACAAAGATGAAGAAACTTAAAACAAGATGCTTAAAGTGTAAAAGAAATAAAATTTGCTTACCTGTTACTCAAGCAGTTCCTGTTATCAACCTTTCTCGCTGGTCAAATCTTTTCACCTTAACAATACCAATAAGAACTTGAAAGCTGAAAAATGCACAGATGACGTATGCAGCAACAGCTGGCACCTAAATTGATAACCATAAGAGCAAATGATTAAAGAGACAGTCAAGAACTGAGGGGTGTAGATATACATAGATTCATATTAAAATAGAGAGCACTTTTTTGGCCAACAAAATAGAGAGCTTACTCGAATGGAATTGAGGTACAAAATTGTTGCGAGGTTGATCAGGCTTCCAGCAGCTACTGCCTGTTTATAGGTAAAAAGGAACAGGATCACCATGTAAATATCTAGTTTTGAAGAACATTCCAAATGTTTTCCACATCGTAGAATATGTTCAAAAGCTACCAAGAACGTAAATGTCCTTTGAAGTTATAAATGGAAAACAATTCAGTAAGCTATAAAACCCTTCAATTCTAGTAATATCTGAAATACACAAGACTTGATCCATTCTGAACTTCTTAAAGTCTGATTTTCACTTGTACCAGCAATCCATGAACTTCATTATCACATATCCCATCACTTCCCCAGTCCTCCCAAATGTAAATATCTAGTTTTGAAGAACATTCCAAATGTTTTCCACATCGTAGAATATGTTCAAAAGCTACCAAGAACATAAATGTCCTTTGAAGTTATAAATGGAAAACAATTCAGTAAGCTATAAAACCCTTCAATTCTAGTAATATCTGAAATACACAAGACTTGATCCATTCTGAACTTCTTAAAGTCTGATTTTCACTTGTACCAGCAATCCATGAACTTCATTGTCACATATCCCATCACTTCCCCAGTCCTCCCAAATGCACCATTAGAATATAATACTAAGGGAATAAACTTATGGAAGGATCATGCTGGGTCTACATCTCCAATTAACAAGTTGCCAACCTATGGAAGGATGCATACAAGAGAACTTAATGTGAAGTCCGCCACCCCCACCCCCCCCCCCAAAAAACAAAAAAACAAAAAAGAAAAAACTTACTATATCCACTTGGAAATGCAAGAAAGCCAATAATTCAACAGTGCAAAATGATGTTTGAAGGAATTTAAAATGTTTTCATAGTTAAAAACAAATCTCAAACGATGAAATTAGACAGAAAGAAAAAGAAATTTATGATTTAACTTACGCTCCCTACAGTCTTCTGAACAGTAGCAACACGTTGGAAAGCCCTTTCAGACTCCAAAGCTCGTACTCTGAGCTTCAGATCACCTTGCTCCTGTAATATGCAAAATTTTGCAACATTAATTTAACATTTGAAACAACTGATATAACATAGAAACTATTTTAACCTTTCAAACAAAATCATAGAAGGAATCTAGAGCCTTACCAATCTTTGGATGATTTCAGCAAGCTTCTCAACTCTATCTGCCTGCCTAAATAAGTTATAGAACGCACGGGACTGCCTGTCCCATCTCTTTCTGAAGTCCTGAAATATTTATACAGATTATCATGAAAATGGAACTGTATCATGAAAAATACAACTCAAAACCAGATTCAAAGATTAGAAGATTGCCTTCAACACAACTTCAACTCCAGCTTCACGAAATTTTAACAACTCCAGTGCATAGCTAGGAGCAATAAAATGCAAGATAATCAGATATACTGACAAAATGAATGACGAAACCTTTGAAAGATGAGTGAAAACTTCAAAGATCTTAAAGAGTTAAACCACACTCACGGTTTTGCAATCTCAGTTATGTCAAACCGAGGATCAAGGCCCTTCCCGATGCCGTCTAATACTGCAGAGGAAATAATTCATGGTGCTAAGGTTCTTGTTCAACAAAGCACAAATAGAAATGAAGCCACCAGGTTAATATATATTACCTGAAAATGATCTGACAACAAATGTGAATGTGGCAGGGAATCGAAAGGGTTGATCTGCTGCAATGGCTAATAAATCTTCCCCTGTTCAGGTAATGAAACATCCATGAGAAGCAGGAACCTGCTATTTTTAGTGAACAAATTAAAGGGTAAACAGCTGAATTATTAACTCAAGGAAGAAATAAATGGACATTAATAGATTGGAAGAAATACAATTCAAACTTAAAAAGGGAGGCCTTTCTAGGATGTATCAATTGATTCTAACATAAAGGAAGACAACTCAAGTTTTGAAGAGCTTTCAATATCCAACCACATGTAATGTCCACATAATGCAAATATTGTTCTTGTTAAGAGGAGGAAAAAGGCCAGACCTTGGAAGTAAGGCAATCTTTTCATAAGACGTATGATACCGATATTTTTCAAAATTGATCAGCTGATAAAGAAGCTGACATTATCTTTTTCCTCTGATCGCTAGTATGTGTGTGTATCCATGTAAATGTCAAATAACTTGCAAACAAATAGCCTGTTAGATGCTTAGTGAGTCTTCTCCACTGAAGTTATGAAAATGTCTCATGTCCTTTTTGCTGAGTTAGTAAAACCTTATTTTACACTAAAAAGAAAAAAAAATAGCACCAAATGTATTACCGATTGCAGCCAGGCGTTCCTTTTTTTTTGCAATCTTTTCCTCCTTTGTCAATGGTTTCTTAAATCCAAGTTCTGTTGTAGCCATTTCTCTCTCCCTTCTTTGAGCAGCAAGTCGCTCTTCAAAACTGAAAAAATTACATTTATGTACTTCACATTCAGCAGAATATTAGATGAAAGAGATCACTTTTGCCACCCATGCCCTTTTTTAACCCAATTAAATAAAAAAATAGTTTAAACTTACTTCTAAACCTTCGTTCAACAGGCAAAGAGCATATCCAATTACTAATTTCACAGATAAAATGAACTATTTATCTTTCCAGTTTTAGGCAAGCATACAAAAGCACACTTTAAAGTTTAAGCCAAGATCCTCCTATTAGACAAAAGAAACTTAAGGATGCTGTGAAAAGTTAAAACCATAGGATTTTTTCTTGTAATCCACCTATTAAGGAAGAATTGTGCCGTCCGTCTGACAGCAGTCATATCTCCAGTAGGAACAAGAACGCCCATCTGAATCATTGCTTGAAGGACCTATTAAGGTTACCTTAATCAGTAACAGAATATAACAACGGAAGTCCACAAACTAATGCATGATATGGCTGTTCCTTAAAGACATAATTACCTTATCAGGATCCTTCTCATAGATTCCATAGAATGCTTCCAATAAGCCTTCTCTGATGTTTGAACTGATACTGCAAGGTAGCAAAAACAGAAGATATATGTCAGGCAAAGTTACCAACAGACCTGAAAAGCTTTCTATCCAGAATGTTGCCTGCAAATAGCTAACCCTAGAATAGGAAATTACCTTCCCATCATGCCGAAGTCATAGAAGATCAACCGTCCACCATTAAAATCATCAACAGCAATATTTCCTGGATGCTGCAGAAATGGAAGAAAAAGAAAACACAAGAAAGCTCTTGTTAGAAATACCTGAGGGACCGTATAGCATTGAGAAATCATGGAACTTGAGGACTACGGCTTATTTATAACTACTACAGCTATGGGTCTCAAGACCTAGAACAGGTATGAATAGGCTACAGCAAGTCTCCCAATTATTGGAATATACTATAAGACAGAATGAAAACATAAACCGCTAAAACTCCCAGAACTTCTTCTAAATGATCTTAACCATAAATAAGGAGGCAGTTTACACAATTCTTGGCTCTCTTGGTCAGCCTACATTTTATACATTAGCTAATTCTAAGTTTTTGAGCGTTACTAACTTGAAATTGAGAAATAACTACTCTTGAAAAGATAACTAAGCTGGGTACGAAAACTGGTGGCTGGAGGAACTTATGTAATGGAAAAGTGCACAGGAAAAACATATCAACCTTAATTACATTTGATTTCCGTCAGATTACAGTTTCCTAATAAGGAATCTTGAGTGTATCAGATAGGATTCTGTAAATATTTTATTAATTGCTATCTCTAACTTTAAGGCTGTTTTTAAGGGACGGCATCCCTAGAATTAGTCTATTTCCTAGTACAGAGTTTCCTAAGTTAGGCTCACTATGTATATAAATATTAGTGTAATTCCTTGTGAGAAAATATAATAGAAAAAGCCTATTTCTAACATGGTATCAGGTTAGCCCGATTTCTGGGAATTTTTTCTTTTTTCTGCCATTTTTTTACTCCCGCTCAACCCTCATGCCTGTATATTTTGTTCAAAAGAAATATGTTTAAAATTGTCCAAACCAATACCAATGGGGATATTTCAGAAGTCTCTATGAACAACTCCAACCCAATAAGTGAGTTGCAGAACATCCAAGTAGCCTACAGGTTAAATGGGAAGAATTTGCTAGGACCACTGGAAAAATTTTCTTCAACAAGTACTTGTAGTTTGGCTTTTTCAGGTATATCCTCTTCTCAAGATTCTAAAGTCTCGGATACAGTCACCAACAGGTCTTGGGTCCTTGACTCAGGAGCTACAGACCACATGACCCACTCCTCACAAAAATTTATTTCATATACACCTTGTCCTAATAATAGAAAGATAACAGTAGTCGATGGTTCTATGATCACAGTGGCTGGTCAGAGTGATATTGTTATAAACTAGACTCTTACTCTTAAAAATGTCCTTCACGTTCCAAAACTATTTACCAATCTTTTCTCCATCCAAAAAATTACCAAAGACTAACTGTAGTGTGGTTTTTTATCCCAATCGATTTTTTTTCAGAAACAGAATACGAGGAGGATGATTAGACATGCTAAGGAAGTAAATGGCCTATACTATCTTGAAGAATCCAGTGGAGAAGTTAGTGCTCTGAATTCCTCACCATTATTTTTCATATCCAAATCTGTTAAAACCAATAAAGACCAAATTTGGCTCCATCACCTCCGCCTTTGTCATCTATCATTTAGAGTCCTTAAAATGATATTTCCTTCATTGTTCAAAGGGATAACTGTTGAAAAATTCCATTGTGATGTTTGTGAACTTGCCAAACATAAACGTACCTATTTTCCGATAAGCAATATAAGGACATCCGCTCCTTTTACTCTTATTCATAATGATATTTAGGGACCATCCACTATTTGAAACATCTCTGGGGCTCGGTGGTTTGTATCCTTTATTGATGATTGTACCCGTGTGTCTTGGATATTTCTTTTAAAACAGAAATCTGATGTAAGGTCTGTCTTTCCAACCTTTTACAACATGATCAAAACACAATTTGGAGCTGAAATAAAAAGGTTTAGGTCGGACAATACCAAGGACTACTTCAATCAATTTCTCTCCCCATATTTTCAAGAAAAAGGCATTATACATGAGTCATCTTGTGTTAGCACATCCCAACAAAATGGTGTTGCCGAAAGAAAGAATGGTCACATTTTAGCTATTACCAGAGCTCTCTTGTTTCAAAAAAATGTCCCTAAACAATACTGGGGGAATTGTTTTAACTGCTACTCGTATGATAAATAGATTGCCTACAAAAGTCCTTGACTCTCAAAGTCCTATGCAAGTTCTTTCCTGATTTCAATACCTCAAACCTTACTCCCAAAATATTTGGATGTGTTGCCTTTGTCAATGTACATTCTCAAATTAGGAGAAAACTCGATCCACGAGCTGTCAAATGTGTCTTTATCGGTTATTCTTCCACATAAAAAGGGTACAAATGCTATCATCCAGCCACCAAAAAATTTTATATTTCAGCGGATGTTACTTTTGCAGAACAAGAGAATTTCTTTACTCGTCCTTATCTTCAAGGGGAGAGCTTTTCCACAAAAGATAAAGACAGAGAATTCTTTCTTCTTGAATTTCCAGCTCCTGTCCAGCAGCTAAACATTCTTGATTTTCCAACTCCTGTCCAGCTGTCAAACACTCAGTCATTGCCTACCAACCAACCTGCCCAACTTGAACCTATGCAACCCGAAAAAAAGCCTAATACACCCGAATCACAAAAAGGGATTTAGGACACTACTCGTCCTTTACTGGTTTACTCAAGGAAGAAGACACCGGTGCAAGTTTGATCATCTTCTTCGGATATACAACCTACTACTCTACAACCCAATGTAATTGTTGAACCTACTTTAAATATTACTGAAAATTCAGATCAGAGAGACTATGATTTTCCCATTGCTATTAGAAAAGGAACTAGAGACTGTACAAAACATCCCTTGTACTTATTCATGTCTTACAAAAATTTGTCCCATAACCACAAAGCCTTTCTTAGTAGCCTAAATTCTATCTCCATTCCCAAAATTGTATCCGAGGCATTAAATGATGAGAATTGGAAAAATGCCATGAAGATTGAAATGGAAGCCCTTGAAAAAAAACAAGACATGGGATTTGGTAAGATTATCGAGAGGAAAGAAACCAGTTGGATGTCGTTGGGTGTACACAGTGAAATATAAGTCAGATGGTTCTTTGGAGAGGTACAAAGCAAGATTGGTTGCTAAAGGGTACACTCAAATGTATGGAATAGACTACCTTGAGACATTTGCCCCTGTTGCAAAGATGAACATTGTGAGAGTGTTGCTGTCACTCGCTGCCAACCGAGGCTGGAAATTACAACAATTTGACATCAAAAACGCCTTTTTACATGGTGACCTTGAGGAGGAAGTCTATATGTATGTTCCACCAGGATTCGGTCCAAATACAGGATAGGTAGTTTGTAGACTAAAAAAGGCTTTGTACGGACTAAAACAATCCCCAGGAGCTTGGTTTGAAAGATTTACCAAAGTAATGCTCAAGTTGGGGTATAAACAAAGTCAAGGAGATCACACTCTGTTTGTAAAGCACTCATCTTCAGGGGGAATGACCGCTTTATTAGTCTATGTAGATGACATTATAGTGACTGATGATGATCTGGAAGGAATGGAAAATTTAAAGATATGCCTAGTAAAAGAATTTGAAGTCAAAGAGCTTGGTAAGTTAAAATATTTCCTTGGTATTGAAGTAGCACACTCTCGGGAAGGAATCTTCATATCTCAGCAAAAATACATAATTGATTTGTTGACAGAGACGAGCAAGTTGGGATGTAAACCAGCAGAGACACCCATAAAGGTAAACCACAGACTTGGAGATGCACTAGAAGATGCAGCAGTTGATAAAGGTTCATATTAAAGACTTGTGGGGAAGCTCATTTACTTGTCACATACTAGACCGGATATTGCCTATGTAGTTGGTGTTGTAAGTTAGTTCATGCACAATCCCAAAGAATCACATCTTCGAGTTGTGTATCAGATTCTACAGTACTTAAAAGGCACTACAGGCAAAGGAATCCTATTTAAGAAAGGGGAGAATTTAACCCTTGAAGCCTATACTGATGTAGATTATACAGGGTCTATGGTTGGTAAAAGATCAACCTTGGGCTATTGCACTTTTCTAGGAGGCAACCTTGTGACTTGGAGGAGTAAAAAACAGAATGTTGTGGCTAGATCTAGTGCAGAAGCTGAATTTAGGGCGATGGCTCTTGGAATTTGTGAATTATTATGGCTGAAAATTATTTTGAAAGATCTGAAGATCAAGTGGGAATGTCCAATGAAGTTGTATTGTGATAATAAGTCTGCTATCAATATTGCACATAATCCAGCTCAACATTATCATACGAAGCACGTTGAGGTTGACAGACATTTTATAAAGGAGAAACTTGACAGTGGCTTAATTTGCACTCCATTTGTGTCCACTGATGGTCAACTGGCAGACATACTTACCAAAGGATTATCTGGGAAGATCTTTCAGAAACTAGTAAGCAAGCTGAGAATGGATGATATCCACTTCCCAGCTTGAAGGGGAGTGTCAGATTACAGTTTCCTAATAAGGAATCTTGAGTGTATCAGATAGGATTCTGTAAATATTTTAATAATTGTTATCCCTAACTTTAAGGCTGTTTTTAAGGGACAGCATCCCTAGAATTAGTCTGTTTCCTAGTACAGAGTTTCCTAAGTTAGGCTCACTATGTATATAAATATTAGTGTAATTCCTTGTAAGAAAATATAATAGAAAAAGCCTATTTCTAACGTTCAAAATGTTAGTAGTTCCAGTAAGCATATGGTTGTCTAATCTTTTTCTTGCTATAGTATAATGAAGAAAGAAGCTAGGAGGAAATGAGGATTGATTCAATAATGTCTAAGAAAAGAAATAATGAAACAGGGAATTATCAATTAACAAGACTGCACATTATGTTTTAAAGCCAACTGCTACATATGTATACACATGTATAGTGCAATGTTTGTGCTTCAAGGGTTAGAGCTGACTAAGTAAGCTGGTGGATAAAGGAACTCAAAGAGAACTCCAGCAGGAAAAGGTATCTATCCATCAACCCCAATTACATTTGAATTTTTGCAAAATTTCTAATATCAGTAATTTAAGTTTCTAGTTAAATAAAGCAGGAGGAGCTCAGGAAGTGGAGTTTGTAATCTGAGTAAATAATTAAATAAAAGCAGGTACTGCTAATCGAATACTGCACATTTTAGTTCTAAAAAAATACTAGGCCTACAAAACGAAAAGCAAAGCATTCCTTTGAAACTATGGCATGTTATACCCAAGTTTAAAGTGCAAACATAATATTCAACTGACACCCCTTGACCTAGCAGTTCCACAAATAAACCCAAATACCTTGCTTATTTGTATAAAAGCCCAACAAATTAAAACTGATTATAGAAACTCACTGGGTCAGCATGGAAAAAACCATGAGACAAAATTTGTTCCAAGTAAGATTCAACTGCATATCTGCCCAACCTGCATCACATAAAAATATAATAACTGTGAAGAGCATGAAGGGTAACACATGAACACCATATATTGTAATCACTTGTTAATATGTAAGAGGAGAAAGCAATGCATGAAATATTGTTTTCGCTAGGGAAATTAGCAAAACCTTTTCCGATCAACTCCCAGCTGATCTAAAGCTTGAATCTTGTTTATTTTGATCCCAGGAACATACTCCATTGTCAAGACCTACACAGATTACATGGATAAATCTAAATATTTAAGAATGTAAATCCAGAAGACATTCCAACTCTAATTTTTTTTTTTTTATAAATTCATAAAATTCATACCTGTGGTGTGGTGTATTCCCAGTATATTGATGGAACTTTCACATAATCCATGTCTTTGAAATTACTGGCAAATAATTCTGCATTGGCAGCTTCCTTTGTGTAATCAATTTCCTGAAAATTGCATATATGCATATTGTATAAGTTAATATCAATGACAATAATTGCAGAATTCGCAGAAAGAAGAAAGTAACTCGCACTAGGTAAGATTATGCGTTTAACCCGCAGGTCAAGATGATAAAAAACTCAAATAGTTTGCCTATATGTTGCTTTTTAATTACTGAATTTAATGGCAATCCAAAATGCATTCTCATTCCCCGGCCGATATTTTACATTTTCATATACATAAGATCTTTCAAAATTCTCAAAAACATGAGTCTAAACAGTGAGCACGACTAATTAATGCTCTTCCTACATTATTATTAACATCTCTAGTTTAGGACATTCCCTTGAAGTCTAACTACTATTCATGCTATCTTCTGTGTTTATCAATATCTTACCCTTATTGGAAGCTCAGAGCCATAGCACAAAATCCTTAATTTCAAACTTCCACCAAGAGTTCTCCCTTTAAAAAGAGTCTTTAGCATAAGGCTAGAAGGTTTGGTCATGACATAGGATCCAATTAAACACCAATTATGCCTTCACTAGTAAAGAAATCTTCACTATTCCCTTCCCTCACCATGTTGCATGAGTATACAATCCAATCATTTCATCATTCTTATTCCTAATAAATCCTTTGGTTATTTAATCTAAAATGTGCACTCAATTCTTACATAGTTAATGAGGTAGATCTACTTATGGTTTAAGGTTTAATTTACACTCATCTGATTTTAGCTTCTAGCAATTTTTGGATGATGAATTACTAAGATATTTTGCCTCTAGTGCTTCTTTCTCAGTTTTCCCCCCAAGTTCTTCCAATTCTCCCTAAAATCCTGAATTTTCCCTGTTCATAAGGTTTTCCTTCTTATTTCATTTATTCCCTACTTGTTTATCCTCACTTGCCTTTAACTCTCTTCCTAGTTCATTATTTTAATTTCATCCAGTCTTGTGACATTGAGATCTTTCGAGCATCAGCCTTTAAGAAGCAAAAAGGTCCTTAAAACTTAAAATAATCTTCATGCATAAATTTTATGGGGAAATATTAGCAATTGCAAATTGCACACAATCTAGCATTAAAGCAATTCAGAAGCAAGGCACTTGATAGCTTCTGATACAGTAATGAGACTACCTGATACAACACACTTGCACATTCATCATAAATTGCAACCCAATCTCGCTTTGCACCATCTGACTTTGGGTCTATCTTCTGAAGATATTCAGCTATTACCTAAAAGCCAAACCAAGCAAGAGTCAGAATCTTTAACCTTCTGTAATCGTTCTCATTTTCCAAAAGTTCCTTTCAAGATTATCTTAATAGAAAATAAGCAGTTTATTAGTACCCAATGATAGTGATAGCAAAACCAAAGTAATTAAGTAGAAATCATGTTTGACAAGCGAATCAAAGAGTAAATGGTAACACACCAGAAGTCACAAAAGCTAATAAACCATAGGCATGATGAAGTCATGATAAGGGATAACATTATCAGTGGTACATAGAATTTCAAAAATTAGTAAACTAACCCTCAGGTTTTTAAGATCGATATCAAAGAGACTCTTTAGACCAGGTCTTTGTACTTTGACAACTACTTCTTGGCCCTTCAGTTTTGCTCGATGGACTTGGCCTGCAAAAGAAACAATAAATCTTTCAATTCCATTTAATCAACTAGCAAACTATTATGGATTTATATTTGATACAATAACAGTGTATAGATCTATACCTTCCAATGAACCACATGATGCCACCAGTTAAAAGATAAAATTATTTTAATTATACACTGACAGTGTATAAATCAGTTCACCGTATTAATGATGTGTCATAATATGGTTCACGGTCAGTGTATAGACACCCAACTTTTTCCTGTGTATGTTCTCTTACTCCTTTATCGTTTAATCATGAATACGATTTGTTTCTTCTGTTTTTAAATTGACTCTTCTAAACATTTGCAAACTCATTGAAATTAAAATATCATCTGGATAGGGCTAATTTTAAAGGGGGAGTGAGGGAGAAATAAACAACATGGCTGAATTCATTTGCTGCCAAATGGAAAAATAATGTGATGACAAGAAAGTCAACTCCAATTTTTTTAATAGTTATAAAGAGTGGTTTGGTGAGGCTTTAACTTACATAAGCACTTAATATGTTATGTGAGAGTACGAAATGATAAGTGGATGTCCAACATACAACAAACAAGTCTTTTCCAACCACGAAGCTCAGTTACATTGATCATATTCTGTTATTGTGCTCAATCTGGACACATCCTTATGCAAGCATCAGAAAACTTGGGCTCTTTTTATTTCATTTAATTGAATTATTACTACTGGGGGGAAAAGTGAAAGTCAAAATTCCATTATTGCTAATGGGTAATAACATTCCATATCTCTCTCATCTTGTAACAAGTTCATAGAAATCTACAGAGTTATTCATATATATAATTAAATAAGCATTAGATGCCACATTAATGTGTTAATGAAGCAATAGAATAGTAACAGTTCTTGATATATTATCATATGAAGACATTAGATCAGTAAACTTCTTTTAGGCACAGCTAGCTCTGAATTTATCTTTGCGTCTTTCTTATTTACATGTTATTTTAGTCAAACTGTTAAATAGTCCACCAAATTGGTATGAGTTCGAATTTATTTACAAGTAAAATAAGTGAATTAAAGAAAACAGAAAAATTAAATGAAGAAAACAAAAATTGTTCTGAATATACCACTTGGCATGAGATGCAACATATCTTTGTAAAGTCTTGTTCAAAATCAGGTTGGAGAGGAGGGGGGTATGTTATAAAATTTGGTGATTTGACAATGGTCATACTAACCACAGCATAATCCATCTTTTACCACCAACAAAGCCACAGTTGTGGTGGCAACATTGTTATAAGTTGACACCAAAGCCCAAGGTTCAAGCCTTGTGCAATCCATCCCCCTCCCCAATTTGTAATGAAAAAAAAAATCCATCTTTTACCAATTGATCTTATGAAATGTTTATTCAGTGATGAAAAAGAAATTAAATCAGAAAAATGTAGAGGTCAAGAAGCTTACCAAGACTAGCAGCAGCAATGGGTTCATAGTCAAACCGATCAAAGATAACACCCACAGGAGCTCCAAGCTCTTCTTCAACAATAGATACTGCAGTCTCTGATGGAAAAGGTGGAACTTGATCCTGCATGTGAATAGAATTAAATTCTGTACTACAAAATTTTAAATTCAGAAACCATATTGCTAGCTAACTCTCTCTTGTAGAAGGGAGGGGGTAGTATGTACTAGAAAATCATTATATGATTTTGGGGCACAGAATTATTATACAGTTTATTTCACAATCTGCCGTGAATGAATTCTTCTACAAGCAGAACTAACGTTCACAATAAACAATATCCGACCTAAAAGTTAAAATTTAAAATTTAAAAGAAAAGGAACTTCAACCTGTAGCTCTGACAACTGATCAACATATTCTTGAGCAAGAATGTCGACCCTTGTGGAGAACTGCTGGCCAATTTTGATGAAAGTAGGACCCAGTCTCAAGATGCTTTCTTTTAACCATTTTGCCAGGGCCTTCCGCCTTAGAACTTTCTTTTCCTCAGTCATTCCTCCTGCATGAATGCACCTTAAAACAAGATATATAATGCCAACAAGAAGGATACATAACAATATGATATATAAGACCACAGGGTTTATCTAAGGACATAAGTCAAACAAGCCACCCCTTGCACTTCTATGTTCCAACATCTGGTGGTAGTTCAGAAATGCAAGAGGATGCTACAAGCACACTCACTGTCTATAAAGGCAGGATACAGAATAAAAAGTATCACAAAGAAAATTTTATATCCTGATAACATTGCTGGATCATGTCAACCATTCAAAACCAATTCTTTTCGCAAACTAGCAATCTTCTTTATATTTCATCTCAAGAATGTTAATTCTATTAGATAACATCCCTTTATCTAGTCAAACTTAAATTAGGGTTGCTAAAATGTAAAACAATGAACTTATATAATTTGTGATGTATTCTTTCTAAAATACCATTTTCTGAAAATATCACCTTTTTCATCATATGTCATGGATCAAATTTGGGCTATACCAATTTTTATAATCTATTTTTCCTCCAAGTAAATGATGGGAAAAATGAAAAACACGGCGCAATTGCTGACAGTCATACAGGTGTGCTGTATTTTAACAGCTATAAACCTACGAAGCAGCTAACCTCTAACATAACCAAAACCAATTGATAATGAGACAATTAATTTTAATTAAATAATTACTATTTTATTATTTTTATTATTAGTATTATTATTCTGTTCCATCAGATGGAAGAAAGAAATGGTTTACAATAACAAATTTTGTATTTGTCATGGAGGCTTACTGCAAAGAGAAAGGGCATATCTAGCAGTAACTGACCTTGATAGGAGAATTTCTGATTGTTCAACCATGCCTTAAATACAAAAGTTAGAACAAATCCCCATATTTCCAAGGTCCTCTGTATTGTTGAGTAGGTTTTGAATCTACTCCAACGTCCCCCAGGAGCAACAGAAACCTGAAAGATTTATTGCCACAAGATTACAGTTAATACAAAATAGAAGGGACACAACCAGAGCTACTTAGGTAGAAAACGCACCAAAACAGAGATGGTTGTGACACTAAAAACAAATCAATGCGGTCAACTCAACTGTATTACATTATACAAGGCAATCAAACAAACATCACGGAAATGGGTGAGAAAGTACATCAAGGAAAAGGCACCCAAGCACAAGCTTAAACCTGGATTTTTGTTATTATTAGCTGTAGACACTCCTCTCTAATAATGAAATAAGATACTACATTCAAAATAAGATACAGCTCCATTAATCATGGAGATCAACACCAAAACTTTAAAAGCAATCCTGCAAAGTCTGAACTAGTAGTACATTTACTTACAAGCAAACAAAATTTTCACCACAATATTCAAATTCCATGAGCCCCATATCTTGTTATATAATATTAGAGGCAACATTTGTTTAAAAGAATTCTTAGTTGCTAATTCTGTTAATTGTTTTTTGCTGCTAAAATCAGAAAGCAAAAATGGTATTTGAATACAAATTTTTAAATATATAGATATTGGATTAGAAATATCACATTTTGTAAAGAATACATTCATAATCTACTTTTATATTTTGGCTCCCTTTGAATTAATATGGTTTTACTTTCTATGATTTACTTTGCTTCGCAGAACCTTTTAAGAACAAAAAAAGCAAGTAAAAACAAATAAAACCAAGTTTTTTCTAAATCAGTCCCAACTCCACAAAAGGTAAAACCAAGTACCTCGACCTGGTCTTGAGTGCTCCGCTTGAACCAAGCCTCCTCTTTCCCAATATCTTCTACCCTTTTTTTCCTCGCCTCCTCCGAAACTACTCCTTCCTTTTCTACCACCTGCATCACCTCCGCTGCCATCACTTCCGCCGCCGCACCATTCCCATTCCCGTTCACATACTTGACCAAGCTCCCATTGCCCTCACTCTCCACCACTCCTACTCCACCGTTGGCATTATTATATCCCTCAACCGATCCATTCTTATACACGTACTTACTAGCACTACCATTCCCATTCGATCCAAACCCACCGTTGACTTCCTTGATAAATTCTCGCTCCCTTTCCTCATAGGAAACTCCTTCCTCTTTAAGCGCTCGAACTCGAGAACGCAAAACGACACCGTTCCTTAAATGGCCGTTCCCAGCAAGAGAAACTCTAGAGAGAGAAGAACATCTAGAGAGATAAAACCGGTGCTTCGAAGTAGTTCTCGGGGAGAGAAAGTGAACCTCTTGTAATGGTAGAGATGATGACGCCATTAATGCAACTGAACTAAAATTTTCCTGCAACAACCAGAAAACTTGAATCAAACCCTAACTAACCCCCCAAAAAAGTCATTATTTTCTCTCTTTTTTATTTTTATTTTTTATTTTTAGGGGTTATATATTTGGGACTGTGAATGTCCTGTGGTGGGAGAGTGAAGAGATTGCAGAGAAACGGACAGATTTTTCAGAAAATGAAGTGAAAAAGGAAGAAAAAGGGGTGGAGGTAAGGTGGACACGTGGCAAAGGCGGATAGAGAAATAGAGGCTTAGAGTTGTGATTGGTGGAGAATATGGCGCGGAGATGTCTTGGCCACAAAGGGTGTTGGTCTGGCAAAAAATTTTCATTTGGATGGATGCTCACGTGTTAATTATGTTTGCGTTTAATTGGTTAAGTATTTTTAAAAATCTTACCCAAAAACAATCCTAGCCGCGTATGTATGTTAGGCTTGCTGGAGGGAGTTTAGTGAAGTCAGCCTGCCGGTTGATGTTGAGTGTGCCACTAGGGTGCATGCCTAAACTCACTTGTAGTTATACCGTACGGGTATCGAATGCCGATGGTAGCTTTATCTACGTTACTCTCTTCCAAATAAAATGAAATCATACTTGTCCTATCCGTTTATATCAGTTAATTTATAATATATATAGATTTTTATTTTATTTTATTTTATTTTATCTTTATCTATATCTATATTTTGTTTTATGAAGGGAGAATCGGCTCCTTCGAGAGAAATTTTATCTTTAAAATGTTGTTCTCTGAGTTGCCGACTTGGATCTCAACAATCGAAGGTATTGTCTTCATGTCAAGGTTTTGTCCTCAGACTCCACAGAGAGTCATATATGGTTTACAGAGAGGGGTGCTTTTGTCAGTAGAGATAGTTATCTACAAGTGTCACGGGGTTAGAACTTAAGTCTGACAAATCGTGTGGCTTTAGACGGTTTCTTTACTTCAAATCTGCCTAACTCTCAAAAAGTGAAAATTCTCCTGGATATTCTCTAAGGCATTGAAATAAAGCAAAAACAAATCTAAAAGCAAAAGAGCAACAAAAGAACTGAAAAAGCCACAAGAAAGTAATGTACACCAAGTGTTTGAGTAAATGCTCTCATATATAATATAAAGTATAATAGGATACTATGGGATTTAATGGATGATTACAAATGAGAAGGAATGATTCTATTTATAATTGAGCTCTCTTAGATCCAACAGAACAGTTTACGTTACATCAACAATCGAGATTAAGTCAATCTACATTTTGATATTTTTAAAGGATTTACATGATCCTCTAAGATTACAAAATCAAACATTCTAATATTATAAATATTCTAGTATTACTTTCCATATTTACCAAGGTAGCTTTAATTTCCCTTAAATGTTTTACTGGGCCACCGAGGCTTTAAGTAGATGGTCTTTTCCACATATTCCACAAATCGGGTCAATTCAAATGGGTCAAATGAATCTCGTTTAATCAATTAACCTCCGTAGGACGTTCTTTGTGCATTAGTCACGAGCTTTGATCTGTGGCATGTGACATTCTCCCCCACCCATTCTTACGACGCCCTTGTCGCGTCCTCTGAATGACATTGGTTTGACTCATTTTCAAACTATCTTGATGCCTTGGTTGATTTTCGATTAGCCTCTATTGGATAATCTTATCCCTCAGAATATTTGTCTTAGCTTTGATCGTTGCCTAACTCGAACTGCCCCTCTCTTTGGCACATCTCTGTTGTAAGAGCCTATCGCTCTTACTTGCCCACACTGTGACTTGCCACGATCAGGAACCTCTTGATCCTCACAAATAGGCTTAGACGTGCCCACTTGGACATTGGGTTAACCTTGAGTTTCTTACCAACTTCGATTTGTAAGTCCCTTAGGTTACTCGCTTTAGAACTTTGAAAGGGCCTCTGTATCTTTTCTAAGCCAATGGTAAGTCAAAATGAAAAACACTAAGAAAGTGTTTGAGATGTACCTCCCGCGTAAAATTTACTCGATCCAACTACCCAATTTGCATCACTATTTTTTTGATAAAGTTTGATGCATAACCATCTCCCTCATAGGTGATAGCCCCACTGATAGTTCAACAGGCTTCACATTGGTTTGTTGTACCTCTAGCATTTCCAATGAGGTTTTCATAGCACTCCAATCTACCAAGTCAATGTTCTTGCCACAATGAACATCCTCGGCTAGCTGGATTGTCGAAAATACATTGGTTCCACCTTTCTCATCACGACTCACCAACACAATGCATTGTCATTGATGAGTATCCACGATACATATGCAATCGACAAAATGAACTAACAAATAATTTGTAACAATTGATTTTTAGTGGTGTTAGAAACAATAGTTTTGGAACCCCATTTTCGATATCCAAGTCTGTATATATATTAATATTTACGAGGTTAGTATTAAAGCTTATTAAAGTTTGGTCTCCTAATTTTGTCAAATTGGTAGTTAATTAATATATAAGGACTAAATTGTAAAATTTTATTGATATAGATGTTTAATTAACCAAAATACCAAATGAGCAATTAGACCAATTGTATATGGCCAAACGGTGGTGGGTGACGATAAAAATCCACCAACTTTGTTAATCATGCTTAAGGTTAGCTTGCTCAAGTTTAATTAAATTAATTGAGATTAATTAAAAGTTAAACTAAGTATAAAAGACAAAATTGGAAGAAAAAAGAAACATTTGTTCATCATCTTCTTCTCCACCGATTGCAAAGGAAAGAATAGGGTTTTACGCTTTCAAAACTTTCGGCCTTTAATTTGTAAGTTCAATCAAGTCATTTCTTATACTTTTTATGTTTTTGAGGTCATGAGAGCTTGATTTAACTAGCCCATGTACCAATTTGTAAAACTATTAACGTTTATAAAAACTTCTTAAATAAATTAGTGTTAAATTGATAGATTTTAAGCTTAGAAGTGAAAATGACTAGATTGTAAAACTTAATTACTAGTTTTTGAATATAAGGACTAAAGTGTATAGATTAAAAAATTGATGTGAAATTTATGTAATTTTAGATAGTAGAGGGTCCTAAAAGGATGTAATTGAGACCAATTTTGAAACCAAAGCTCAAAATTGAAAGTTATGGTAAATTCAGTTTTAAAGACTAAATTAAATAAATAGTAAAACTTTAGGGACATTCAAAAAATGAAATTGAACTGATTTATGCATATAATAAGATGTTAAAAATGTTTGGAATTGATAAATTGAACTGAATTATTGTACAAATTGGGAATTTAACCAAATTAAAGATAATCGGGGAAAAGGTAAAATTGTTGATTAGTCCTTAAAGATTTATTCATTTGTTGTTTTGTCAGGTAAGTTCATATGGAACTTACTATTTTGTTTCATGTTATAATTTAATTGTAATTATTTTGCTCATTAGTTTATATAATTGTGAATTTGGTGATTTTGGCATCAATTGGACTAAATTACAAAGTATGAAAAATATGATATTTATGAATAGGTACAAGGTATCGAAATGGAAATGGAATGTTTATAAGATTGGTATGAAATGTATATGTTGTTATAGGGATTGAAATGATATGAATACAGTAATAATGTTGTGTGAACTTAGTAAAGGATTAGAATACGTATGGTATGCCATTAAGGTTAAATATGGAAACGATTAAGGATTGACATAGTTATATGAGATCCATCATTTGTTGCGAATTCTCGATTTATATGTATTGTTAGTTTAACATGGACTAGTAACCTTAATACAATTCCAACTTGTGTGAGCAAATTCATAAATGTCAGCTTGTCTGAGCAATATAGTCTCATGTATCTGAGTTGATTTACTAAGGTTCTCTCAGGCAAAAATGGTAACCTAATGGAAATGAAATTGTAGAAATGATTTGAACATGAATTAAATTACATATGCTTTCAAATTGAATACAAATTGGATGGTACATGATATTAAATGGAATTGTTGTATATATATATGTTTTATGTTATAAGTTCTTGATATGTAAGTGAACTAAACTATTGGTTGTATTTGTTTATGCATATGATACTATAAGGATGCAATATATAATGCCAATGTATTTAAATGTTTAATTTGTTGTAATGTTAAGGTAAGTTAAGTAAATTTCATATGGACTTACTAAGCGTTTAATATGTTTACTCCGTTGCCTCCATTTGTTAAGGTAAGTTAAGTAAATTTCATGTGGATTTACTTAACATTCAATATGTTTACTCTGTTGCCTCCCTTAGTTCCTTCGAGCTCTTCAATTCTTGTGCTCAAAACCTTCGTCGTGACTTTAGTTTCCTCTTTCAAAGCCATCACCATGACCCCGAGAGCATCGTCCCTTAATGTCAGCTTATCCATAGTGGAATTGAGTACCCCTCGCATTGCTTCCACATTGGAACCGAGAAACTCCAACACAAATTCCTTAAGTTACTTTTCCATTAAGTCTAACTCTGCAGTACATCCTTAACTACCTCGAGTGTCTCCTCACATCCCCCATGGATTCTTCAAGATTGACTACTCGACTTTCCAAAGTTGACAGCACTCCCTTAATCGGCTAGCTTTTCTAGCCCTCCCACAAGTCTTCATTGGCTCAATTTGATCTTCTCCTCCTTTCATCATCTCGACCGACACCTTCGAACCTTAGCTTAGATACCAACTGTCATGGGGTTAGAACTTAAGTTTGGAAAACCACGCGGCCTTAGGTAATTTCTTTGCTTCAAATTTGCCTAAGTTAGCTTATCTCTCGAAATGTGAGAATTTTCCTGGAATTCCTCTAAGGCATCAAAATAAAGTGAAAGCAAACTCAAAAACGAAAGAGCAATGAGAGAATTGAAAAAACTACAAGTAAGCAATGCACACTAAATGTTTGAGTAAATGCTTTCAAACATATTCTTTAACTCAATAATAATGTACTGTGAGATGTAATGGGATGATTACAAATGAGAGGAAAAACTTCTCTTTATAGTTGAGCTCTCTTAGATCCAACAATACAATTTACTTTATATCGTCGATCGAGACTAAGCCAATCTACAATTTGAGATTCTTAAAAGATTTACATGATCTCCTAAGATTACTAAATCAAATCTTCTAAGATTACTTTCCATATTTACCAAAGTAGCCCTAATTTTCCTTAAATGCTTCACTAGGCCACCAAGGCTTCAAGTAGATGGACTTCTCCAAAAGTTCCAAAAGTTGAGTCAGTTCAAGTGGGTTAAATGAGCCCCATTTAATCAATTGGCCTCCATGGGACACTCTTTGTGTATTAGTTACGGGCTTTGATTCGCAACCCGTGACACAAGACTCAGGATAGGTATTAGTATTGGGCGTGTGAATAATAATGGAGGTATTTGGGTATGTTATACCTCGATCGAGGCGCCCCTTCCGTCAATCGTACACAACACTTCGTAGAAACCAAGGACAAAACCCCAATATGGGTACAACATCTTCAATTGTTGAGGTTTGAATCGACTGCTTAGAGGACAACACTTCGAAGATATGACTTCTTCAAGAGAAGTCGATTCCCCCTTAATAGAAATATATGTTCTATATATGTTTTTTCCAGTCATAACGTGAGCGTGCCATAATCTAGCTATGTATGAAAAATATAACCGTCTTTGGTGTCATGAGTTAAAATTACAAAAAAGATGATTAAGGGTGTTTAAAACTTTTTAAGTTTTATTAAAAACTAAAGCATTTATTAGAAAAAAACCACCCATTTAAAAAATTACTATATTTTTTTAATCAAAATATAATTATTATTTTTTAAAAATGGTTTTAATATATCTTTCGTTTAAATTTTTTTATGAATTCTTTTACTCAAATAAAATAATTATAAGGGTAGGATATGGAATAAAAAATTTTGTCACCCACCTACCAAGTGAAAAGTTATTTATAATTAATTATATCAACAATTTTAATCAGGATTAATTTTTACAAAAACTAAATTGAATAAATTAATTTGTGTTATTATCTTAACATTTGCGACCACAACTAAAATTTCATTGACAATATACGGATATGTTATAATAATTTATTAGCACAAACTTTTATACTAGTTTTTTAAAAATATTTTATATAAAAAAAGTAATTTATATATTTTTATTTGTTTTAATATGTAAAAAATTATTCTTACACTAGATTACAAGACTAAGTGAAGAAATGAAAATCATATATGAAAGAGTTGGGGAGAGCCTAAAAATGCATGAGAAACAAAAGAAAAAAAATACACGAAAATTTGATGAATTGAGAAAAAAAACTAAACTAATGGTTTTTTTTGTTAAAAAATTAAAAATGAAAAAAAATATAATGGGAGAATGAGAAAAATAAGAAAATTTAGGAAATCCAATATGAGTTATCGCTAGGAATAATTTTATCATGAAACAAAACATTATTAAAATTTAAATATAAATTAAAACATAATATTTTGAACGAACTTTGCACTATACCTATAAAAAAAATACAAAATATTTTTTAATCTAGAGTATAATTCAAAATTCTTTAAATTACAACATATAAAATTAAAAAATTCTTTTTCTCTTCCATATTAAAATAATCATTCAACGTGTGCCACAAATAGCAAACATGGCAGCTGATGTTATGACCAAGGCGATAAGGAGCAGTACAATGAGATTTCATTTTTTCTCACCTGCCTTTGGTGGTGCAAGATATTATGTTATGTGATCAGTATTAGATAACCTAATCCTTTATTTCTTGGTTGAACTTTTGAAGTTCAAACTTCCTTTATTAAAAAAAAGAAGAAGAAGGGAATCATAAAAGCCCAAACTCATAAAACATCTAGAGAATTAAGAAATAACTATTTATACATATAAATAAATTGTTAAAAGTAATACAATATCTAGAGAATTAAGAAATAACTATTTATACATATAAATAAATTGTAACCTCTAAAAAAAATTTAAAAATTTAAAAATAATTAATTCATTATAAATAGAAGAGAAACTTTTAATTAGCATCAAAACAATACTAAAACGCAATTAATTAAATAAAAATAGTAGGTTAAAAAATTTAAAAGCTTCTTGATTAAAATTTAAAAACACAAAATGATAATGTGTTACATAAACATGAGAATAGGGACAAATTTAGTGGCACCTCTCTGGATAATTAGAAAATTTTCAATTTTATCCCTCCTAAAAATAATAATTCAATTGAAACATTTTTCATTTTATAAATAATTTTAAGAAATTTATTATAAAATCATTTTGAAAAAGTGTTATAAAAAAATGTAATATGTTAATTTTAAGTGTTTAATATTACTATCGAAAAATTATGGTTAAATGTTAAAATATTTATTTAAAAAAAAGAATTTTAATCTAAATAATTTAATATAATAATATATGACATATAAATTTTAAATATATTTTAAATCATTAATATAAATTATTTGTAATATTTAATTTAAATATATAAATCATATTTTAGATATTATTAATAATATAATAACAATTACTCTTAGTAATATAATAATAACTATTAAATCTATGCATATATGAAAATTGAAGAGTACAAAAATGTATATCATAATGTTTACAATTTCTGAACGTGTGCCCTAAGAGTGAAGTATCGTTAATCGTGTTGCGATCATAACACGATTTTTGATGGATCATTATTACTCGTTGATTAGTTGTATGTAGAGGCGAAACCAGAATAACTTTTTAAGGGTCGAATAATTTTCCATTTTGAGAGGGCTGAGCTCAGCCTCTAGATTTACCTCTATTGTATGTCTTTTTAATTCTCCCAACAAATCGGCTGACAATCCGAAAAACTATATAACACTACTATTATATTTACTTTGCTTTTATTAATTTATTTATTTAATTAAAATATAATTGATTAACTCATGACATTTAATTTAATTAGATATTTCAATCCATATAAATATAGATGTAAACATATATACGTTAAATTTAATTAATATGTTTCTTTTTTTTATATTTTATATACTTTTAATTAAAAAAAATCTATCTATCGGGAGGAACTTTAATTATTCATAACTAAGAACAATATATTATACGCTACGATAAGTTCACACCATCGGATCCGTGGCGCAATGGTAGCGCGTCTGACTCCAGATCAGAAGGTTGCGTGTTCGATTCACGTCGGGTTCAAAGCCCCGATCCCATCCGGATTAACCTTTTTTGGTTTTTGTGATATTTCAATGGAAAAAGATGTTAGAAATTAGCATGGTGTTATATAGTCTTCTAACTTTTTAGTGTTAATAAAGATTAACACTAATTTCTACTTTGAATACCATGAAACATACAAGTTGAGAGGAAATATTCAAGTTTTAAATTTCAAATTTTATCATAGATGGTCTTTGTCAACACTTTTGAACAAAATACATAAGATAGAATCTCTCCGTTACAGTTGGAAGCAAACTGGTTTACTGTCGATTTCTGCACCACCTTCATCACCGCCCTAATTACGCTATTAAACAATTAACAACGTGAATAAAAATAGGACCTGAAACGATGGGTTTTTGGAGTTCTGTTGCATGAAACTTGAAATAACCTGAATCTGTGACTGCATTTCCTGATATTTTCTCTTCATTTCTTCTTCATGTGCTTGCATTTTGGCCATGTCTACTTCTCTTTCTGCTTGCATTCAGGCCAGGTTTGCTTTCATAAAATTCACTTCTTCTCTCAATTTCATCAACTTCTATAGACAACCAAGTATTTCGCTTAAAGTAGCAAGATGGCAGGGGACCTATTCCAATACCTCGGATCCCTCTGTTCCTTTCTCTTTTAGTAACTTCAGTGATCACTTCATTTTCAGTATCCTGCATACTATATGAACTGACTGATTGTGCAGCTGCTTAGTTTAATACTCGGCAATTTTTAAATAATGAAAATTGCGTACTATATGTGTTGGATTCTAGTAGGTAACAACACAAGCAATGAAGACAAGCACAGTATATTACAAATTTGAAACTAAAATGAAAAGAAACCACTATAAAAAGAAGGGTATATGACATATCATTTGAGTTGTTTTTAGCATTAGCATTAGCTTTAGATGTAAGCCACTTAGGAGGAAGTAAGATTTTTTTATTTTTATTTCAAGTACAACTCACACACCTACATACGTTCTAAGTTATCACACAGGCTATGCAGCGGATCGATCCCACATATCGGGAATGAAGTGAACACTCTTGGTCAATGAGTCCAAGATGGGGTTCTAGGAGGAAGTAAGATGCTTAAGAAATCTAAGCCACTTGATTAGATGTCAGATGGTAAGAAAGATGCAAAACATACACAATCAATTATGGAACCAAGACATTGCAAGTTTCCGAGAAAAGTGATTCTATCAGTTTCGGTATAATTGAAGCCAAAAGTTATACAAATGCTGGAGAATAGAGAAAATTCAGATGTTTTTGTGTAGAGAATTGCAAGAAAGTTAAACATAAGAATGCATTTCATCAAATAATTGGCAGATAATAGAGACAATCACTGAGCAAAACGTAAAACTTGTTCTTATTGCAGAGGTGAAAAATGCAGATTTCAGACCCGGAATAGAAGCCACAGTTCTAATTATAAAATGACCGTAAATTAAGCATGATTGAACATACAAAACACTAAACAAGCTCAGATGATTCAAAAATCTTTTGCAAAGCAATGAAAAGTAGACAGTAAAGCTTAATCAGTCGAGTCTGAACCACGTTAGAGATTTATCTTATGCTAAAACCATAATAAGCTCCATTTCTCCAAGTTACAGTATACGAAACTACGATCATTACAGTTTACAAAATCCGACCATTCTTATGAAATTTTGGCTTGTGGAAGAAATCAACTTATGGGAGGAAATGCTAAAATGCTAAAATCCTACGATCGTTACCCATTACTACTTTAAAATGCTAAAATTTTGGCTTGTGGAAGAAATCAACTTATGAAATTGTTAAAACACAACAGATATTGAGGTAAAGAGAACCGGAGGGGGAGAGACAACCGGATGGAGATATAGAGCCGTCGCTGCGTTAGGATTTGAAATTAAATTTGGGGTTTGTGTTTTGGGAGGAAGGACGATGGTGTTGGGTATAGTGAAGGTTTTAGCGACGATTGCACTTGAAAACGTCACTGAAACAAAAGGGCAGCTTAAATGAACATTTATGTTTAGCGGCGTTTTTATGTGGAAAATGCAAGTAAAAGTAAATAACTAGACTTTTGACGATGTTTGACTTGATGTATTCGCGGGGTTTAGGCATTAAATGCTGGAACAAAATTTGGTTGCATCATGTCACATCTTTTATAAGTGAAGCGTTGTTAGTGTAATAAAAGTATTGAATCTACTCTATTTACCTGATAGTTAGGATGTTTATTGTCTCAGGTGTAGTATAGATTTGAATCGTGTTAATGGCTTGTTGTTAGAGTTTTCCTTTTTTTTTTGTAATTCATAAAAAAAAAGAAAAAAAATCTTGTATGGTTATATCTTCATTATTGTACCTAGTGAGAGATTTTGGACGAAAACAAACATGCCTTCACTTCAGCCCCAATTAAAAGTAAAATCCATGGCAACAATTAAAGCTATTCACATTTTATGTTGGGTTGATTATTTGTTTTTATATTATAGAGTAAAATTTTAAAAATTAAAATATACTCTAAGTAGGATTTTCAAAACTGAACCAGTGGTCGAACTAATTAGGCCACTGGGTCAATTGAATAAATCATTAAAAAGTATTTAAAAATAAAAACCACTTTAATCGTTTTTTTAACTTAGCTCAACCGGTCTGTACTGGTTTGCATGTTAACTACTTTGATGCTTCTCTTTAGACCGATACCTTGATTGGTTCAAACAACCGTGACTCTAGATTTCTACACTTCATATATTTGGAATTTAGTTCTCTTACTTTTATTTTTAAGAATTTGGTCTCTTTGCTTTTTGGATTTATAAATCTACTTTCAAAGTATATATAATCACATAACATTTTAATTGAAAAGTTAACGATATTATCTATTTGAAGTAATTAATTACATTATAAAAATATTAAACTAATTAATAAAATTTTAACAACATAGAGACCAAATTATGTTAGAAATTAAAGTATAAGGATAAATCCAAAATTTAAGCATATTAAAAGGACCAATATTGAAAATTAACCACTTTTATAAAATGTAAAAAGAAAATGAAAAAAATGAACGAGGGTGTGCGCCATATGTAGCATGAGGAAGATACTTTGGACTTTAATTCAATATATATGTATAGATTAAAGGAGGGTGAATAAAGTGGTGGTGCCAAACCATCTAGGAGGGGAAGGAAGATAAGGTATCATTAATGCTTTGAAGTACAACACAATTTTTGGAAATGTTCAAAATCTACTGTAAGTGCTTCTCAACCAAAACAAATGTTTTCTTTGTTCTATTTTCATTTAACTATATTTTATTTGTTTCCCTTAGAAACAACAATTCTTACTTCTCATATAGCATCATCAACTCCAGTTCCTTCAGTACCTGTAACTCCACCAACAAGTGTATCAACTTTGGTAGAACTAGATCCTACAACTTCAACAATAGCATTGATGCTAGCAAGAATTATAGTTTAGGTAAGCCTCCAAAAACAAGTTAGACCCTCTTCACATGTTCCTATAGAATTGATTCAAAACTTTGTAGGATTGTGGGATATTATCCTCTAGAAACAAGTCTCCAGCAAAACCATTGAATGCAACAACATATGTTGAGGTAAATGATGATTGTTTTCATTGTTTGACTTGCATAAATAACACCTGATATGTATGTATGTGTAGGGTTTTTTTATTGTCTCTCTATACAAAACAAAAACTACTTCGTTACAGTGATCAACTCCTTCAACTGAATAAGGTATTTCAATAGACCATTCCCCACCTACTTCAACCAAACCAATAGATACTAGCAAGACTTACTAAGAGGGGGAAGCAGATAATGTAGGGAATGAGAGTTTACACCAATGCAATAAATTGAAAAATTCCATAGCACATTCCAATGTTCACATCAATGCATAATATGCCATTAATCAAAATCTTTGGTAATATTAAACCAAATTGCTAACAGAAAATGTATAACAAAAGCATAATCCAAGTGACAAATATAATAGTTCTTTTTTGAGATGGTTGACAGGTATCTCATCGTCTTCTTTTTTAACCGCATAGCTTCCATTTGCATAGTTTAGAATTCCTTATTATTAGCCAATTGTTGTGGCTGATTGTTGTTAATTCCCAATTGCCTATTCTTTGTTAGTAACATATTGTGTTGATGAATTAAACAATAACGTTCCATTGTTTTGTTGTTTCGCTCTTCTCAAAAAACGAAATATAAATTAACAACAGTACTAAACCTATTTCAACAATAAACTCAATTACTTTTACGCAACTTCAATAAAAACTTCAAACATCAATAATTTCCCAACAAACAATTTTCAACAAATTTAACAATCGAGATATAATCTCATAATTCAACATCAATTTAAACATAAAAAAAAGTTATATCCACCATAAGCCCCAAACTTTATAAACAGTAATTTCACAAACTATAAATCTTGTATTACTACTCATTCTCATCTCACAAATCATAATACCCAAATAAAAATTTCTCAACAAAAAACAAAAAAGAAGACGAATATTAATCCAAAAAATTTTCTTCTCTTATTCCACAAAGCGTTGAAGTTGCATGTTAAAGCTCTCAACCCACAATAACAATAATTGAATATTTATCCTTACTAGTTTTTGAGTTTGAGATGGATGAAAAAAGACATTTTTTAGTTTACTATTCTTATGGTCTAGGGTTAGATCACTTAATGATTTATTTCTAGTTATGATGGGTTTTCAATCTCTTCAAGTTATGGGTTTAGAAATCATTTTGAATTATGGGATTTTATAGCAATGTTTTTAGGGTATCAATTGTGGGTTTTGAAGTCAATGGTGTTTGAGGAGAAAATGGAATATCATGATCAAGAAAATGGAACTTAGGATCTTTAGTAAAATTAGGTTAGATTTTCCTTTAGGGGTAAATGTATATCGAATAAATTATTTTTTCCTCTTTGAACTAGTGTTAAATACATTTATTTCACAACTATTTTAAAGACCTATATGGTAGTCAAGTAAGCCAAAATATGTTTTGTAGGATTTAATATAGTTCCATGTGATGTCGATTGAGTCTTAATTTGATTGGTATTAGTATTGTTATTAGTATAAGAGGATGTAGGTTCGAGTGTACTGAAGTACATTAACTTTCTATTTAAGGGTTGGAGAGGTGTATATAATAAGAATTTATAATAATTACAACAAATACAAAATCAGTTTCTAAAATCTAGAAAGCGTATATCCTTAGAGTTAAAAAAAATAGTAAGTACTAGAAGAAAATGTATAGTATGTTTTGGACAAATGGCAAAACATCCAAAACTAGATAGGTAATGGATGAAAACAATACTCCAAACAAATTAGAGAGGTTTTTAAATCAAGCATCAAGGTTTAACAAAAGAGAGCATTGACATTTTTGGACAGGAAGCAGATGATACATATTATTCCATGTGCTGCTGTCTTATTAAATTGGAAATTAAAATTGCATCAATCACATTTGTCCCTTGGATAATATTTTAAGCCAAACCAATTGATCCATGATAATATGATATCCATCAGATCTGTAGTACAAGAGTTAAACTCAAACTCAATATTTTTCAAAGGAGAAAGAAACACAAAGGAAAGAGATGAGGAAGACTACTACTACTATTTCTACATCATGTAAGAAATATCCTTGCATTTGCTTTGACTTGTAGTTTTCATTTCATATAGTTTTACTGAAATGTTGGCACTGCCATGCTTGCATGCTTCAGTGGCTTTCTATTATCTTTCTGAGTATGATGGCAAGGTTATTATAGGGTGTTTATATATACATATATTCCCAGATCAAATAAGGCTGAAACATGATTTTTAAATCCCCCCCCCCTCTCCTCCATTGGTGAAAATGCCTGATCATGCGTATTTTCCTATGATGCATTTACTTTTTAGTAGAACAAGAAGAAGAGAATCGAATTCAAACCCCATTTCTGTTTCTCTTTATTTTATTTAATCAGATGAAGATGATGCATGCATTTCAATAGCCAAATGTGGCGTGTGCTAAAGAAGGAAAAGTTTGAAAAGAGAATCATATATTAAATACATATATGGAGAGGAAATAAATGTCGTTGTTTCTACTATGTAAATATGTAAGTACGAGGCTATTTAGTGTAGGTGTTCATGTTTAAAATATTAATCTTTGAGAGAGGGAGAAGGGCTGGGAATCTGTATGATTCATGCTTATTTCTGGTGTTGTTATTTGATTGGGAACTCAAGCAGTTCATGATTTACCCACTATTGCAGTAATGTTGTGGATCACCATTTCTCTTCTCTTCTTCCTTGTCTCCCCTGCTACTTCAACAGAGGTAGATGGCGCAATTGCTTCCACCAAACAGAGACGTGAGCAAATTGTTGCACGTCAAGGCGCAGTTGCTGCCGATGATGGCCGATGTTCGACGATCGGGATGAATATTCTCTGGAACGGAGGCCATGCCGTCGATGCAGCGGTGGCTGCTTCCCTTTGCTTGGGGGTTGTAAGCCCGGGATCAAGTGGCATAGGTGGAGGAGCCTTCATGTTAATTAGAGAAGCTAATGGGAAAGCACAAGTATTTGACATGAGAGAAACGGCTCCAATGAAAGCCTCTCAGGTGAACAACTAATTGATTGACATTTCCATATGTTGAATATCCATATGTTTATTTGTTTGTTTTTTCTTCATTAATTACTCCATTTTTCTCCATATCCAGAACATGTATGCAGGCAATGCTAGTCTAAAAGCCAATGGTGGTCTCTCTATCGGAGTACCAGGGCAACTTGCAGGGCTTCACAAAGCTTGGAAACAACATGGAAAACTTCCATGGAAAAGACTGGTGAAACCAGCTGAGAGTCTTGCTCGAAAAGGGTTCAAAGTTTCTCCATATCTCCAAATGCAGATGGAAAGTTCGAAATCAGCAATCATGGCAGATAAGGGGCTTCGAGAAGTCTTCACATCAAATGGGGAGCTTTTGAAAGTTGGTGACATTTGTTATAACAAGAAGCTAGCAAGAACTCTTCGAAAGATTTCAGTATATGGGGTACAAGCTTTCTATAATGGATCCATCGGGTTTAATTTAGTAAGAGATGTTCAAAAAGCTGGTGGGATACTCACATTAACTGACTTGAAGAAGTATGAAGTTAAAATGAGGGAACCCATCACAGCTAACGTTCTAGGCCTTAAAATTCTTAGCATGCCACCGCCTTCCTCAGGGGGAGTTTCGATGACACTAGTAAGTATACTCTGGTTCATGCTTTCTGTCACAATTAACATCAATTTGTAAGATATTGTCAGAGTTTGATAGCTTGGTTTTTTTTAATCTTATTGTAACAGATATTGAACATTCTTGCCCAATATGCAATCCCAACCGGCCTTACAGGATCACTTGGAACCCATAGACTAATAGAAGCATTGAAACATGCATTTGCAGTAAGGATGAATTTAGGTGATCCTGATTTTGTAAATGTTTCCCAAGTTGTAGCCGATATGCTCTCTCCCAAGTTTGCACAAGAGTTAAAGAAAACCATTCATGACAACATGACTTTTGGTCCCAAGTATTATGGTGGAAGGTAAAACCACAGTTACCAAATAACCTTTAAATAAACATGCTTGCTTTTCCCCATCTCAATTAACTTTGATGTTAAAAATTTTGCATCCTGGCAGGTGGAACCAGATCGATGATCATGGAACCAGTCATGTATCCATAGTGGATACCAACAGAAACGCTGTAGCAATAACTAATACAGTGAATGCATTCTTTGGTTCAAAAATACTGTCACCAAGTACTGGTATAGTCCTCAATAATGAAATGGATGACTTCTCAATGCCGAGTAACAATAGCTCAAAAGATAACCCACCGCCGGCACCATCCAACTTCGTCCGCCCTGGCAAAAGGCCCTTATCTTCTATGACACCCACAATCATTTTGAAGGTTTGCTGCTTCAAAACATAATCTAACATCTAAAAAAATGATGGGTTTTTCACACATGTGATTCTTCAGGATGAGAAGCTGAAAGCGGTGGTGGGTGCAAGTGGAGGAGCTAATATCATTGCTGGGACTACACAGGTTTTGTTGAACCATTTTGCTCTTGGGATGGATCCACTCTCGTCTGTCATGGCACCAAGGGTCTACCATCAGGTTTTTTTTTTTTTACTCTGTCATTTACAATCTGGGTTTGGTTTTCTTGATATCTGATATTGTTTTCTTTATGTGTTGATGTAGCTGATACCCAATGTTGTGAAGTATGAGAACTCGACAAATGTGATTGGCGATCATTTTGAAGTGCCCGAAACAATCAGGAAAGACCTTCAAAAGAAGGGACATATACTACAAGGTCCAGCCAGTTTAAGTGTTAGCCAATTTATAGTTCATAATTTAGATGGTTTGAAGGGAAATGGAGAACTTGTGGCAGTTAGTGACCCTAGAAAAGGAGGGTTCCCTGCCGGTTTCTAATACCCACGTTTAGTGGGATTGTGGGTGATGAAATTCAGGTCGCATGTGTGAGATTATAATCTTATGATCATTATTTAATCAAAATAATTGAGAACGAAATATATACTATCTCCAACAACCATTTCAAACCGGTTTAGCATCCATGTGCAGGATATCCTAATTTCCTGTTAGAGACCATCTATAATATCACGTTAATCTGCTCCAAGCCCCATCAAATTGTTGCGGAAGCGACGATAATATTAATAACAATATTATCAGAAATATTTAGATAATTATTATGCCAATAATTATACTAAGAAAATTCCCAGTTAAATTGGAGGGGTCACAAATGGTCCCGCTTAAAACCCAACAACTAGACAGAACTCACTTAGATATTTATAGCAATAATAACTAAATAAATATAACCAACATAAAGCTATTAAATAAAAGCAAACAAATAAGAAATAAAATACCAGAGATTTAACGAGGTTCGGCCAATTTAGCTTACGTCCTCGGACACTACCAAATCAATATTTCTTCTAGAAATATTACAAAGGAGAAGATTTTGGGATGATACAACCAAAGGGGGAGGGGTTCTATATATAACAAACCAAACCCCCTCCCTTTCTATCTTTTCCTAATGTGGGATATTGCCAATATTCAACAAATCTCCACCTTGGCGATATTCCACATCTTCGAACATCTTCTCATAACACTAACTTCAATAGTGTCTTCAAATTTGCAACCAATCGCCTTCTTCCCTTTTGGTAGTTGTGCCAGCTTCCACGTCTTGTTTTTCTCTAGAGATTGCATTTCCTCTTCCATTGCACCTAACCATCTATTATTCTCTAAACTCTGAATGGCTTCGGTGTAAGTGGATGGAATATTATCAACAACTGGAAGTGCATAAGCTACCATGTCAGTGAAACGAGCTGGTTTCTGAATTTCTCGTCTCTGCCTTCTGACTGCAATTGGCTCTGATTGCTGTTGAGGTTCTTGGGTAGAAACCTCTTCCTCATCTGACTCTGCATCTGCCAATGAAGAATCACTAGTGGTACCTTCTGCTGGAATTACCACACTCTGCTCAAACTCCACCTGCTGCGGAGTACACTCCACCTGCTGCGAAGTACTACTCACTCCTTCTGGATTTACCTTATTCAACATGGCAGATTCATGAAAGGTAACATCCCTACTGATTATCGTCTTCTTTGCCTCTAGACACCACAAACGATATCCCTTAACACCAGCATTGAAGCCCATGAATAGAGCCTTCTTTGCTCTTGGATCTAACTTTGATTCTTTCACATGATAATATGCAATAGAACCAAAAATGCGCAAGGTGTCATAATCAGTAGCAGGTTTTCCATACCATTTCTCCAAAGGAGTCTTGCCATTTATAGCAGATGATGGCAAATGATTGATGAGATGTTGAGCGTACATCACAGCCTCAGCCCAAAACTTTCTATCTAATCCAGCATTAGATAACATACATCGAACTTTCTCCACAAGCGTTCGATTCATACGCTCTGCCACCCCATTCTGTTGCGGTGTTCCACCTACGGTGAAGTGCCTTACTATGCCACAATCTTGGCATATCTTCAGGAAAGGATCGCTTTTATATTCTCCACCGTTGTCTGATCGGAGAACCTTAATCTTCCTTCCTGTCTGATTTTCAACTTTAGTTTTCCACTTAAGGAAAACTTCAAGCACCTCATCTTTGTTCTTCATAGGAAACACCCAAACTCGTCTGGAAAAATCATCAATAAAGGTGACAAAATAACGTCTTCCTCCAAGTGATGGAGTCTTGGACGGTCCCCATACATCAGAATGCACATAATCCAGAATACCTTTAGTATTGTGAATCCCAGTGCCAAATTTCACCCTTCGTTGTTTTCCCAGAACACAATGCTCGCAAAATTCAAGTTTGCAAGTCTTTGTACCTTTCAATAATCCTTGCTTGGCTAGAGTTTGCAAGGATTTTTCACCAGCATGGCCCAAACGCATATGCCACAGCTGTGTTGCCTCAGCGTCCTTCTTGGTACTCGAAATTGCTGCTGCTGTTGTCCCGACCACTGTACTACCTTGGTAGTAATACAGATTGTTCTTTCTTATGCCTTTCAACATCACCAATGCTCCTGAAGTTGCTTTAAGAACTCCATCTCGTATTGTCACAACTAGGCCTTTAGATTCTAACGACCCCAAAGAGATGAGATTCTTCTTCAACTTTGGGACATATCGTACATCCCGCAAAATTCTAGTAGATCCATCATGACTCCTCAGTTTAATTGAACCTATCCCGGCTATTTTACATGTGTTATCATTACCCATGTAAACAACCCCTTCATCTAGTTTTTGAAATTCAAAGAACCATTCCCAAATGGGACACATATGATAGGAACAACCAGAATCCATGATCCACTCATCTGCATGTAATGTTGAAGATGTCATACTAAGAGAAAAGTCTGACTCTGCTTCACTATTGCATTCTGCAACATTTGCATCTTGCGGAGTCTTCCCTTTTTTCTTCAATTTTGGACAATCTTTCTTCCAATGTCCTTTTTCTTTGCGAAAGGAACATTCATCTTTGGCAACAACTCGACCTTTGGACTTTCTTCTCTTCCCCTTAGACTGACTTTTCTGACGATCTCTTGTTACCAATGCTTCCACTGCTGCTTCACTTGAACCTTTCAACTTATCCTTTCGGCGTAGTTCATAGCTATACAATGCAGCAGTTACTTCATTGAAAGTTACTTCCGACTTTCCATGAAGTAAAGTAGTTTCAAGGTACTCAAACTCCTCTGGAAGCGATCCCAACAACATTAACGCCAAGTCTTCGTCTTCAAAAGTCACATCCAAATTCAACAAATCAGCCACCAGCTGATTAAAATTGGTAATGTGCTCGTTCATCGTGGTACCAGGAACATAATTGAAACGAAACAGTCTTTTCTTCATATGCAACTTATTTTGACTGTTCTTCTTCAAGAATTTCTCCTCCAATGCTTTCCACAATTTACTTGCAGAAGTCTCTTTACTGAATATATACTTCTGCTCTCTGGAAAGACATGATCGAATTGTACCACATGCCAATCGGTTGATGGTCTTCCATTCTTTATCATCAACCCCTTCTGGTTTTTCTTCCTCAATGGCAATATCTAGACCCTGTTGAAATAGGGCATCTAGAAGCTCACTTTGCCACATGCCGAAATGACCTGTTCCATCAAAAATTTCCACTACAAATCTCGTATTTGCAGTTCCAATCCTCGGCAAAATGTACGAAGTGGAAGTTGTTGATATGGATGGTTTTTCTTCTGTCATTTTTGCCATAGCTTCTACTTAATAGCCACCAAATGCAGAATACCCACAAGCTTTAGGAAATGTTTCTGATGTGTAAGATCAGACTAAGCTGCAAACACAGAGCATACTACAAAACCTTGGCTCGGATACCAATTGTTGCGGAAGCGACGATAATATTAATAACAATATTATCAGAAATATTTAGATAATTATTATGCCAATAATTATACTAAGAAAATTCCCAGTTAAATTGGAGGGGTCACAAATGGTCCCGCTTAAAACCCAACAACTAGACAGAACTCACTTAGATATTTATAGCAATAATAACTAAATAAATATAACCAACATAAAGCTATTAAATAAAAGCAAACAAATAAGAAATAAAATACCAGAGATTTAACGAGGTTCGGCCAATTTAGCTTACGTCCTCGGACACTACCAAATCAATATTTCTTCTAGAAATATTACAAAGGAGAAGATTTTGGGATGATACAACCAAAGGGGGAGGGGTTCTATATATAACAAACCAAACCCCCTCCCTTTCTATCTTTTCCTAATGTGGGATATTGCCAATATTCAACACAAATTTCCATCAGCACTTTTCTACTGGCATCTATGTTTAGCTTGAAACTACTTGTAATTCTCTTTCCCCTTATCTTTTTGTTCTGTGCATGAACGTTCTTTCGTTCATGCTTCAAAAAGCTAATGAAAATGGCTCCTTATGTGGAACTAAGATATCTAAAAATGCCCCCTACTAACCATCTTCTCTTTACAGATGACTGCTACATTTTTTTTAATGCTTCTCTACAGACTTGCAGATCTCTCAAGGCCTTGCTTACAAGATGTTGCTCTCTCTCATGTCTCCAAATAAATTTTGCTAAGTTCGAGCTCTTTCTCAGTCTTTCTACCAAGCAACATGTGAAGAGATGGTTTAGTGGCATCTTTAGCCAAAAATGTTAACTTTTCTGGAAGGTATTTGAGGCGTGAGCTAGAGAAATTGCATAAGAAGAAAGAGTTCTTTTACGACTTCTATATAAGATTAACAGCAAGCTAGCCTCATGGAGGACAAAATGCCTGTTGTTGGATGGGAGGCTCACTCTTATTAAATCCACTCTAACTTTGCTTTCCCTCTATCCCCTTTCTACTTTCAAGCCCCCACGAACATTTGTGATGAAATTGATAAGATAATTAGGGCCTTCTAGTAGGGTCACGACACAAAAACTTGGCAATTTCATCCTTGTCAATGGGATAAGCTTTGCGCTCCCATCTCACAAGGGGGCTTGGAAATCCGTAAGACTAAATGAAGCCCTCCTCTCGAATGTCGCAAGGCTAATAATGACGGACCAAAATTGTATGCTCTCAAAAGTTCTTAGAGCTCAATATTGCAGTCACACCCCCTTTGAATCTGTTAATCCAAAACCTTCTTACTCTTGGGTCTGGAAAGGCATTTTACCAGGTAAGGATATTTGTAACAGAGGAAAGGATGTTTAGTTCTAGGGTGGAAGAAAGAGTTGGACACTGTTGAACCACATGACTCCGACTTCCAAGTTCAAGCTGTTAGTACAAAAACTTCGGTAATAAAAATCTTGAATACATGAATGGAACACAAACAACAACTTGAATAAAAGACCAAGAAATAGGATAAGGTTCCAAGGCGTGTATCAAGTCTTTTATTTGCCCTCACCTATATTCGGTGTGCAAATGAGTTTCAAACAAATGAACATCAAAGATACAAAGAAATTTGATTATTATTTTTGCTCTGACGAAAATAGTCCACTAAGCACTAACTAATGTAAATGAGAAAATCAATTTTTATAAAGAAATTCTGCAATAATTCTTTATAAAACAATCTAATAATATTAGAAGATGGAGTAAAGATAGAATTTTAGGACTTATTGGTATAGTTTCGAAATGAAATCTTATTCCTATTTATAAGAATTTTCATCTAATAACATAGCTATTCAAGTTGTTTGAATAGTTATAATTCTTTGTCAAAAATCAAATATAGCTCTTAACTAATAAGCAAAGGTATAACTTTTGATTTATTATATCCTTTCATTTATAGTTATTGAAACGCTATATATAAATTTTGTTGAAAATGTTTCAACACAAACCTCATCTCATCATTTGGGATCAAAATAAGTCCCATAAATCTCTTGACACCAAGAGATCCCTTAGTAGAACAGTCCCCGTACATGGAGGAGATGAGAAATTAGTTCACTTCGACTCTTACCAACTCATCCATCTCCAATTAGATTTTACAGTGGCTCCAAGAAATTTCTACATTGCTTTAACCTGTACCCTTTGGGTTATATGGAAATCGAGAAATAAACTCATCTTTCGAGGATCTAATCCATGTCCTATAGGGGCCATTACAAGAATTCCTGATCTTTACCTTTCGATTCTCAGCACCTATCTCGCTCATTCATCTCAGACTTTCCAATCAAAGAATCAACCTTCTCTCAACCTTAGTGACAGAAGGATATGACTAGAGTAGTAACCATTATTAAGAAGTACTATAATGGATTCCAATTGCTATCCATTTGAAGCTGCATGTTTGCTAGCAAATTTTAGGCTAGAATTCATATCGTCTGTGCTATTCTTTTGTCCAATATTATTTTTTTTAATTTTAAGTTCTAACAATATTTTTTCTTGTAAGTTACTGAAGACCAACATCAAACAACATTTAAAGTCGTTCAGAACCTCCAATTTGTCACCATTGAACAGCAACTAAAAAACAACCACATGCTAATAAGAGAAACAACGAAATGGACAACATATACTTCGAAAACTTTCATTAAATTTCGTTCGTCATAAAATTATTCAAAAAAAAACTACTGATACAATTAAAAAACACGTCAACTTATAACAACGCACCACATGTCTGCATTTTATCCATGTAATCAATGTGTGTGAAACTAAAAATAGAAAGTATTTTCTAATTAAATGGAGAACAAGTATTTGTCGAAATTGTATCTGTTTACATTTTTGTTTGAAACTCTCCGTCGCCCAAACTTCATCTCTTCTTGAAACTTGGGGTTTCACCTTACCAAATATTCATCTATTCTATTCTATTCTCGTTCGTCTCTTAGTTGATTTTGAACTAACAAAATTACCAATCTTCTAAACGTTCTGCAATGTCGAGTGAGTGCTCAAAATTACGCCATGGTTCGAGGGGTATTCACTGTTCTTGCAGATCGAGGGCACATACTCCTTAAAGTAAATGGAAGAAATTCTACAGATGTTAAAAATACTAAGAGGTTGACCTGAATTTATTCAAACATGATCTTTAAATCCCCTTCCCCATTAATGTAAATGCCTGATCATGTATTTTTCTGTAATGCATTTTTTGTTTGTTTACTGTCTTTTTATGTTTGGGTTTTATTTATTTATTTATTTCAATATGAATGATCTTTGAATATTGCAGTAATGACATTAATGTTGTGGATCACCGTTGCACTCCTCTTCTTCCTGGTCTCCCCTGCAACTTCAACTGAGGATGGTGCAAGTGCCTCCACGAAACGGAGACGTCAGCAAATTGTTGCACGTCATGGCGCAGTTGCTGCTGATGATGGCCGATGTTCGACGATTGGGTCGAATGTTCTCCGGCACAGAGGTCATGCCGTCGATGCAGCGGTGGCTGTTTCCCTTTGCTTGGGGGTTGTAAGCCCAGGATCAAGTGGCTTAGGTGGAGGAGCCTTCATGCTATTCAGAGAAGCAAATGGGAAAACACACGTGTTTGACATGAGGGAAACAGCTCCAATGAAAGCTTCCCAGGTTCACACCACCTAATACTAATTTTTTTCATATGTTGAATACCCATCTGTTTTTTGTGTTTTTACTTCTTTAATCACTCCAATTTTCTCCATATTCAGAACATGTATGCAGGCAATGCTACTCGAAAAGCCAAGGGTGGTCTCTCTATCGGAGTGCCAGGGCAACTTGCAGGCCTTCACCTAGCTTGGAACCAACATGGAAGGCTTCCATGGAAAAGACTGGTGAAACCAGCTGAGAATCTTGCTCGAAAAGGGTTCAAAATTTCTCCATATCTCCACATGCAGATGGAAAGCTCGAAATCAGCAATCATGTCAGATAAGGGGCTTAGAGAAGTCTTCACATCAAATGGGGATCTTTTGAAAGTGGGTGACATTTGTTATAACAAGAAGCTAGCAAAAACTCTTCGAAAGATTTCAGTATATGGGGTAGAAACTTTCTATAATGGATCCATCGGGTTTAATTTGGTAAACGATATTCAGGAAGCTGGTGGGATACTGACGATAACTGACTTGAAGAAGTATAAAGTTAAAGTAAGGGAACCCATTACAGCTAACATTCTAGGCCTTAAAATTATCACCATGCCACTGCCTTCCTCAGGGGGAGTTTCAATGATGCTAGTAAGTATATTATGGTTCATCTTTAATACCATGACATTTAGCATCATTATGATTTTAATGGTAATAAAAAGTGTGATAAATTGGGATTTTTACCTTCTTGTAACAGGTATTGAACATTCTTGCTCAATACGCAATCCCATCAGGCCTTTCAGGATCACTTGGAACCCATAGACTAATAGAAGCATTGAAACATGCATTTGCAGTAAGGATGAATTTAGGTGATCCTGATTTTGTAAAGGTGTCCAAAGTAGTAGCCGATATGCTTTCTCCCAAGTTTGCACTAGAGCTGAAGAAAACCATTAATGACAACAGGACTTTTGGCCCCAATTACTATGGTGGAAGGTAAAATCACAATTACCAAATAACCATAATGCTCTGTTCTGTACATCCCCATGCTTGCTTTTCACCATCTGAATTAACTTTGATGGTAAATTTTTGCATCCTGGTAGGTGGAACCAGATCCATGACCATGGCACCAGTCATTTATCCATAGTGGATACCAAGAGAAACGCTGTATCCATAACTAATACAGTGAATGGATTTTTTGGTTCAAAAATACTGTCTCCAAGTACTGGTATAGTCCTCAATAATGAAATGGATGACTTCTCCATGCCAAGTAACAATAGCTCCGGAGACACCCCACCGCCGGCACCGCCCAACTTCGTCCACCCTGGCAAAAGGCCCTTATCGTCTATGACACCCACAATCGTTTTGAAGGTTTGCTGCTTCAAACATAAACTAACATCTAAAAAAAAATGATTGGTTTCTTTCCATTTAGGGAAAGTTTGGTTTTTCACACGTGATTCTTCAGGATGAGAAGCTGAAAGCGGTGGTGGGTGCAAGTGGAGGAGCTAATATCATTGCAGCGACTACACAGGTTTTATTGAATCATTTTGCTCTGGGGATGGATCCACTCTTGTCTGTCATGGCACCAAGAGTCTACCATCAGGTTTTTTTTCTTTTGCTGAAAACTCTTGCCATCTACATTCTGGGTTTGGTTTTGTTGATTATCTGATGTAGTTTCCATTGTGTGTTGATGCAGCTGATACCCAACGTGGTGAGGTATGAGAATTGGACAAGTGTGATTGGTGACCATTTTGAAGTGCCTGAAACAATCAGGACAGACCTTCGAAAGAAGGGGCATGTCCTAGAACGCGCAACCAGTGCAACTGAGAGCCAATTTATAGTTCATGATTTAGATGGTAAGGGACATGGAGAACTTGTGGTAGTTAGTGACCCTAGAAAAGGAGGATTCCCTGCCGGTTTCTAATGCCCCATTGTGTGGGACTGGGGGAGATGCAATTTAGGTAGCAAGTGTGAGATAAGTTGTAAGCAACGAATGAAAAAAAATCGTGATATTCAGATTATTCAATTAAAACTATCATAAGTTATGTATTTTTGGTTAATATTGGTTTTCTTTACATGAACAAAAGGGTAAAATTATCGGTATATGCTGATTTTAAAAAATATTTTGAAATTTAGACTGAATTTTTTATTATTTAAAGAAATAGGCTACTTTTGTTGACCGGGTGTAAAACCGGGTCATGTGGACCTGTTTTTGAAAAGCACTTTATGCAAGAAAATGCTTTTTATTTACATGTCATTACCTTTAGTCAGATGGTTAAGTATTGATATTTATCTTTACACCTCAATAAGGCTTGTAAATAAATAGAACATTCAATGAATAGTTCATGAATAATTCGATTTTTGTTCGTTTACGCTTGCTTATTAAGCTAAATAAATTAACATGAACAAAATTTTGAAGCTTGTTTATTAAATGAACCGAACACAAACAAAGTTTGTTCTGTTCATTTATGTTCATGAACAAGCTTGTTTAAGTTCGTTTAAAGCTCGATTAATAAATCATTTAAACCTTGTTTATTATTCTATTAGTATATATCAATAAAATTATGATAAGCAACAGAGAATGTACTTTATTAATCAAAGATATGATTACAATGCTTCATTAGAGTCTCTATTTATAGGCATAAGAAGTATAAAAGAAGTAGAGATCTAATTCTAATAACTATTAAAATTTAAAGTACATCACAACTTTATCTTGACCATGATGGACATCTACTTAATAAGATATTCATAACCCTCCCATTGGATGTCCATTGATAGATAATGTGCCTCGTTAAAACCTTATTAGGAAAAACCCCGTGGGATAAAAAACCTAATGAAGGGAAAAGAGTACACAATCTTCTATTACAAGCTGCCTCGTTAAAAACCTTTACCAGGAAAACCCAATGGAACAAAACCTTAATTAAAGGAAAAGAGTACAACTTGTTTTTAGACTCCCCCTGATGGCAACATTACATTACATCTTTGAGTCGACGCATTTCAATATTGTGTAGCGGTCTTTCAAATGTTGAAGCTGGCAATGTCTTAGTAAAAAGGTCTGCTAAATTCTCACTAGAACGAATTTATTGAACATTTATATCACCTCTTTTCTCAAGATCATGGGTGAAAAATAATTTTGGTGAAATATGTTTCGTTTTGTCACCTTTGATATAATCACCCTTCAATTGATACATGTTGCATTATCTTCGTATAAGATAATTGACATATTTTCCTGTAAAGGCAAATTACATATCTTCTAGATATGTTGGGTCAATAACCTTAACCAAACACACTCTCGACTTGCCTCATGCATTGCAATTATTTTTGCATGATTTGAAGAAGCAACAACTAATGTTTGCTTTGTTGAACGCCATGATATGACAGTATCCCCACATGTAAATAAATATCCTGTTTGAGATCGACCTTTATGTGGATCTAATAAGTATCCAAGATCAACATAGCCAACTAATAGGGATTTTGAATCATTTGAATAAAATAACCCCATATCAATAGTCCCTCTGAGATATTTAAATACATGTTTAATTCCATTCCAATGTCTACGTATTGGAGAAGAATTAAATCTTACTAACAAGTTTACAGCGAAAGTTATATCAGGTCTTGTGTTGTTTGCAAGACACATCAATGCCCTTATGACACTTAAATATGGTATTTCAGGACCAAGAAACTCTTTACCATCCTCGCAAAGAAGAAATTGATCTTTATTCACATCTAATGATCGTACAACCATTGTAGTACTTAATGGGTGTGCTTTATCCATGCAAAATTTCTTTAATATCTTTTCTATATAAGTTGATTAATGAACATGAATTTCATCTTTTAAATGCTTGATTTGTAAGCCAAGATAAAACTTTATTTTTCCAAGATTTTTCATCTCAGATTCTTTCTTTAAACAATTTACTGCATTTTGAAGCTTTTTAAGAGTTCCAATAATATTTAGATCATCAACATAAACAACAATTATCACAAAATCTAATCCAAACCTTTTTATAAAGGCACATGGCCAAATTGGATCGTTTTTGTAACTTTTTTTAACAAGTATTCACTAAGACGATTGTACCACATACGTCCAGATTGTTTTAATCCATATAAACTTTTCTTTAATCTGATCGAGCAATTTTCTCAATAAACTCTATATCTTTTTGGGGTTTTAAATCCTTTAGGGATTTTCATATAAATTTCACTATCAAGTGTATCATATAAATAGGATGTAACAACATCCATTAGATGCATGTCAAGTTTTTCATGTACTGCCAGACTAATGAGATATCTAAACGTGATTACATCCACTACAGGAGAATATGTCTCTTCATAATCAACGCCAGGCCTTTGCGAAAATCCTTGTGCTACAAGTTGAGCTTTATATCTTACGACTTCATCAATTTCATTTCGTTTTCGTACAAATACCCATTTATATCCTACCGGCTTTACATCTTTAGGTGTTTGGAGTACATGTCCAAAAACTTCACGTTGAGAAAGTGAATTCAATTTTGCCTGAATTGCATCTTTCCATTTTTGTCAATCTTTTCTATTTTTACATTCCTCAATAGGTTTAGGCTCAGGATCTTCATTTTCTTTTATTATTTCAATAGCAATATTATAAACAAAATTGTTGTCGACAACTACTTTTTTTTTCGGCTCCATCTTTTTCTCGTATTGACATAACTTATTGAGATCTCTTTATTTTCACCATTTTCATTTTCACTTTTAGGTAGCTGAATCTCTTCTTGAGTTTTATAATTAGTTATGTCATCGGTTTCTTCAGGAACCCCCGCCTCCACTAGATGACCATTTTGAATGTTTCCTCCTTTTCTTTTACGAGGATTTTTATATTTGGAACTGACCAATCTTCCACGCTTCAGGCATGGATTACTTTCTTTTGCACTAATAATTTGCCCTATTAGGACATCAATTCGTATTGGAGCATTTTCAGCTTGTATGTGAGATTTAATGAATCTGGCAGTTGATTTGTAAAATGCATCATCTGTTGAACTTTTGGTTCACATTGCTTTGTACGAGGATCTTAGACATTAATAATTCATTTCAAGTACTTTATTAATACAACTTTTTACCCTCTCCCCCTAATGTTGGGAAAACCGACAACTTATGTCATAATTAAATCTCGAATTAATAGCTTAAATATTATAAGGAGACTCATATAAATATACATTCCCAATATCTTATTATGACCTATCTTTTTGTATTATGGTGGAGCAGTTGGAACATATATCGCATATCCAAAAATTGTAAGATGGGAAATATTTGGCTCATGACCAAAAATCTATTGTAATGGGGAATATTTATAATTTATTAGCTTGATGCGTACAACATGTAATTCAATACAATCTCATGTTGAACTAGAAAGTTTTGTTCTCATAAGTAATGATTTAGCTATTAGTTGGAGGCATTTGATAAACAATTCAACTAAATCATTTTGTGTGTGAACATGAGCTACAGGATGTTCAACTTTTATCCCAATTGACATGCAATAATCATTGAAAACCTCGGATGTAAAATCACCAACATTAGCAAGATTAATTGTTTTAATTGCATAATCTAAAATTAATCATTTAAACAAGCAATCTCGCAAACGTCAGGTTGAAAGTTGATAACGCATGTGATTATTTTGTGATGCATCTACCAAAATCATATAATATCAAAACCATCCACATGGTGGATGAATGAGCCCATATTTATTTCAGAAATGCAAGACATTAAATCTCAACTTTAGCTAGTGAGTGTCTAAGAATCAATTTTCATTAAGAACAATCAACTAATAATGAGAATTCGTTAAATTAAAGAATCTTCTAGTTCTTGAATGAATGTCCATATAAATTCTCAATTAATTTTCGCATCATATATGATCCAGGATGGTCTAACTGGTCATGCCAAGTAATACATGCATTTGTATTAGTAAACTTCTGGTTTACTTTAACATGTGTTTCAATTGTACTAAATTGTAACAAATTGATAATTTTATTATCATTCCTTTTAATTTGTATCCACATATAAGTACTATTGTGACATTTACTATTGAAAATGTCTAAATCAATGTGAAGTCTATAATGTCACTAAGTCAATAAATATAATTTTCAAATAATTATATGTAGTATTTGCTTCAAGGGATATGCCAAAATATTCAAATGCCCAAAAATCTATTAATAGCAAACTTTGAGAGTGATCTTATTTTCCAAGTGTACAACAGGCATAACCAATGACTTTTAATACATAAGTTTTCTCTCTTGTAAGTTCTTATCAATAATATTTTACCATGTAATTTTAATTGAGAACTTATTCTGAATAATGTAGAGTTATACTCACAGTTTAAAAAAAAATTGCAACTTTAAGTGCATCCAACCATAATAAGCTTTAGATAGAATTATCATATTCTATTGCTCATAATTAGATCTTTCACAATCAAATATTTTACTTTCAACCCTTTAATGGGGGATGATGACAAAAGAATATCACAAAGATTATAAAATAAATATAAATTAATAACGCAATCTAGTTTTTTTTCATATGAAATATAATATTTTCCTCATTCACAATCTCAATATGAGATCCATTACAAATATCTTTTTAAAAGTAATGCATTAAATCACAAATTTTGTGCTTTTTAGTTATTGATATATTAGCTCTTCTAGAGCTTTCAACTAATTTTGTACTATCAAATATTGGAAAATATTTGTTTGTTTCAGTACCAAATAAGATAAATATTTTCTATCTGTAATGATAAAGTTCATTACTACATTTTCATATTCTTCCTCAAAGAATATTAATAGAAATAAAATATTTGGGCATATGCCACATATGTGGCCAATAATATTTCATATCATATTAATAACATAAGTTATCTTTACCCTTTGAAGGGTTATCTTGAGAACTCTTATGGTCTGTTTGATTGACGGAATTGATTTTCCAGAAAATCATTTCCAACTTTTCCAGCGTTTGATTGGCGGAAAACATTTTCCATTTGGAAAATGAACTCCAAAACAAGGGAAAATGGGTTACATTTTAGGGAAAATGTCTTACCCTTTCAATTTTCGTAAGATATTTTTCGTGCTCTCCTCTCTATCGCCTCCTTCATTCCTTCCTTCATTTCCGGTAGAAAACTGCTTCTGTTTATCGATTTTCCAGTAACTTGTTTTTTAATTATTCAATACTTGTTTTTTAACACAATTACAAATAATTTATTTGATATTAGTTTTTTTAATTTATAACGATTAATATTGTAGCTTAATAATTGAGTATTATTATAAATAAATCATTGCAATATATGTAAAAATAATTTAAAATATAAAAATTTATTAATATATATTAATATATGTAAAAACAACTTTTCCGAAAAATATTTTCAAAAAATCTGCCAAGCAGCAGAAAATATTTTACACAGATTCAATCAAACACCAGAAAATATTTTCCAGTAAATCATTTTACAGAAAAGTAAAACATTTTCCAGAAATCATTTTATGGAAAATATTTTACTGGCAATCAAACAGACCCTTATTGTTCTCTTATTTATTACTAAGTTCCTACTTTTAGTGGTCCATGAGTATATCTTTTATTTTCTTTATGTTTACATTCACTTCGGGGAAAGCAACAAATCTAGTAGGACGGACTTATAAACATCTCATGTTATGATTAGTCTCCAATTATAATAAACATGATATAATAAATAAAACATAGTAAAATATACAAGATCTTTAACATCATCGTCCTCACCTTAACTATTATCACAAGCACTATTACAAGTAATAAAACAACTTTGTTTTCGTAATAGCATTTACAATCTAATAGTAAAAATCATTTAATAAATAATCAAAATTTTCGTGTACGATGCTTGAAAATTATCTTATACACATTGTACCAAATTTCAATACCACATATATGTTATAAAACCTTACCTTGCTCTAATAAAATATTTATAAGTTCAATTTAAAAGATATCATACAATAATTCAATATTAGCAAGTTAATAAGACTAAATAGGTCCTATCAAATTTCCTTTTAATCAACAATGGTAGATTAATAACACTTTCCACCATAATTTTAATAAAATTTCAAGAATAAATAACAAGAGAAAAAATTTTAAACATAAAAACATTATGCATAATATAAATTAATTAAAAAAAACTTCAAAAAAATAGAAAAAAAACATACCATATTAGTAGCAAACATATCTAATCAATAATTATGTCTTTTACATAAAAAATTAACCTAAAAAGGCAAAAATCAAATACCATCAGAATGCCAAATTTATGTCAAATAAAAATTAATAGTAGTCATACCTTAATTGAAAAAGAAAATATGGTCGAAATATAAAAGTTTCTTACCAAATCTATACTTTACCCATGCTTGTACAATAAATCAAAGATCGAGAATAAGAACCATAATTTATTCTGAGATTGAATCTTTCAACATCTCGAAGATGAAGTTGTAAGGGTGAAAGTTTAAGGTGAAAAAGAATTTGATCTGTGGGACGACTTCGAAAGATTTTAAAAAAATAGAGAATCATCGTGCTGATAACGTATTATAAAATAAGGAGAGATAGAGAGAATAAAGAACAAAGAAAATATGAAAGCAACAGAGAATGTACTTTATTAATCAAAGGGATGATTACAATGCTTCAACAGAATATCTATTTATACGCATAAGAAGTATAAAAGAAGTAAAGATCTAATTCTAATAACTACTACAATTTAAAGTACATGACAATTTTATCTTGGTCATGATGGACATCCACTTAATAAGATATTCATAACAGTTTGACTATTTTATATGTAAAAAATAATATATATATGCATATGTTTATTGTTTGTTTGTTAGTTATTCATGAACATTGTTTGTGAACATTTTTAATTATATGTTCGTGAATATGTTCGTTTAACTTAAATGAATGAATATGATCATACATAATTTTAAATAAACGATCGCAAACAAATATTTTGGAATTCTTAACGAATCGAACACAAAAAAAGTTTAAAAATAGACAAAAAAAAATGAACAAAGGTCCGTTTGTTCAAGCTCGATTCATTTACAATCATAAGTCTCAAGTTTGACTCCTCCTAAGCATATTTGGTTTTTTTATTTTTATTTTTATTATTTCTCATTGTTCAAGCATATTTTGTTTCAAGCTTTTTTTGAAAAAAATATACGTCAAATATGTATTTTTTTCCATCTACATTGTGGATATGGTAAATTCTAATATTATTTTTTATATGTAAAATATTTCAAATAATTATTTCAAACATTATTATTATATTTATAAGTAAAATATTTTAATTAATTATTTAAATACACATAAAAAATATAAAATACTAAAATTTTTCACGCACATGATACATGTGGAAAAATAAATATTATACATATAAAAAATTATATTTACTAAAAAAATTATATTCGAAATAATTAATTAATTTTATAATATTAGAAAATACCATATTCAAAATGTAGGTGAAAAAAAATGATATTTGAAATATTTTACATATAAAAAAAATAATATATAAAATAATTATTTGATTTTATATATTAGAATTTACCATACCCACAATGTAAATTAAAAAATAAATATTTGACATATAATAATTATATATAGAGAAAAATATATAAAAAAATAGTTGATGTTTTTAAAATATATATTCATTACGTAATTATATATTAATTCTTTTATTAATATAAAAAAATTAATTACATTTTTTAAAAATAAACTTCAAACAACAAGAATTAAAAATAAAATATGCTTAAGATAAATCAAACTTGAGACACAAAGATAACAAGGCTGACATTTAACCATCAAACTAATAATAATGACATGTTTATAAAAATCGTTTTGTCTAAAATGGGGCATGCTTTTTCACTACGTTACTGAAAATAGCCTATTTTCTTAAATAATAGAAAAAACAGCCCAAATAGGTTGTTCTTTCTCCTGAAGTCGGCATATACTATAACTTTGCCTGAATAAAATAATTAATATTTCTATAACAATTAACTTTTTTCTAAAATGATTTTATACTAATTCGTTGAAATCTTATCAACATATTTACTTAGAAGTCTAAGAGGCGGTTCGACAAAAGTGTTTTTCAACCTAAAATCAATGCCAAACATTTGGATTTTCTTGAGTTGAAATTGCACTCGAAAAGTACTTTTTTAGTTGGCTTTTGTGTTTTGAAGTGCAAATTATCACAATACTATGAATTATTTAAAGTATATTTAAAATTTTAGATTAATTTATGTTTTATCTATCATTATATTAAATTATTTAAATATTATTTACAAATCTTATTATATTAAATATTACTCATCATTTTATTTAGAATTTTAAAATATTTTAAATTTAAAATATTTTATTATTTATTAAAAAGCATTTAATATATATTTTATGTTTTATTATATTAAATTATTTAAATATTATCTAAATTAATTTATTTTTTGATTTCCAACATCAAGTCTAAAATGGAAATTTTTAATTTCCCACCACAAATTTTGACAAAAGTATCAAACACTTAAGTTAACAAACCATACTTTTTCACAACACTTTCTAAATTTTTTTTTCTCAAACTAAGCTTTTCAGAGACACACTTCTCAATCGTAATAAGAATGCCAAACTAGCCCTGCATAATTATAAGTAAGAAATTCAATTTTCTTTCCAATATTCCAATAATGGTTGTAGTTAGGTTTTTCTTTTTTTTTTCAATCGAAAGAGATTCATAAAAACAATTCTGATCACAACAAATGGGTGAGAAAAACCCAAAAGACATACAACAATGAAGGCCTAGCTATGAGCTAAAGCCTACCAAACCTTAGTATTCATATGTTGTCATCACCTTGAAAGGGAAGAGGGGGAGAGGACACCAATAGAAATCGAGTGCAAGATTGCTACAATTGGCCACTACTATGTACGCCTTTGGTAAAGGCCATGCCACCGTGAAATTCCCTCTCCCCCCAAAAGGTCGAAACCGCAAAGAAGACCAACCAAAACCTCAGCGATGGAAAGAACCAAAGTGGACATAACGACAACGATAGTCACCAAAAATAAATGTTTTGGTGCGATGACTAAAGTCACCATTGAGAAATCAGCCAACGATAACTCTAAGGGGACAGCAATGTCATATCCTCATTAGATCAGGGGAACTTTGCCTAGGAAAGAAATCAGAACCAAAAGTCAAGAGAACCTAAAAGCCTAGTTAGAGAGTAAAGGATGGATAACCGAGCAATGGTGGGAACCATGGAGCAACAAGATCCAAATTGTCACCAGTCGTTGGGCTAAGGTCAAGCAACGAAAAGAGGAGAAGTCTTGAGGTTATTATGCCAAAAGCATAAAAGGAAAAAAATGAAAGAAAAACATAAAAGATAAATGGAGAGGTGAGCGGTGTTGATTCAAAGGTCGAAGGACCACTCACAAAGAAGGCCAAAAGTTTAAACTTTGGAAGAAAGAGAGAGGAGGTTTCTAGGTTTCACTTCGATGAGGGAATTGAACATCATAAACAATAGCTGATGGCACATTAATTCAATGACATATTGTTACAAATATATAAATGTGGATGTCGATATTCTAACCTCATTTATGAGATAAAACCCCCTCATTCATTATGAAAGTAAATATGCAAGTTGCTTAATGTATGTGTTAATGAAGCAATTAAGTAAGCTTCACTTATTTGTGTTGCATTGAATGACAATGACTTATAAATAGAACCTTTGTGTGCGTGAAAATATGATGCAAGAAGATTCTCTGTTGATTTGATCTATTGTATACTTTTTAGTGTTATTTTATTTGATTATTTCATAACATGTTATCAGCATGAGCCTCTACAAGTTCATAGTGAAGTTCACGTCATTGCGACTATATATAACTTGTCCGTAAAGCTCCCGTTGAACTTTATACGACAGATGGTAAAAGATTTAATATCGGTATGGATTTTGATTCGATGCTCTTGACATTGGGGTGCCTTAGTATCATATAAGTTATTTTGAAATAAAAATTTTCTATCGATGAATTTTGAATTTTCTCACTTTTTGATAAAAATCATCAAGATTCAACGTTGAACAAGAAAGTTGCTATTAAAACTTTTGTAGAAGAAAAGAAATTGAGGTAAATTTCACTTATCACATTATATGCTTATATGTTCCTGTATTTTTGTTCATAAAAATTTGTTTTTCTTAATATATGCTATTTGACAATTACTTGGCTATTATATCTAAATGGTGATAGATTAAATATAATGTTATAAATTGATAGATTTTTAAATCATGTTTCATTATATTATCAGTCATTTTTAGTAATTAAGGCCTAAGGTTCACTATAATATGTGACCTTGCATCGGTTCTTAGTCATCATTAAACTAGTTATTTTATATGTTTATTTAATGGTTTCAATTTATATATGTACAAGTTTTTTATATTCTAGACTTCATATGTTTTTGAACTTTGATATGGTTTAAAATTCTCTTAATCAACAATGATTAAAGTTATTACATATATTAATAAAAATCAAGATTGCTTCACACCAAGTAATCAAATATTGTTTCATATCAAACATGTTTATTTAAAGTCATTTTAGTGACAAATTTTGAGGAATGTCTAAATTGATTTTTAGGTTGATTCTAATATAGAATATCATTTTGGTTGAAAACATTTTTACAAACTTAAAAATGAGAATTACTATATTAATTTGGCCATTGACATTTCTATGAACCTTGTTTGTATTAATCGATTGGTGTTTGGTAAAAAGCATAAAAAAAAGGTTGTGTGGTTTGATTTTGTAAATGCCTTGTATTTTTCCTACTATACAATCCTAATAAACTTGTTACTTTTATAGTGATGTTAAAGGTAGTTCATATCCTTTGTATTATTCCATTTGTTAATTATTTAGAGAAATGATATAAACAATTATAAATAGAAAGGTATTAGTGAACATGAAATGTATTATTTTGAAGTAAATTTCATGCATGCCTGCAATGGTTTATGAAATTTTTGCTAGCACTAGCATTATATCAGGTTTGATATTTTAGATGTCAGTTTTATCCATACATTTGATTTACAATAAACTTCATGCATGAATTGACTATTTCTTTCTAGTTAATTAAAGATTTAAAACTCTCGTGAAAAGGGTTTTTAAAGTATTCTGAATTGATTCCATGCCTTCTTATGGCTAAACAAAATAATGAGTTATTCGTTCCACTGGTTTTGCTCCATTCCCCGAAGTGAATGTAGCAATACATAACAATTATAATAATGGAACCTATTGCCGATATTGACAAATGGATAAAAAAAAGATGGATGATTCGAAATGTTGCTACATGTTAATTCTTAAAACATAATGATAAATGATTTATACTAATTAATCATTCCTTGAATCGGGTTATATCTATATAATCCTATTGGTAAAGAATATGATATACGCTTACATTATTGCATGAATTATTTTTTGTACATTCCTTGAAGTGAATGTCTGCAATAATTATAACAAATTTTATAATCACTTTTGATCATTAAAGTCAATTTGGACATTTAAAGTTTTTGGCATATTCCCTAAAGTAAATATTGCAAATAATTGTTTGCAAATTATATTTCTTTTATTGAGTTGATGACATTATGGACTTCAAATTGATGTAGACATTTCTAGAAGTGAATGTCACAACACTGCTTATATGTGGATACAAAGTCAAAGGAATGTCAATAAAATTATCAATTGTCAAAATTTATATAGACATTATTAGTACAAATGAAAAACATGTTAAAGTAAACTAGAAGTTTATTGATACAAATACATTTACTATTTGGCATGACTAGTTAAACCATTCTAGATAATATATGATGCGAAAATTAATTGAGAATTCATATAGACATTCATTAAAGAATCAGAAGTTTCTTTAATTTAAAAAAATCTCATGTATTACTTGTTTTCAAAGATAATTGATTATTAGAAACTCACTAGCTAAAGTTGAGATTTAATTTCTGGAATGAATATAGGCCCATTCATCCACCATATGGATGGTTTGATATTATATGATTTTGGTAGATGCATCTACAAAAATAATCACATGTGTTATCAACTTGCAACTTGTCGCTTGCGAGATTGCTTGTTTAAATGATTAATTTCAGATTATGCAATTAAAACAATTCATCTTGCTAATGTTGGTGAGTTTATGTCCCAAACTTTCAATAATTATTGTATGTCAATAGGGATAAAAGTTGAACATCTTGTAGCTCATGTTCACACTTAAAACGGTTTAGTTGAACCGTTTATCAAACGCCTCCAACTAATAGCTAAACTATTACTTATAAGAACAAAGCTTCCTATTTCAACATGAGATTGTGTTGATTTGCATGTTGTACGCATCAAGTAAATAAATTAAAAATACTTCTCATTACATTTGGCTTTTCTTAAAGAGCTAAATATTTTTTATCTTAGAATTTTGGATGTGTGATATATGTTCTAGTTGCTCCACCAGAACGCACAAAGATGGGTCCTCAAAGGAGGTTGGGAATATATGTTGGTTATGAATCTTCTTCTATAATTAAGTATGTTGAACCATTATCTAGAGATTTATTTAGTGCATGATTTGTTGATTACCACTTTGATAAAATAACATTCCCAACATTAGGAGAATTGAATAAAAAGTTGGATGAATAAAGTACTTAAAATGAATTATCATTGTCTAAGATCCTCATACAAAGCAATGTGAACCAAAAGTTCAGCAAATAATTCATTTTACAAATCAACTGCCAGATTCATTTATTGACCTAAAGAGAATTACGATATCTCACATACCAGCTGAAAAAGCTCCAATACGAATTGATGTCCCAATAGGACAAACTATTAGTACAAAAGAAAGTAATACACGCTTGAAGTGTGGAATACCAGTCAGTTCCAAAGATAAAAATCCTCGTAAAAGGAAAGGAGCAAACATTCAATATGATCATACAATGGAGGCGAGGGTTCTTGAAGAAACCCATGACATAACTAATTATAAAACTCAAGAAGAGATTTAGGTACTTGAAAGTGATAATTAAAATGATGAAAATAAAGAGATCTCGATAAATTATGTCAATACGAGAAAAAGATGGAATCAGAAAAATATAGTTGTCGACAACAATTTTACTTATAATGTTACTATTGAAAAGATTGAGAAAAATCTATTAAGAAATGTAGAAATAGAAAAGTTTGGGAAAAATGGAAAGACACAATTCAATTAAAATTGAATTTACTTTCTAAACATGAGGTTTTTTGACCTATAGTCCAAACACCCAAAGATGTAAAGCCGATAGAATATAAATGAGTATTTGTGCAAAAACGAAATGAGAAAAATGAAGTTGTAAGATATAAAACTCGACTTGTAGCACAAGGATTTTCGCGAAGGCCCAACATTGATTATGAAGATACACATTCTCCTGTGGTGGATGCAATCACGTTTAGATACCTTATTAGTCTGACAGCACGTGAAAAACCTTACATGCATCTAATGGATGTTGTTACAGCCTATTTGTATGGTACACTTGATAGTGAAATTTAAATGGAAATCCTATAAGGATTTAAAATCCCAGAAGGATAAAGAGTTTCTCGGGAAAATTGCTCGATCAGATTAAAAAAAAGTTTATATGGATTAAAAAAATCTGGACATATATGAGACAATTGTCTTAGTGAATATTTATTAAAAGAAGGTTATAAAACGATCTAATTTGTCAATGTGTTTTTATAAGAAGGTTTGGATTAAACTTTCTAATAATTTCTATTTTTGTTGATGATCTAAATATTATTAGAACTCCTGAAGAGCTTCAAAATACAGTAAATTATTTAAAGAAAGAATTTGAGATGAAAGATCTTAGAAAAATAATTTTTTTTCTTGGCTTGCAGATCGAGCATTTAAAAGATGGAATTTATTTCCATTAGTCAACTTGTGTGGAAAAGATCTTAAAGAAATTTTACATGGATAAAACACATCATTGAGTATCCTGATGGTTGTACGATCATTAGATGTGAATAAAGATCGATTTCGTCTTTGTGAAAATGATGAGTTTCTTGATCATTAAGTACCATATCTAAGTGCCATAGGGGTATTGATATATCTTGCAAACAACATAAGACCTAATGTAGCTTTTGTTGTAAACTTATTAGCAAGATTTAGTTCTTCTCCAACACGCAGACATTGGAATGGAGTTAAACATGTATTCGAATATCTTAGAAGGACCATTATATAAGATTATTTTATTCAAATGATTCAAAGTCCCTATTAGTCGGCCATGCTGATGCTGGATATTTTTCGGATCCATATAAATGTCGATCTCAAACAAGATATTTATTTACATGTGGAGGTACTGTCATATTATCGCGTTTAATAACTACCACCTCCTCAAATCATACAAAAATAATTGCAATGCATGAGGCAAATCGAGAACGTGTTTGGCTAAGGTTATCGACCCAACATATCCAGAAGATATGTAGTTTTCTTTCATACAAAAAGATGTCAACTATCTTATACAATGATAATACAATATGTATAACTCAATTGAAGGGTGGTTACATCAAAGGCATTGTCAACCACAATGTTTGAAATACTAGTATACAAGATTGAATGTGTTGACTCAATGATACAATTTGATGTTTCCATTAAGGGGAGTCTAAAACACACTATACTCTTTTTTCTTTAACCAAGGTTTCGTCCCACTGGGTTTTCTTGGTAAAAGGTTTTTAACAAGGTAGCTTGTAATAGGAGCTTGTGCACTCTTTTTCTTTCATTAGGTTTTTATCCAATATGATTTTTCCTAATAAAGGTTTTAATGGGGGCACAATTTCTCTAATAGACATTCAAGGGGGAGTGTTACATATATATAAATGTGGATGTTTATATTCTAACCCCTTCATTTATGAGATAAAACCCCCTCATTCATTATGAAAGTAAATATGCAAGTTACTTAATGTATGTGTTAATGAAGCAATTAAGTAAGATTCATTTATTTGTGTTGCATTGAATGACAATGACTTATAAATAGAACCCTTGTGTGAGTGGAAATATGATATAAGAAAATTCTCTGTTGATTTGATCTATTGTTTACTTTTTACTGTTATTTTATTTGATTATTGTATAACACATACCATTTTGTTAATTCATTTTTCTTTGAAAACATTAAGTATCCATTAATAGAATGTAGGTTACAAGCCTTTATAAGGGTTAAAATATAGTTGTTCATGGGTCAGGTGTGCTTGATTCGGGCTAAGCCTATATAAGATATTTCTTAAGATTTTATTCTAACCCAACTTAGATTAAATTGAAAGTATTCAACCCTAACTCGGCTCACCAATATTTTTTTTCTTTAACTTGTTGTTTAACATTCTTTTTCATTCTCTATCTGAAACCTAATACCAAAAGAAAAACAATTAAATTAGTTTCAAAACTCCAAATATTATTTAAAATGAATATATTACAATATTTTTTCTTAAAAAATTATTAAAAATAATAAAAATAGAATAAGTAATATTCTAATATAGATACAAAATTTATATTCATCCATCAAGAACAACATCTTTCCACTAACGCTTCCCGTGAACAAATCCAAACTCAATGGAGTAATCCCAACAAGGGAAACAAAAAAAAAATACAAAATCAGTAAAAGAGAAGTAATTGTAGACGAAAAACACAAAGGAAAACAATGTAAAGGTGGTTCAGCTCTAAGGAGGAAGGCTTGAAGCACTGCCAAACTTTGAGTTAGAAAGTACACCTTTTTTAGAGGATTAACCTTTCCTATGCATGCCCAATAGAAACCTTTTGAAGGAGGAGAAGATCAACGATTGTAGGAGTGTGTCACGACTAAGCCACTTCCAAGATTAGGAGTCAACCATAAGTATGATGTGTTGGATAATATAAACGACACACATATATAATAAGAATAATTATCTCATTATTTATTATCATAAAATGCTAGTCCAAATTAAAAGTGATCTAATGATTTTTTTTTCATTAGAATTGTAAAATTAGAATTCAAGCATACTAAATATCACATTTAATGTAATGCCCCAGATTTTGAACAATTGTTTGATAAACTCTATTAATAATTAAGTCTTTATATATGTGGTTAAGTGTTCTACTTGTGTGTTAGAGGTCAAGGGTTCAAATATTACTTTTAGAAATTTTGTTATTTTGTTTAACTTGACCATTATCCTTCAACGTTGGACTTAAGCTTATTTATGCTTGAATAAGCACGCTGGTTCGATGGTTAAATTTTTGTATATTTTTTGATCTTGTGTTCAAATCCCTATACATGTATTGAAGAAATATTTTTACGCTTTGACTAAATCTTTTTATTTACTTTTATTTTTTATTTAGTTAAAAGTTGACATTCTCTTCTTCCTTCTTCCTTTTTTTTTATGTTTCTTTCTTTTTCCCGTTTCCTTCTTTCGTTTAAGTGTTGTTGTAATCTTACTGTTGGTTGTAATTGAGGGCCCTAGTTTGTTCATTGCGTCAAATGGAAGGTTTTTGTGTAAGTTTAGTTGTAGTTTATTGTTGTTTCTGCACGTTTCGCTTGTTTTCGATTAATTCTCGTCAAAATGGTTTTCTGCTTGAATTTTTTGTTTGACTGTTCAATTGATTTTCCTTCTAGGCGAAGATCTTACGGGAGACGTTCCTCCAACACATTAGTTTCAAAATTCACTGCTACGTACAAGGTAACGTGTGATTTCTTGAATCGAGATTTTTTGTCAAAGCTTTCGACATAAGTTTAGGTTATACATTAATCTTAGTGTTTTGTTGCGAATTAACTATTGAATTGGTTGTTGGTTGTGTGATATTAGGTTCCAGAGTCATTCTTGTTACTTCTATGTCGAAACTACATTAGAGATATCGAAAACCTGATTTTCTGTGATTTTCGAATGCTGAGAAACATGGTTGTCGAAGCTTCGTGTCAGCCACACGATCGTGGGCCAGACCGTGTAACTCACTGTTCTCTAATTGGAGGCACACGGGTGTGTGTCTAGGTTGCGTAACTCATTGTTTATGTTTTGGGTTATACGGGCTAGGACACTGGCGTGTGTCCAGGCCGTATAACTCACTATTTTGGATTTAAGGTCACACAGATCAAGGACATGGGCGTGTGTTCAGACAGTGTGAGGGGTCACACGGCCAAGTACATGGCCGTGTGCGAGATTGTGTAACTCACTGTTTTGAGCCACACGACTGTGTATTAGGCCGTGCAAATCCACACGGTCATGTGGGTCAAAATACTAAAATTTTCTCTAGGGTCATAAACGTTGTTCGAATCGAATATAGGCCTTCTGTAGGGTCTGTATGATTTGAGCTAGAATGTATAACTTGATATCCAATATTCTAAGGTTGAATAATCAATTTTTTGTACGTATAATTGATGGGATAACTGTTAAATAATAATGATCAGTATTATCTGATTGTGAATTGTAATTGAATAATTGTATAAACATCCTTAATATTTGATATCTGTAATCTGCATCTGCATTGGATGAACATGGTATAAAGAAGAAAGTGTTGGCAGTTTAATGATCTACCGAATTGAGTGGTTAAGTCACGATTCTGTATCTAATTTTGGCAGTTTATTGCATACTAATCTGGCAGCTAGTCTGTAATCACTCTGAAATGTGTCATACCAACACTAATTGGTGTGTAAGGCTGGATAGGTACTTGATACCCTATATGGTGTGTTGGGATTGTCTGAGATGGAGTGTAGTGAATAGGGTAGGAAACTGTATCTGATTCTGATCTGTTCTGCATCTTATTTGAACTGTTACGATAACACTAAGTATCATTTGTTTCTGATTATGTATCTTAATTTGGGCAACTACTGTTATATCTATATTGTTGTCTTGCCTATATACTGGCTACACACATTGAGTTATAAGCTCACTCTATTTTTTGACTGAATTGCAAGAAATCCACAGACTTAGGAAGCTCGGCGAGTTGGGAGCTCGGTCATCTCTCTTTTTTCTAGATATTTTATTGTTTGATTAAATTTGAAGTAACGTATGTTTTATTTCAGACTACGGTTTGTAAGCTTGAATTTTCATGTTGGCTTAACTGGTTAAATGTTTTCTATATAACAAATTTTAAAATATTTAAAGGTTGGATTTTACCTTAAACATTTTAATATAGCCTCTAGACTTGGTCTTAACATCTAGGCTAGGTATGGGGGGTTACATTTTATTCTTTTTAGTATAGTCGCATTAATCAACCAATTTAAATTTTGAGTTCGCTTTTTATTATTGTCACATGCTAGCTTATCCAATAATTTTAAGTGCTTGATATACTTGTTACCTTGAAAAGTATTTATTTGATATAATAATGATAAACGTGAAAAGTAATATATTTTAACCTCATTCTTAATATGTTTTTGGGTGATCATCCGATGTTAATTGTGAATTTTATGCTCCTAATCTTTTAAATTCATGTTTTAATGCTTAATAGAGCATTTGGGAGCAAAACAAGCGAAAAACGAACGAAAATCGGATCGTCGGAGCAAGCTACAGGAGCCATATGGGCTGAACCATTCCACATGGTCGTCTGACCCACGCAAGTGTGGGGTAGGTCATGTCGATTTCACAGGATTACACACAGAATTGCGAAAAATCATGATTTTTAGGTTTTCGGGCATTTTAAAACGTATATTTGACGAAAATAAGAATATGGGGGAGAGATGCCAAAGAATATTTAAGAAAATAACTTGAAAAACACCATTGAAGTTGGCTTGGAAGCAAATTTCCGCCAAGATTGAAAATTCCCAGTTGATTTCTTTGGAAGTTATAATGAGTTTCTTTATTTCTTTCGGTAATATTGTATCTTGAATGTTTTTATTTTCAAGCATAAACTAATTTTCTAAATACCAAAATAATATATTAAACATTTTTTTATGATACCTAAATTTACCAATAATCTTTTACCATCCCTTGAACAGAAAGAATTAACCACATGATCCCATTTTTTTCTTAATTATTGCTTTAATAAAAAAAACATCAATTGCTAGAAAAGGATTGGGTTTTTTTACCAAAATATTACAAAAAAATAAAAAATACCAAAATATTATAAACTTTTTTTTATTTACCAAAATAATACCAAAAAAAAGGAGGTTGATGAAGGACATGAAAAAGGCGGCACCAATTGTGCCTTTCCCATAGGCGGCACCAATGGTGCCTTATAATGATCTAAATTTTCAAGGACCTGATATGCAAATTTACCATTTTGAATTTTGAAAGTGAATGGTGCCGCCTATGGGTGTGGCGGCACTAAAGTTGAAATGTGGCTAATTGCAATCTAAGCCCTCCTTATTTATTATTTTCTTTTGATTCCCCTTCAACTCACTTTTTTATTTAATAAACAAGCCCTCAACCTATTTTTGTAGTTAAATAAGCTCTTAATCTATGATTTTTACTCATAAAAGCCCTTTATTTTATTATTAAAGTAAATATATTTTACCTAAAGTAAAGCTATTTAAAAAAGTATAAACTAATTCGTATTTTATGTTTATGTGAATTTGATGAGAATAGTTTATTAAATAAAAAGATTTATGTTTATCAAAGGCTTATAGCTATAATAGTCCCTTAAGAAAAAACCAAAAAAAAATTACTAAGCCCCTTGACTTAATTTGAACCCAGTTGAGCCCCTATCATTAACCTGGAAAATTAATTAAGCTCTTACATTAATAATTTTCACATTTCGTTACATTAACCATTAAAATCAATTAACGGACCAATTAGATGACGAAATATGACAGGTTGTGATTTAATATTTCATATCTCCGATAAAAATCATAAAAATATCTATCTATAATATATATAAAAGCACGAGTCTTGAAAAAACTTTTGAACTGACAAAAATATCCTTTATTGTTAATTATATTACTAAACTACATTAGAATAATAATTATTAATATTATTATATAATAATAAAATTAAGATTAATTAAAATAATAATATATTAATGTGAAATTAATTAATTTGGTCATATATTATAAAGGCTCTACTTAAAAAATATATTATTAATTAATAAAACTATAAATCTATAAAATCATTGAATATAATTGGATGAATTTAAAATCATAAGAATTCAAGTTTTTTAATTAAATAAAAATATTTTTTCTATATAAATACTCTTTATAAATTTAAAAATAATTATAATTTAATAGAAGTTGTGAGAATTATATATTTCAAAATAATTATAATTTAAACTGCAATTATTATTAAAAATATTGTGCTAATTTTAAAATAGAATTGTTATTTAAATAGAACTCTAAGCATAAAATATAGAAAAAAGTCAAAAAAATTGTGATAATTATAATTATAATTTATTGTTATTAGTTAAAAAATTTGACGATGCTACTTTTATTAAAGTAAAGTAGAGTTATTACTTAATTAGAAGTCTAAGTATCTTAATTATCACTTAACTAATAATAGATTTAATTAAAAAAACTAATAGAAATACCAGACATGCTTTATTGAAAAACCAAAAGTAATAATAAAACTGATCATCCATAAATGTAACCCAAATAGAAAAAATAAATTATAATTATAAACTATTCTCATCAAATTTAGTAAATTTTTGTAGTTAATAAATTATTCTCATCAAATTCACATAAAATATATTTACTTTAATAATAAAATAAATGGCTTTTATGAGTAAAAATCATAGATTAAGAGCTTATTTAACTACAAAAATAGGTTGATGGCTTATTTATTAAATAAAAAAGTGAGTTGAAGGGGAATAAAAAAATAAATAAGGAGGGTTTAGAAGGCAATTAGCCACATTTCAACTTTAGTACCGCCACACCCACAGTCGGCACCAATTCACTTTCAAAATTCAAAATGGTAAATTTTCACATCAAGTCCTTGAAACTTTAGATCATTATATTTTAGTCCTGTGCCGCCTATGGGAAAGGCACCTTTGGTGCCGCCTTTTTCATGCCCTCCATCAGCTTTTTTTTTTTTGTATTGTTTTGTTAAATAAAAAAAAGTTTATAATATTTTGATATTTTTTTATTTTTTATTTGTAATATTTTGGTAAAAAACCCAAAAGATTGCTTGAAAAAAACCCAAAAATATGAAAGGTGGGGTGAATCCCACAGCATGTGCCCAACTGCCTAAAGAAAAAACCGACAAAGAATTGACGGACGTCGTGTCAGCCATGTGCTAATAATTCATTTCCCCAAAAACTCAAGAACCTAATCACTATGTCCTTCAACAACATTATAATAAATTTTAAATTGTTTATTCATTTTAAATATGCAAATACAATTTACTTTATTTTAGATCTAAATTAGTTTCTTATAATCAAATTTTGTTACCTGTTTTTCCTATAAAAATTAACAAATGGGGTGATGAAATTTTGTTAAATTAATATACAAGGATTAAAATTAAAATTTAAAGATAATAGAAAAAATTGAAATTATAATTTTTTTAATAATTTACTTGAAAACACAGTTTGGAATAATTTTTTTACTCTCGAGCAAAATTTTTTTCTTGAGTTTAATTTTTATTTAAAATTAATTATGAAAATATATAAATATTAAATATATTTTTTTAAAAACAAATTATGTACTTTGTGAATAATAATATCAAACAACTATACCTATCCTACGCTCATATTTTTACTTTCACCTAAAACATAGCTCTTTCGCAGTAAATTTTGATCTAATAGTTTTACACCATTTTATGATTATGGGAAAAAAATTCCATTCATATTGTTGTAAAATTAAAATAATTTTAATTCCTTTAGTAATTTTTTATTTGATTAATATTTTAACAATTTAATTATTAAAATTTAAGATATTTATATTTATCGTGTTTATAAAAATTTAAATCAATTTAATATATATCATATCGATTTAAAATATCATCTGTATTAATATATATTTAATGATTGAAAGTTTTCTTTTACATAAAATGAATAGTTAGACATTTTTAATTTATGACAAATTTAACTCGCATTATCTACATAAATAGAGTATGAAATATGATAGTTGGATACTTAAAATATTAATCATATAAAAAATTACGGAATGATATAAAAATAATTTAATTTTTATATTTAATCTGATGAACTTGGACATATATTTTTCATGTACTTCGATAGAGGCTTACCAATGTTTTCTTAGATCATGAAAACATGGATGACAATTTTTTAATCAATTTTTTAAACTAATAAAAACCTTTTGTTTTTTTTCGTAGTTTCAATCTTGTTTATACGAAGTATTAACCTTGTTTATATGTTATGATGTCTACTTAACTTTGCATCCAAAAAGAATGTCATTACTCATCCCATATCATATAGATATATAGATTTTAGTTGAATTTACTGCTTAAATTAACCATGATTTTTCATTTCTTTAAATCATATAATTATGATTGGTGATCTTTGAACAACAGAAAGTTTAAACCATGTACCGGATAAGAGATTAAATGAATCATGAATTTTCATTTCTTTAAATCTGCTAGAGTCAAGGCTGTCTAGCAATGTTTGTTCAATTATCTGGTCAATTAAAGATTTAGTTAATCAAGATACGAGATAGCCTCGACATATTTATATGTTTGCCTTTTTGACGTGGATCTTATTGGATGTTCTTTTAATAAACAAATGGACTTCTTGGACGTCCTCATTCCAGTTGTTAAAGCTGAAATTAAAGTGGTGTGTATTTGTGAAGAGTTTAAGTGTGTTGAAGAGTTTGATTTTGACTCGGAACATGGTGAGAGTTTTTCTCAATCTCAAAGATGTGCTATCTGGCTATTTTCAAGGAGGTTTCTGTTGCATATACGTTAGCGAAATAAACAGTAATGTAAAATATTGATTTAAATCATAAGATCGAACTAGAACAATATATATATATATATATATATATATAATCTCAAAAACAAAAATTGGAAATTAAACTAGATTGAATTGTGTACTCGTAGGTAGGCAGAAATTCGACTGTAGTTGAGGCTTGTTTTCACAGTTTTCTTAAGACAGATTCGACCGCTCATTTGGTTCTAGGAAAATGTTGGTCGACTGTCTTCCAGGATACAATAACAAGATGAGCACGACAATAGCAAGACTGCAGTGATCAATGAACTATAGCCTAACTTTCTTCTATCACCAAAAACAAGTTCGAAATATGCAGGGAAAAGATCTCGAAATTTTTGTAGGAAAATATAGAAAAATTCAATGTATTTTCTCCTACAGATTATTTCGATTTAAATAAAATATTCAAAATGAAAGAACTTTTGGATTTTTTTTAACTAATGGAGCCATTAATGTCCGTGAATTAAGGAGCCCTTAAAAATCCAAATTGACGTTTGAATTAAAGGAGCCATTAAACTCAATTTAATATTTGTCCTTTTAATTCCCAAAAGAATTTGAAGATATAAGCTCTGCTGATGAAAAATAAAATTACGTATTGGGCTAAAATATCCGTAGGCCTAGAAGGGTCCAACCGGTCCGGACATTTCGCGCCGCCCACATCGTGCGAATGCGCCCCCAACACCGGCGGGTTTGGATTTGCTCCCCTCTACACATGAGGGAGAGCATTAGCTTTGTCATTCAATAACCATCAAGTTGGTTCATATATATAAACATATTCCACACTTGATATCTAACCAATGTGGAACTAAGCTTTCCATTTTCCTCAACATAATTCACAAGTGACTTGCTTTAAGCATCAATTTCTCATTCATCATTCAACCATTTTGAGCATATGATATACCGTTGTAAATGTCTCATGGGGTAGAATATAAAACCATAATTTTATTATTCAAATCTCCATATTTACCAATCAAGAATATGCCCCAAAGCTTTCAAAAATTTATTTTTTTCCATCAATCCCCCACATGAATGAAATTAATAGTTTTAACGAAAAACATTGACTCGATGTGGTGATAGAATCTACGATTGATAGTTGTATAGGATAGGTAGGCATCAACCCTTGAACCTTCCATTGTGAAAGTATATTTACTTTACTAGCTGACTAGTAGACGCAATGTCCTTGAACTGTTCTACCGTTTGTGTAAACGATGATATACCTCACACAACTACCTCTCTAGCAAGGTTTTAGTTGTCATAGATATGTTCATACAGCCATGAACATCTCTTGGTTCTGCACGAGTTTGAGAGAACTATGTCTTAGTATTCTCCTTGAAGCGGCCCCACTTCACTCTCACATAAGTGACTTGTGTTGCTCGGCTCACCGAAACACACAATGGTCATTAAAAGCATTGCTTAACTTATACCACTTTTAATCACTGTTTATATCATAAGAACGGACGTGGGATAAGAAACCCCACAATGACCTCACAAGGTCTATAGAAGTAGGTTGTCCCTTTGAACCTAGATCTTGGGATCTCAAGTCAACTAGATTGAGTTTTTCTTCACATAGCGTTGTAATTCCCAATTTTAGCCCTGGCCCAAAATCATAGATAAATAAACACCAAATCAAAACAAAATAAAAAAAAACCAAATAGATGTCCAGTTTTTCTTACAACAGTAGGCCTAATTAATTTACCCAAACCCAAAATACATCAAACCCACAAAGCCCCAATATCACAAATCCAATTATTAACCCAACTACCCAATTACAGGCCCAAAACCTAAAATTTACCATAGCCCAACAAGATAACCAGAAAAAGAAAACAAAAAAAAACCCCGAAGCCGCTGCACCAGTTTCAGCTACTATCGCCTTCGTCCGTCTCTCGCACGCGCCGCACCTTCCACGTGTGCCTCTAGCTGGCGTGTACCTGCATCACAACAAACCAATAATAGCAAAAGAGAACGCACTAGAAGCAATAACAGAAAGGCCAACGATTAAGTAGAGGATTATTTGTTTTATTATTTTTATTTTTGCTGTAAATTGATAGATTTTTTGCTATAAAAAGCCGATTCAATTTCTATAAAAGGGGGATCCCCGAATGAATAAAAAAAATAGGGGAAAAGGAAATTGAATAGCAGTTTTGAAAAAAAGAGGTGATTTTAAACTTTTATTCGCTTTTCTTTGTTTTTTTTCTTTACTCATTTTGTTCATTAATGGTACTAAAATAAAAGAGAAAGAGAGGTGAGAGAACGAAGAGTTTACCTGGCGATCGATTCCTTGCTTACTCCGTTGCAATCGGTGATCGAGTGAGGGATCTTAGAACGGCCAGTTTGAGAGCATGATTTTGAGGCAGAGGCATTTGATTTTGTTGATTCACTGGTGGCTGCTAACTTAGGGTTTCAAAACAGGTTTTGTATAGCGAAAGAAATGGCGTCGTTTAGGGCTTGCATCAGTGGCCCCAAAACGAGTCATATTTGCTCAACCGTGTGCGACCCGACTTGACCCGGGTAAAATCCGCGCGTTTTGTTTCAATGGCCTATTTGTGTGTTAGTCCTTCTGTTTTCTCGATTTGTTTGAATTTAATCCTTTTTGTTTTTTTTAATTTTTCCACTTAATTTGATCTTGTTTTCAATTTCGTCCTCCGTTAGTTGAGGAGACAAAAACGGCGTCGTTTCCTGTGATCTAACTTGATTATGAAGCTTGTGCGTTTATTTTCTATTTTAGTCCCTCGATTTTTAATAAAATACAAATTTGATTCTTCTTTTGTTTTATATTTATGTTGGCTGCCTCTTTAATTTTATTTTTATTTTAACTTAATCTTTGATCGATTATTTTATTTCATTTTGTTTTTTTTTCCTCTAATGTTGTTTCAACTTTAATTAAACTTTTATTAACTTAATTTCAAATTAAATTAGCTCTTATTTTGACATATTTATTATTTATTTTTAGTATTATTTTAATATTTCAAACTAACATGCTTTAAATTTATCATACATTATTTTTTGAAAAAAAAGGTCTATTATATACTTTTATTTTCAAACTTGACATGTTATTATTTGATAAATTACTTATTAGTATATATGTTTTATGAGAATTTGATGTAATTTGTTTATATTTTAATGTTTTATTTTATGTTATAATTTAAAATTTTTTTTATATATTTCTATATGTAAAATGTTTACATAATAATATTTTTTTAGAAATACAATTGTTCTTATATATATAACTTATTAAATTATTCTTTTTCAAGTATATATATTAATGTTTTGATTTTATTATGATTATTAATTTTAAGTGTTTTAATATATTTGAATAGGTATTCTAAATGATTTTATTCATATGTAATTAATTTCTTTTAAAATTTACTAATGTCCCTTATATACCCCATTTTTCATGTATAGTTGTATACTAGTATATATGTATTATTATTATTAATATTATTATTATTATTAGCTTTGTTTACATTAAAATAATAAATGTATATTGAATTTATTTCCAATTCATTTTTTTTAAATATTTTTTCCTTAAGTCTATTTTGAAGTCTGTATGTAATTTATTGTAAAATTTTTATACATAGAACATATTGATTATATTTTTTTTTTGTCTTAGTATATCTTTTAAAATAGATGATAGATTTATTTAGTTTTTGAGTTTTGATATTGATATTTATATAATGTGATTAAAATTATTGTTGCTATTCTTATTTGTATTTTTTTTTGCTCATTTAACTATCTTTTACATCATACATTGATATTCAATCATATTGCATTTGTTTTAAAAATGGTGTTTCATTAAAGCACTAAAATCATTTTATTTTCATAAATTTTCAAAATATTCGGTGTTCATGATTCTCGAGAGGATTGTGCCCTAACTTACTGGGCTTCAATTCTTTACGATGAATTTAGATAGCCAAGTATTTATTTTACAATAAAATTATTCAATTTCTAAATAAAGTTGTTCGGGATTTCAAAATGTTGGACCCTAACTCACTGGATCTGACAATTTTGCTACCTCGAATTAAGGGTTTTTAAAATAAAGGCAATATTCGGTGTTTTGGAATTTCGAGAAATTGAACCCTAACTTACTGGGTTCTAATTTTTCGTTTGACCTAAATAACCAAGTATCCTTCTCAAAATGCATGAGTTTTAAAAGTTAAAAGATGCACTTAATTTTGAAGATTAAACTATTGCACCCTAACTTACTGAGTGTGATAATTTATTTCTTTGAAATGAGTGCGTCTTATCACTCAATTTGATTTTTTCAAAATTTCTTTTCAAAGGATCGTATTTTCGTATCTTTTCAAAATTTCAATATTAAGACATTAAGCAATCAATTCGGTACCAATTTTTGGGCGTCGCAAGGGTGCTAACCCTTCCTCGTACGTAACTAACTCCCGAACCTGTTTTCTCACGTTTCAAAGACCTAAATCGATATTTTAGTAAATCAATATGTTTTATTAAAATCTCAAGGTGACCCGATCACACCTCGAAAAAGGATTGATGGCGACTCCATTTTCATTTTTAAAAGTCGATCCTCGTTTTCAAAAAAAATGGTTTCGACAAGCGTATTTAATTTTCATGGGTTTAGTCTCATTCCTTTCGATGTTTTGTCAACCTGATCTCAATTTAAGACTTTAGTTAGCGGATCCGCAATGTTATCTTTTGATTTTACAAAATCAATAGAGATAACTCCATTTGAGATCAGTTTTCTAACGATATTGTGTCGACAATGCATATGTCTCGACTTACCATTATACATTGTGTTCTGTGCTGTACCAATTGTTACTTGGTTATCACAATATATGCATATTGTGGGCTCGAGTTTTGGTCAGTCAGGAATATCTTCCAAGAAGTTTCGAAGCCATTCAGCCTCTTCTTTAGATTTGTCTAGAGCTACAAACTCAAATTTCATTGTGGGTCTTGTTATAATCGTTTGTCTTGAGGATTTCCATGACACAACTCCTCCTCCAAATGTAAAAACATATCTACTTGTGCCTTTGGTATCTCGAATATCAGATATTCAACTGACATCGGAGAAGCCTTCTAAAATAGCAGGATCTCTGAAATAATGTAGTCTGTAGTTTCGAGTATATCTGAGATATCTTAGTACTTTCACCATTATTTTACAGTGCTTCTCCCCTAGATTGCTTGTGAATCTGCTTAAACTACTCACGGTGAAAGTAATATCTGGTCTAGTACAACTCATAAGATACATTAAACTGCCTATGACCCTTGCATATTCCACTTGGTTAACACTTTCACCTTTGTTTTTAGACAGATGTTGGCTCGTATCTATTGGAATTTTGGCTATAGAAGAATCACCTTTGCTAAATTTCCTAATAATCTTGTCCGCATAGTGTGACTGAGTCAATATAAGACTTTCAGATGACCTCTTGATTTGGATGCCCAAAATCACATCAGCTAGTCCCATATCTTTCATGTCAAATATTAAATTTAACATGTCTTTGGTACGTTTTACCATTTCATTGTTACTTCCAACAATGAGTATGTCATCAACATATAAGTATAGGATTATACATCTAGTGTCGGTAGTTTTGACATACACAAATTTGTCACACTCATTAATCTTAAATCCATTTGTCATCATGACATTATCGAACTTTTCATACCATTGCTTTGGTACTTACTTAAGCCCATACAAAGACTTCATCAATTTACAAACTTTCTTTTCTTGTCCTAAAACTATATAACATTCAAGTTGTTCAATGTAAATCTCGCCATCAAGATCTCTATTTAGGAAAGTTGTTTTAACATCCATTTGATGTACTTCAGGATTCCTCAAGGCAACAATTGCAAGTATCGTCCTTATAAAAGTTATCCTGAATATTGGAGAAAAAGTATCAAAGTAGCCAAGACATTCCTTTTGTCTATAACCTTTTCTAACCAATTTGGCTTTGTACTTATCAATTGTCCCATCTGCTTTCTTTTTTCATTTGAAAATATCCGCAAGCCTAGAAAGGCCCGACCGGTCCAGACATTTCGTGTCACCCACGTCATACAGGTGCACCCCCAACCTCGGCGAGTTTGGATTTGCACCCCTTACGCGCGAGGGAGAGCATTAGCTTAGTCATTCAATAACCATCAAGTTGGTTCATATATATAAAAATATTCCACACTTGATATCTAACCAATGTGGAACTAAACTTTCCATTTTCCTCAACATAATTCACAAGTGACTTACTTTGAGCATCAATTTCTTATTCATCATTCAACCATTTTGAGCATATGATATACCCTTGTAAAGTTTTCATGGGGTAGAGTATAAAACCATAATTTTATGATTCAAATCTCCACCTTTACAAATCAAGAATAAGCCTCAAAACTTCCAAAAATATATTTTTTCCCAATAGTTTCTTCCACTTAACTTAAGACTTCATTGATAAATACTTTTAGTAGATGTGGCCTACAAGAAGCCAAGTTAATATTGATTTATTTGAGCTTATTCTTATTGCCTGTGAAGCCGATAAATTTGTTGTTATGCCGCACATTTGAAGGTGCCTTTGGAGTGCTTTGAGCTAGTTATTTATTTATTTTTTACTTGGTATTTTTGCACTCTTATTTTAGGCTTTTATATGAGAGTTTATATTTGATGTAAGTGAGGTTTTTGGGGTGAGCTATTTGTAACAATTAGGGCCAGTGTTGGGACTGCAATTACTTCTTTGTGTAAGGGTAGATTGAGCTTGAATCAATAAGTGAGATTGTTGAATAAGAATCATTCACTGAACGAGACTCTGTAGAGTAGGATCATTTCTGAACTACGTTAATAAATGGTTGGGTGTGAATCTCTCTTTACTTTCTTTGTTTTTTGTTTATGTTTCATTGTCTTATCAATACTGTGACTGAACACTTCATTGAATAGTTAGATTAAACTTGCAGTAAATTGACGAGTGTTTTTTTCAAGTGGTGTTAAAGCAAGCTTCAAAAGTTGTTTGTAGAAAGTCTTAAACACTATTTGTTGTCATGAAAATTGTAACAACCCAAACCCGGCCTAGATGTTATGGTTGGATTATGAAGGTTACATTGCTAGATAAAATAAAACTATTGCTTGTTTTAGAGAAAAACCAATTCCAGGGGTTGAAAATTCCATTGTCTCGCTTTTTTGTAAAACATACTAATCATTTCAATAGTTCAAGCTAATTCACCTATAATCATAGCGTACCAAAATTATTTTTAGTGAAATCCTTAAATTTAGTTTGCAGCGGCGAATACTTAAAACTTATAGTTTGAAAAACCGAAGTTCATTTTAGTTGCCTAAGTTGGATTGTTAATCGTTTTGAGCTTTAGCGTAATAAACCATTTAGTCCTAACGATCTAAACAAATCATAAAATGTCCAAAAGTTAAACAAACCATAATAAAGTTTGAAATGTTCAATTTAAATCAAATAGTATAAAACCATGAAATACAGAATCAAAATGTGAATCTGAGTCTTCCGTGACGCCGTTTAATGTTAAGTCGGAGGATTACCTAAAACAAATCATATAGGAGCGTGAGCTTATAGCCCAATGTGTGATTCGACCCATAATTCCAAAACATACATTTTCATATTCATCAATATTATAACAGAATATCATATAACACATTTATTTCAAATAATTCAAATCTTATTAGAATCCATGCAGATATTAACTTATCATGCTGTAACATAACATACTAAATCATATCGTACATATCATATCAAATCATATTATGCGAATTATATCCTACCTCCATCCACTACATATAATCTCCGTCTAGCCAATCACACCATATTGGACTACACGAGTCCATCCATCCAATCACACCAATATGTGGCGGTATGCCACTTATATAAATTCAATGGAACTTCCATATATATAGTGTTGAGGTCTAGCCACCATTTTGGCAATAAGTACTGCTATATACACTTCCTCCGTCAAACATATCCCACCCCACACATATACATATCATATACATATTTTATACATATCATAATCATAAACGGGTGGCATATATACACATATAACATATATTACATGACATGCTTTCATACATAGTTCAGTTTGCTCATAACATAACTTATAGTTTAATTTTGGCTTAACATATTTATCAAGCTTTTAGAGCAACTCGTACGTAATTTAGTAATAAGCTTTCAATTTTCTGACCTTTACAATTTCCTCGGACCCAACTATCAAATTCCCTAAACAACCCTTAATCGGCCCTAAAATTGGCCAAAAGTGCCCACACGGCCCAAAAGCCTAGCTCGTTTGCTCCATACAAGCCACCTTCATAGTCTGTAATGATCCACACGGCCCATCCACATGGGCTACATAATCTCACAGGGCAGTGTGCTACACACGACCATCTCACACGGTCTATATAAATCTCGCACAGCTTAACACACGGCTATGTGAAAATTGGGCAGTTTCGAAACAACATCTATTTCGAGTTTTCAGTCGAATTTCAATGGAATTTTAAGGTCATTTTCACACACACCTGATTACGTAATCGACTAACTCTACTATCGGGAACCCACAAACCTACAATTTCCAACAAAACACTCCAATTAATTCATTAAAAAATCAATCAATTTGACACTTTAACACCTAAAATTTCAGCCTCTAAAATAAAATTTGCATACTTATCACTTGGGAAACAGGGACCAAAACGAAATTTACTCAGCTGGAGGATTAGGATTCTCACAACATTCGTCCTTCAACAATGCAAGAAATACCCAAGCAAAACTTACCTCGCACAAGAACATATCCAACTCTAGACGAAAACCCACAACTACTCAAGAAATATCGAAATAAAAATCCAAAGACTAAAGAAGAAAAAGAGAATAAAAATAAAAATAAAATAACAAAAGAAGATGATGATGAAAATAAGGAACATACATGCAAGCAAGAAAGGGAAAGAAAGAAAAACAAATGTGGGTGGTTACAAAATTGAAAAATAAAAGGGATTTTGATAAAATTTAAATCAAATAAAACAAATAAGATTTATCACCAGATTTTCAATAGAATTCCACTCAAATTCAACTTCCCACATATAGCAAGCAATAAAAATAATCCATACATCCATGCCAATACTCGATCTCGGAACCCCAAAATATGCTAAAGCTTAACCACTGAACCACTAGGCTCATCGTTATTACACTCCAACACAAAAATTAATTTAAGCCATAAAACTCAAGCCCAACTTAAAACCAAAAATTAATACAAGAAAATCTGAAACTTAGGAATCAAACTTGGGTTCTAAAGCATAACTTAGGAATCAAACTTGGGTTCTAAAGCATACTCCCAAGGCACACAACAACAATACCAAATCAAATATTTTTGCAAACAATCACATTCAAAAAATCAAAATTTTGGAGCATTACAGAAACTATGAGAGAAGGAAGTTCTATAACGTAAGCAACTCTACTAGTTGGCTATTCAAACTATGCTTGCAGGAAAGCTCGAATAAGAGCTTTCATCATGTCAATTGATGAATATACTTAGGAAGTAGTTGAGGATGGTTGGAGCAAGCCCGAAGTTATAGGTATTGATGGGTCAACTAAGCTAAAAGAAAATAATTGGTACACTACTAATGAGAGAATGACAGCCCAAGCAAACTCAAAAGCCCTTCATGCTATCTTTAGTGGGGTTGACATGGAACAATTCATGATGATTTTGACTTGTGAAATGGCTAAAGAAGCATGGTCTATCTTACAAAATCAACATGAAGGGAATGTTGCTGTTAGAATGTCCAAACTACAAATCTTAATTACTAGGTTTGAAAATCTCAAAATGTACGAAGATGAAACTATTTCATATTTTTATACATGACCATATGACATATCTAATGAAGCTTTTTGTCTTTGTGAATGCTTTTCCGAGGTAGAATCAGTGAGAAAAGTTCTGAGGTCTCTTTTAGAACATTTTTCTATTAAAGTCACTACTATTGAAGAAGCTAAGGATATAATTACTCTTAGATTAGATGAGCTAATAGGTTCACTTAGAACCTTTAAATTGAATCTAGAAGAAAGGAAGTGTGACAAGGTAAAATTGACATTAAATTTAATCAAAATAAGGTATTTAAATTAACTAATGACATTAAAAAAAGTTGAAGTGCCAAATTATTTTAAAAAAATTAAAAGTATAGAGAGTAAATTCAAAATCTGAGCACAATACAGGGACTAAAATTGAAGATTGACCATTGTTGTATGCCTAAAAAAAGTAAAAGGCTATGTATTTAGAAAAGCGTGCATCAACATTTTAATCAAAATGAACTATTAAGACTAACAATGACATTATAAAGGTTGAGGTACCAAATTTTGTTATAGAGATTAAATTTCAAATTTGAGCATAATATAGGAAACAAAACTACTGTAACTACCCAGTTTCCAGTGGTACAAGAAAAAATAGTTTTGAAACCTCTTTTTTGTAAACCGAGCTCGTAAATTAGAATTTGGACAGCTAATTTAGTCGAAATTATGGTTAATTACGGCCTAAGGACTAAAATGTAAAGTCCAATCACAATAGATTTTTAATTAATAAATGGATTGAAGACTTAAATTACAATTAGACAAAAATACAAAACAAAAATTATACCATGCTAAAATATGTATTCAAAATAGAAATTATACCATGCTAAAATATGTATCAGTGGACGGTATGATTATATGATCATTAACTTAATTAAAATAAGGTTTTTTAATTAAAATGTGGTTAATTAACAATTTAATCCTAGTATATAAATGGAATTTCGGTGGAAAGAAAGAGAAACTCATCTTTTCCAATCGATCCCAAGAGGAGAAGAGGTGTTTGATGCCATTGTTAGGTTTTTCAAGCTTTTCGCCTTAATTTCAAGTAAGTCCCTAGCCATTTTTTCTTTAATTTTCGTCGAAATTGAGTTATGGGAGCTTGATTTAGCTAATCCATGTACTAATTTGTGAAACTGTTAAAGTTTTAGAAAGTTGACATGGTTGAGAATTGAATGATTTAGGTGTTAAATTGTTAGAAATTAAGCTTAGTATATGAAAAAAAAACTAAATTGCAAAGCGTAATCATTAGTTTTGTACCATAGAGACCAAATTCATTCAAATGAAAAAAAACATAATGAATTTTTTGTAGGTATAGAAAAATAGAAGGTCCCTAATGAGTTTTGATGAAAACATATTTTAATCTGAAGCATTGAGTTGAAAGTTATGCTTGTCCCGATTTTAGGGATTAAATTGAATAAATTATAAAATATGTGAAAGTTGGTATTTGATTCTGATTTGGCTGGAAATTTGATAATGTGATATGTTTATGATTATTTGTAGCTAATGACAACATCGAATCCTCAAGAGGGAAAGGAAAAGCGAAAATCGTCGACGAGTGGCGCGAAATCTCGGTTTGTACATTTATGATTTAAGGTCATTTTAATTAATTTCATTTCCATGTTATTTGCACACGAAAGTGTCAAGATGAGTATTTAATGATAAATTGAACTATTGGATTGAGCTTGAATACGAATTGTTGAAATAAAGGACTAAAATGAATAAAATGTAAAATAGCATGAATTGTTTGAAATATGACATGTATTATGGAATTGAGTGAGAATATGTATTGAATGATATGGATTATATATGATATGATAATGAAATGATGGTGGATATGATTGAAAAATCATGTGTACTAAATCTTAATGTAGTTAAACATTGATACCCTGTTAATTAATCAGGTTGAGTCAGATATAATTGGCATGCCATAGGATTGGATTGTGTACGGGACTATGCACTTAAGCGCCAGGATGCACTACGTGTGCTAGTCCATGCTTCAAGCACCAGCATGCACTTACGTGCCAGTTAACCCCACTTTAGTTTATCTGATAATGCATTTTGGTGCTAGTTTGGTGTGTTGGTTGGATGATCTGAGTATCCGTCCAAGTCTGAGTTAGGTTAATAGTGGTTGCGGATTATAAACTAATAAATAATTTTGATATGGTAGTGAATTGAATTAAAGATGATACATGGTCATAATTTGATTTAGTTGTGAACCCTAGGGGCAGCAGTGCATACAAATGAGTCGTTAGACTCTAGAGCCAATTCAAATGGTTTAAAGACCAAAGTATAAGAGATGATTGTCTTGATACACATATGATATGATACTAATGACATATTGTATATTGCATAAATGATTGCTAATGGCTAAATGAGTTAAAGATATTGGTGAGGTTGTTTTGAACTTAATATAAGTATATTCAGATGGTTGGAAATTACTTGTCATTTAGTAACATGAATTGGTTGATTATTATGTACATATAAGCGTGTTTGTTTTGAAGTTTTTTGTTAATGCTTGTTATTTATGTCTTGATTCATAAATGTACCACTGAGCCTATTGCTCAGCATACAGTTTGTTTTCTCCTTGCGCAGGTTCAAGTGTTTCTCAAAGCCTCAGGACTTAAAATTAGCATACAGACTACTGTTTTTGACCCAACAAAGTTTGTGTATTGTGGTTCATTTTGCATGCACCTAGGGGTATTTTGGTTTAATGTCTCAAATGGGTAGGTTGTCAAGCTGTGATCTTATGTAAATGTTTAGAAATCATGTTTGAATATGTTTCTAAAGTTGATCTGGAGCACTTGAGTTAAAGGCTGTGAAATTCTATATGTGTTTTGGTTGGTTTTGGAAATATGAATGATATAAGTTAGATTGATTTGTTAATGTTAGAAATTAGGGGTTTGATGGTATTTGGAAGTACCAATTTAGCATAATTTGATTTGAATGCTGTGGTATGTGATGGATATGGCACTATGGAACATGTTTATATATGATTTCAGGTTTTTCAAACTTGTACCGGGTTGGTTCTTGTGAAAATAGTGAGTCACGTCGCGATGAGAAATAGAGCAAAGTCCATGTGGCGACATCGTTGCTTTAAGGTCACAACGAGCACCAAACAGAGAGTTACGTCGTGCTGTCAACACAAAATCTTAAGATTTTTACAATTTGGTCCTATTTCAACCTTGAGTTAGCAAAAGAGATTTCATAAGCTCGTATAAGACCTGAAAATGATTATGTATCGTTCTTTTAAAATCTAAAAAAACATCTTTGTTTATTTATTTGGACAGGTGCCAATAAAAGAAATGGCTTGGATATTCCTTTTATATATAGTGTATAAAATTAAATTTAAAATCAGTGATCAAAACTAAAATTGGACTAAATTTAAAATTTGAGCATATTATAGAGATCCAAATTGAAATTGACCATTTTTTAAAATCTAAAAGAACTTTGTTTATTTGGATAGATATCAATAAATGAAATGGCTTCAAAATTCTTTTTATACATGTTTTAGGTTCGATTGATTATTTGTTTGTGTGAAATTATGGAGTAAAAATTTGAAGGTTAATAATAGAAAGTTCAAACCGTACACTTGAAATTTAGTCTCTACTTTTATATTCAGGAATTTAATCCCCTACTTTTTAAATTTAAAAATTTAGGTCAAGTTGTTACCAGAGGCGGATTTAGGGGGCTAGCAGGGGTCTTGGCCCCCTTAAAATGTAAAATTGCTATATATGCCTTTAATTTTTTTAAAATTTTAAATTAGTAAAGGTCAAATTGCACTTTGGCCTCCCTAAAATTATAAAAATTTGTTTTAATCTTTTAAAAATTATAAAGATATAGACTATAAAAAATTAAAATTTCATTCGACCTCCCTAAAAATTTGTTCTGGCTTCGCCCCTGGTTGTTACCATTGTTAAAATTAATCTATTAGATTTATTGGAGTTACATTTTAAAATTATATATATATATTTACTTGGTAGTCATGTAACAATAAAAATAGTTTTAAAAATATTGATTAGGATTTTTTTCTTAAAATCACACGTTCGAACTCATAAAGATAAAATAATTTTTTTTGTTATTGTAGTGTTCTTAAGAAAAATTGATGTCAATATTTAGATTGAAAGATTTAACAATATTAACTATTTAGGCTAGCTAATGACAATATAAAGTAGAAAAACCAAATTATATATAAAAAAAATTAAAGCATATATATATTTAATCTCAAGTTTTAGCATAATAAAAGAGTAAAACTTGAAATTTGATCATTGTCTTATAATGCTAAAAAAAAGAAAAAAGAGAGAGACAAACTCAAAGAAATAAGAAGCCACTTATTAGTCTTAAGGCTCTTAACTCTTAAGACATTCAAATTATATATAATTACGTAATGTTTTAATAAAAAATTAACAATATTAACTATTTGTACTAACTAATGACGTTATAAAAAATATAGAGATCAAATTACGTTAAAAATTAAAGTATAGAATTAAATGATAAATTTAGGCATAATAAAAGGATCAAAATTGAAATTTAACCATTAATCTATAATGTAAAAATTAATAATAATAAAAAGAGCACCATAGCATGAGGTGCCACGTGTCGATGTTTATAGATAGATAGATGAGTAGAGTGACGACATTTTATTTATCACTACACTAACACACTAACACCTTGTTTGGTTCGCCGTAATACCCAATCCATTACGCCCCGATTACGTGCGTATTACATTACGCCCCTATTCCGGCGTTTGGTTCGCTGTAATAGGTATTACGCGCGTAATCGGTTACGCCCCTAATCCCCAAATTCCCGTGTTTTCCAATCCCTTCCCTTTTCGGTGTATTAGCTATTACTTCCGGCCTCCCTCCCCATCTCCCTGTTTTACCCTCCCTCCCTACCCGACCCTCTCCCTAATCATTTTCGCCGTCCTTTCTCTTCATCTGGATTGAATTACATCGAAGGATCTACCACTAATTTCCCTTCTTTGATCCTTTCAATCAAGGTATTCTCCCGTTTCATTCAGTCTTTTGGCTTTTTTTTTTTCCTCCGTTTTTTTCTTTCTTCTCTGTTATATTGTTTTTTTTGTTAATTTTGCTTATGTGATTATGAACACAGTGAATTTAGTGTTGGGATAGCTTTGATGTTACTGGGTTTTATTTTTATTTTTATCTATGTGTATTTATCTGAACTTCTTGCTTGTTTTTCGGGTTCAGCTGGTAGTCCACAATAGAGAAGGCATTTGTGATATTGAGCAGGTGAAAATGATTTTTTGAACTCCATTTATCTTTCCATTTGATTTAATGGCACTTCATTTTGCACAACAATGGTGAATTGGTGATAGTTCATCCATAGCCAGTTTGTTTAAAGCATCTTTAGCTATAAGATTAAGATGTATTGCATTTAGAATATCTTTTTACACGAGTTTCTCTGTATCTGAAACACAACCAAGTTGAAACTATGATCTCTCTATTTTTATGAACTTTATAGACAGTTTCTTAGTTGTTGGCTTTGCCATGAGTTCGGGGAAAAGGAACTACATCTCTGACATCAGTGAGGCCAGTCATAAGAAGAACCATAAGATCGAACCCTAGTCTAAACCCAGAGTGCTTGACTGTTCCATGCTTGCGAAGATCTTGGTACCATTCGTACTGATCTCTTGACAAGTCAAATTCCTTCATTCTGAAATCAGAAAACCATAGCAAACAAGGAAAATAGGCTTTGGTATCAATAAGGATAGTATTGAGAATAGTTCAGTCCTCAAGAATAGACCCAAATTAAGATGGCTTTAAAGTGATCATTAGAAGAATTGAGATAAACCTAGAGTTTAGATCAGGTTGTTTTGGGTTCAAGTAGTTTTAGGTCGGTTCATTCACATTTGAGATTTGGATTTTTCAGATCGGATCGTTATGGGTTTGAATCATTTCAGACCATTTCTGGTACAAGTCATTTTGAGTTCGAGTTGTTTTGACATTACCTTGCACTTAGCATGTCAAGCCGCTCTTCACTTTGGCTACCCGTAATCACTGTTCCCATCTGCATTACCATTTATCCATCTTTCATAACCAACTCAAAACCACCCACTGTTTCAATATATTTGTTTCAAGTTTTAGGCTTTACCTTGGGTACAACCATATCAAAAGCGGCCACTGTTTTTCCATCATCATTCAAGCGTACATAAAATGGCTTAACTGCTTTTGGATAATCATAAATAATCACAGGTCTCTTATAGTGATCATCAGCCAAGTAGCTGCCATTGAGTAAATGGAAAATAATAAGAACATTTTGTAGGAAAAGTCTCGTATTGTTTTAGGATATTTGCATGTGATAGTTCTTTGTTAGTAGCCAGATTATATGTACCTTAGATGTTCAGCTGTTAAAGGGACTCCCCATCGAAGTTTTGTTTCGAAAGTCTTATCTGTCACCTGGTGTTGAAGAATGAAACACTTTGATCAGACATAAGTTGCTAAACATATGGCAGTCATGTTGGCCGGCTTAATGTGGGTTAATTGCACCAAACGTTCTTAAATGATTGCTTATATTATAAGTTGGTTCTTATTGTTGAAAATGTTCTAATTGAGTTTTTAAACTATCAATATTGTATCAATCATATCTTTCTATCAATCTAGCAGTCAATTTAGGCATTAAAGGCCAATTTGGATCTAATATGGAGCATATTTAGAATATGTGGATTAAATTATAAGTTCATGTACTTATTACATGAATGGATTTTATGTGTTAATAAAGAAGATAGTGCCAAGAGGTTTATTTATTAGTTGATTATGTAGTAGTTACACAAATTTTTTCAATTTGATTCACGTGTTTTAAATATGCCAATATGCTTCATGTTAGATTTGAGTTGAGCTGATATTTAACATTCACGCTAATGGTTCGACTGATGAAAGGGCCTAAATTATAGATACTAACCATGGCAGATCTTGGGATTAAATTTTGGGGCTTAGGAGTTTAATGAGAAAATTTTAAAAACTCTCATTAATCTAAAAGAGTTTAATTAAATTTTTTTAAAAATTTCAATAGAAAAAATATTTTTCCAAAATTTTGGGGGCCAAGGCCCCCTGCCACCATTTAGCTCCACCTCTTTCTTGTTCCTTATTGCTTTGATTTGGTCGAAATATCCCTTTTCTTTTATGTGTTGGAATTGGTTGATCTACTTTGGAGATATCATGTCATTATGGTAGAAAGAATTGTCTATAAAAATTATATATTGTTTTGTTTATGGTAATAAAAATCAATTTTTCATTCCTTGCTCCAATTCGAACAACTTTTCAGCAACTTTAGCTCCAATATCCAGTGCATTAAAAGTTTTACAGGAACTGAGTAATGAACTCCAGATTCCAGCATCTGGTTCATCAGGCATTTCATTTACATGTCGACCTCACCCTATGTTTATGCATTTTTATTTGTTTTAGGGTAGCATAGATAGTCAATCTTGGTTTCAGTTGAATATTTTAACTTCAAAAAACAGATTTAATGTTGGAATTATTAAATGATTAAATTCAACAAACAAGTATCCTCTTTATTGATTTTTGCTGTCTCTCAACACTTAATCGATTTCCCTTTTATCATTACAGGTTCTTTCTTCCAACACTTCTTCATCGCAGTCGTCCCCGATTTGCTCATTACAGGTTAGTTTTCCATTGGTATTTATGGTTTTGTTTGTATGTTTGTATTGCTCATTACAGCCTTTGTATTGCTCATTACTTGTTTCTCGATGGCACAGTATTTGATATTTAGCTTTGTAAACTTGTAGTCATTAAGGAGGAGTAAAATAACATTTGAATGTTCATTGTCACGTGAAAATTCATTTCTTATGTATTTATATGTACTGTTTCTGTTTGAAGCTTTCCCTGCACCGGGTAGATAAATGAGTCACTTTTAAATGCTTTATGCTATTGTTCATGATTTCTATGCTATGCTATACAACTAAATGATGTTTATTTTTACTGATATTCTTTACTGTGTAAATTTTGAATATATTAATTGAGCCCATATACTAATCTTCTTATTAGTATTTATTTTCATGCATACTTTGATGTTTGTTAACTTGGTCGCAGTAGTCTCTGTGTTATTTTAGAGAAATTACATTTTAAGTTGATCTTTTATCAGCAGAAAAGTTTCCCCTGCTTCTATTTTAAAATTATAATTGTGAAAGTGTAAGGAAGTTTTTAAAATTAACGTATATATATTATGATAAATAAAATTATACAAATTTTACTTAAAAAGTCAAATTTGGCTGTTAAATTAATAAATTCTATAGAATTCTGAAATTTTAATAATAATAATTTTTTGATGAAAAAATGCTAAACATGTATTTTAAACTTGATACTAGACAGCTAAGTAACAATTCTTGTAAAAAATAAGTCCTCTTCAAAGTTAATTATATTTTTACAAAATGAAATTACCATTTAAAATGTTATAAAAGTTATAAAACCTTAATTAAACTAATCATCAGTAATTAAATATACTCTTTCATTATTATTTGGGTGATTGATAAAGAAATGAAATTAAAGTTGCAACGATATCATTTAGTCGTCTAATTTTTTGCTTCGTGTGTTCTAAATTTGTGCTGTTTATTTTTATTCGATAATGTGTAATTGCAACTTCAATTCTTTGATAGTGTGTTCTAATTTTAAAATGTTGCAGTAATGGCTCGTCTGCCTTTAATTGCACAAAGTGTGAGGCGTAAAAGAATTAGTATTGCTGTGACAATATGGTTGGAAATCTGTAGAATCGCGGTTTGGTTCTTATTTAGAATGGGTGTCAGCCTTAGCCTACATAGACCAAGGATTAGGTCCTATACCGTAGATTTTTATGCAAAACGGGATTATGTGAATAGGCTTGTATATGCTAGTGACGAGACCTGTATTGAACAAGTTAGGATGAATAGAGCTGCCTTTTTTAAATTATGTGAGATGTTAGAATCGATAGGGGGATTGAAGTCGACAAGGTTCATGCTTGTTGACGAGCAAGTAGCAATGTTTTTACATATCATCTCCCATCACCTGAAAAATCGAGTTATCAAGCATCACTTTAGAAGGTCCGGGGAAACTGTTAGCAGAGCATTTCATAGTGTTTTAAATGCTGTCATACGCTTGCAAGATGTGTTATTTAAAAACCCGGAGCCAATTACAGCCGATTCTTCTGACACAAGGTGGAAATGGTTTAAGGTATAGGACTAAGTTTTATATATAGCTTCAACAACATTTACTTGATTTAGATTTAAATTAGTATTCTAACTCAAGGTTTTATATCATGTGATATAGAATTGCTTAGGTGCTCTTGATGGAACCCACATCAAGATTAGGGTTCCAACAGTTGATAAACCTAGATATCGGACGCGAAAAGGTGACATAGCAACAAATATGCTAGGTGTTTGTACACCTGAGATGCAATTTGTTTATGTTCTTCCTGGTTGGGAAGGTTCAGTTGCTGATGGACGAGTTCTTCGAGATGCCATTAGTAGAAGACATGGATTAAAAGTTCCTCATGGTAAAGTGTATAGTTATAGGACTTTGATTTATTCATTAAGATCACACTTTGTGTGCTGAATTAATCATTTTTTAATATGAAACTTATCCTATAGGTTGTTATTATCTAGTTGATGCTGGATACACAAATTGTGAGGGATTTCTTGCACCATTTAGAGGACAACGATATCATTTGAACGAGTGGCGTCAGGGTTATCAGCCAAGTTCTCCGCAAGAGTTTTTTAATATGAAACATGCCTCAGCACGTAATGTCATTGAAAGATGCTTTGGCTTATTAAAACTTAGATGGGGAATACTTAGGAGTCCATCGTTCTATCCTGTAAGGGTGCACAATAGAATTATTATTGCATGTTGTTTGCTCCATAATTTTATTCGAACCCATATGAGTAGTGATCCCATTGAAGCGGAGGTGGGAGAAGGATTACCTACAATTAATGTGGTGGATGACGATGAACCGAATATCACAAATATTCATCCATCGGATGCTTGGGCTACTTGGAGGATGGAACTAGCCAACCAAATGTTCGATGAATGGCAAGCATCTAGAAATTAGTTTGTGAAACTTTTGTGAAACTTTTGTATTTATTTTTGTATTGTACTAAAATACAGAAATTATAATATAATTTCTTCTAATTCAGCTTGTGTTATAATTTTAAATTTTTGTGCTATGGAACTTTTGATACTTGCAAATATTCAACTTAATTACTAGATTTTATAAAGTGTTGACCTTTTGAATCATGATATTAAAATAGTAATTAATATAATTTATTTTTTTTTTGTTCTTAAGATCATTATGTCAGGTGTTCCAGAATCAAATGCTCAAGCTTCTCGAGGAAGCAAAAGAAAATGGGTTCCCGAGGAAGATGCAGCATTAGTTTCCAGCATGGTGGACCTGCACAATGTTGGAACATTTAATGCTGATACCGGGTTCAAAGCCGGTTATTTGAACGAGTTGGAAAGAAAGCTACAAACGGTTTTACCAAATGCAATGTTGAAGGCGAAACCTAATATTGAATCAAGGATTAGGTTACTTAAAAGGGAGTGGTCAATCGTCTACGACATGCTTAATGGCCAAAACAATAGCGGTTTTGGTTGGGACGAGCATAGGCAGCTCGTTGTTGCTGAAGATGCGGTTTGGGAGTCCTATTTAAAGGTAAGATAATTTCAAGTCTTTATTATATTATTTTTACCAAACTTACGACTAATATGATTTCCTCATTTTTTTAGAGTCACAAAGAAGCCGCCCAATTCAGATTTCGTACTTTCCCTTACTATGACCAGCTTACTACCATATACGCAAGAGATCGAGCAACTGGGAGAGATGCTCAAACAGCTGCTGATGTTCTTGAAGAAATACACGCTGATGATGAACGTACTACAGATCTGAATGAAGAGAGAAACACATTCTATGACTGCGAAGCTGACGTCTCTTTAGATGACATGGATGTTTCTGGTACGGATCCACGAGGAGATCGAGACCAAGGGGGTTCCTCATCTTCAAACAAGAGAAAGAAGAAATCTGATGCTCGTGATAATATGTTTTCTTCATTTAATGAGGCTGCCACTTTGTTCGGGGAGAAAATCCAGGCCGTTGGCGATCAAATCAGTAGGAGTTTTGCCTCCGAGGTGGTAGTTCAGCAGAAGTCAGAACAACATATGGAAGAGAGAGCTTCAAATTTATATTCAGCCTTATGGTCAATTGAAGGTTTAACCGACGATCAACGATATGATGCATTGAGTAAAATTCCCGACCATCCAACTCAAATGATCGTTTCTTTAGTTTACCTTCAGTTGCCGATTGAATGGTTAGGAGATTTCTTTCTTACCATTATATCAATGGATAAACTATATACATATGGATTTTAATGTACAATTTCATTTTCATCTAACCTTTTCTTAATATAAGTTAATTATGTTTATGCATAATATAATTCTCAAGTTATATATTGATTTTAGTAAATTCATATAAGAACATTTTATTATTAAGAATTTTATGAAATTATATATCACTATATAATTATATTAATATTAATTATTTTAAATTGTATAAATTCATATAAGAAAATTTTTATTATCAAGAATTTTATGAAATTATATATTATTATTAAATTATATGTAATAATTATTATTTTAAATTATACAAATTCATAAACTATAATCATATTAGTTATAATAATTTTAAATTTTATTAAATCATATATTTAATTAAATCATATTAGTTATAATCATATTATGATTTGAGTAAATTCATATAAGAATATTAATTATTAAGAATTTTATTAAATAATATATTTTAATTATATTATATTTAATAATAATTATGTTATTTTATATTTTACAGTATCATATTTAATAATATGGTTTGAGTAAATTCATATAAGAATATTAATTATTAAGAATTTTATTAAATTATATATTTTAATTAAAATATATTTATAATAATTATGTTTAAATATGATTAAATTATTTATTATTGATATTAATCTTATTAAAATTTAAATAAAATAATTTACCAAAACAAATTTCTGCTAATTATTAAGAATTTTATTAAATTATATATTTTAATTAAAATATATTAAATAATAATTATGTTTAAATATGATTAAATTATTTATTTTTGATAATAAATAATCTTATTAAAATTTAAATAACAATAACAATAATCATTTACCAAAACAAATTTATGCTAAGGGTATTCTGGTCATTTTACTTTTCTCCATTATGCTATTACACCTCTATTACATTCAACCAAACACAGTTTTACTATTACGCCTCTATTCCATTACATTCAACCAAACAGCTGATTTGCTATTACACCTCTATTCCATTACACCTCTAATCCAACCCAATACACCGCTAATCCAATACAGCGAACCAAACGTAACCTAAAACAGAGACACGTTTCCTCCAATCACCGAAATTAGGCATCACGCGTGCATATCACGACACTGCATTTACAAATTTAACTTGGCTTTATTTGTGGGCGGCAGCCGACAAAATGTTTAGCTGTTTTGTCCCTTGTTGGGTTGTTTCTGAGGACTCTGTGGTCCCAATGGTTAACACAAAAACAACTGCTTTACCTGGTTAATAGTTCAATTAATTAATTGAGGATAACAACTTTTTATTTTATTAAACATATTCTTTTTAATTTAAATTTTTTTATTGAGCTATTTGATGAAATATACATCTGTAAAATAATTAAAATTAGAGACTGTAAAATAAAATAATTTTCTTCTGATAGAAATAAAATATTAATTTTATTTATATAATTTTAATACTTAAAAATTGATATATGAAATTAGATTATATTAAATTCAAGTTCATTACAATACTTTTTTTAATACATGATTACCAAGTGATTTATTTTTTATTTCGAAATGTCACTTTAGTAAATTTAATTGATAATTTTTAACGGTATGTATAATTGGACATAAACATTGAAATATGAAAAGTGGAGGGACTAAATAATTGAAAATAAAAGTAAATGGACTAAATTACAAATGTAAGCGGAGTACAAAGACTTGAAGTATATTTTGCTCAATTAACTCTATAAAGTAAATGTATTTTTCATTATTACCTAATTGAATTCATGTTTGGTTGACTCGTGACACCAAAATCAATAAAGAGTTTAATACCGATAGAGATGGTATTGAGTTTAATATATGAACATCCTTATCATATAAGTAGGGGTGACTTTAGGCGCAATGGCCTTGGGCCCCAAAAATACAAAACTGATAAGTCAGTTCCATCATAAAAAATCTTGTTAGTCCTTTAAAAATGACGAAATTATAAATTAATAAAAGATCGGGGTTCGATCCTCGCTTATGAGAATAGAAAATATTTCATGATTAGTCGTTTATCTCTTCAGAAAACACTTGTGGTGAGGGATGCCACCAAGGGGGCAGGTTGAGACCCTGACACTCCTCAAATGGTAAATTATTATTTTAGTCCCTTGAAGTTTTTAAAATATAAGTTAGTTTAATGGTAAAATACACTTTGGTCCTAAAAATGGAAAATTTTTAGTTTAATCCCTTTAAAATTCTAAAATAAAAAACATAAAAAAATAAAATCATACTATAACCTCTTTAGAATTTTATAATTTAATTTTGATCCCTAAAAATAAACTTGCTTATCACTACTACTAATAAGGAATACCGTAATTTCCAAAAAATATAAAATTATATTTTAACCAATCAAAAATTTATAATTAATTCCTGGTCTCCTTAAAGGAAATTACAAGCAACTCCAAAGGAAAAAGAAAGTTTATTTTCCGTTAAAAATAACTAAGAAAGATGAAAAGCAAAATTAGAATTCAGAATGGTTAAGAAGACGTTGTATTGTACCTACTCATTTACCCAAAATACCTGTCATGAGGGTTTAACAATCAAAACAATTAACCCCAGGAAAAGGCTGAGCATCCCCCATTTTCCACATTTTTCTCGGCTTTTTCATTTCCAACTTTCAGCGGCCGGTCATTGTTTTCTTCTCCTTTAAAGCCCTAAACCATCTGCATGTCATTTCCCATGTGGATCCATTGGATTTTACAAACCCACTACGCCTTGTCTGAAAACCACCAAACCTGAGACTCCCCACGTTCTAATATTTTAAAACTATTCCTCACCAGTGCCTGTCGTCGCCCTTATCCAATCGGTCTTTTCCCTTATAAATACTTCCCTCATCAATATCTGCTTCTCCATAGCTTCAACTTTCAATATCCATTCAAAGTTCTCATAACAATTTTTCATTTTCCAGGGTTTAAATTAAATAGAAGAGTTTAGAGATGGCAGATATTGCTATGCTTGTTGCTGAGGAGTATGAAAGGAGGGTAAGGGTTTCGAGAAGCAAAGTTGGGTCGGAGCTTGAAAAGCGACATGAGATTGACTTGGTTTCTTTTGTAGCAAATTTGGGTCAGAAGGCGAAGACTAAACTTGGGCATCCAAGGGTTGAGACTGTCAAGTTGGCTGTAGAGCCAAAAAGCCAGATTGGTGTTGCAGCTTTCAATGGAGCCTTCTCTGCTTGATAACTTGTCACTTTCTTTTCTTAAAATCATTGCTCCAAAACAGCTGTAAATTAAAAATTCATTTCATTCTGTCTTTTGATTTGTAAATTCTGGTCTTTTTTGGTTGAGAAGCAAACTTTCTGCTAATGGTGATATGATCGTGGGTTTTAACTGGGATCTTAATGTTACTGCTGCTGGCTTAATTATCTGCACTTAAAAGGATTTCTGTTATGTGAGTCATTATTATTTTGAAATTACCAGGAGAGGAAAGGAGGAAAGGAAAACCAGTATATTGATGCCATTAGGCACATTAGAATTAGGTGTAACAAGTTATTTAATGATTGAAGATGGTTAATTCCTCTGTTCAAATAATTAAGCAATGAACAAAGAGATGAAACTAGCAGAAACAAGTTTGGAGGAAGAAATATTAAAAATGATTGAAATTGTTTGATTGGATAACAAGTTTGGAGTAGTGGTAAGTCTTGGTGGAGATTCTTTGATGGATAACAAAGGTATTGTAAATTATGATATTTGTTAAAAATAATAATTATCGCAAAGCAATAATAAAGAAAAATAAAACACATCGATTTTACGTAAAAAATTTTCAGGAAAAGAGAAATTTCGACTGCATCTATTTATAGAGGTTTAAAAACATTTATCCTAATCAATGTCAAACAGAAGCAATGTACAAGGTTTAAACATCTTATTGTAATCAATACCAAATAAAAGAAGTGTACCCTTTTAGCCCTCGGCCTTCGCCTCACAGATCTCTCTATTTTGCCACTATATTTTATTTTTTAACAGGAATTTAAGTTACACAACTCTAATAAAATTATAAATACAACAATCAACATGTCTCTTGAAATTGTTATAAATAAGAAGGATATATCAATTCTTTCACAGCTTAAGAGTACTTCTCACAAATTATAAGAGAGAGAGAAGTAAATAGTTTTGCTAATAAGGGGTAATATTAAACGCATTTACAACTTGTACTATTATCTATTTAAAAAAAAAAGAATTTACCCAAAATTAATTTAAGATTAGAGACTTTAATCAATGTGATGATATATTTTTTGGATAGTGGATATGAAGTAGTTGTGATAATTGTTTATCATGTTTTATTATATGAAATTACCATTTAATTTTATATACAAGTATTAAAAATTAAAGTGTAACAATCTGTTTTAGAAAAAAAAACACACAACAAAGTGGGATGAGACGATGATAGATGCATTTAACATCCATGAATGTGATAATAATTTTCAACTCTTCAAGATTTTACGTTTATAGTGGAGTAGGACGAATGATAGAGTAGAACATACTAATTATAGAGTGATGAAGGGTTTAGTAACATTCGTTTCCGCTCCGTTCCATTAACACCCTTATTTAAGATCATGTAACCCTAGTATCTATTTTAGTATTAAAAACTTGTGAAGTCGTAACTCAAATTGAACTAACCTAAATAAAAGATTACAATCTAATAAAAAAATAAATTATGTTTAAAATTATTTAGTGTTAACTTAGCAATTAACATAAATACACCTACCACTTGATTGATTAAAAAAAATAAGATAATAAGAAATAAAGGAAGACTGATAAATGAGGTTGGGATCGAAAGTATTACCAAATTTATAGTTCCAAACTAAATATTTTACAAGGGACTCAAGAGAATGAACTTGTATGAAACTGTGATTCCACGTCATTTTTATCCCTTTCCATTAGGAGAATGACAAATCAGATTTTTCCTCTTGAAAATATCTAAATCCAACTAAAAATGCTATAATCAGGAGGAAAAATTTGATTTGTCATTCTCCTAATAAAATCTTTTTCTCTTTCTTTTCCCGATTATAACCCAAAGTCAAGTGAAAACTAAGTGAAAGTAAGAGATACTCAATTTCTCTCTTTTTGCCTTGCACAAATAAAAATACCAATCCAAACAAGGGATAAATTCTCCTTTTCCCTTACTTTCTTTTCCTTTCTCTCTCCCTACTCCAATCCAAACATAATGCAAAAAGTAAAGATGATTTTTTACATATATAAAAAAATGTTATTTGTTAATAAATATATTAAAAAAAACTTAAAGATGTAATTAAAAAAAGAGTAATTTTTTGGGATAAACTATATTTATGGTCATTGAACTATTAGCAAGTGTACGTTTTGGTTTCTCAACTTCAAAAAGTTACAAAATCGACATGAAACTATTCAAAAATTTTCATTTAAGTCATTGCACTGTTAAAATCGTCGGTGTATGACTTTCTTCATTCTCACCTCTAACACCAATTGAAAGGTGTAAATTTCCCCTCCACTTCTATAGTTTAGTTTTTTTTCATGAAACATCTTTGAATGCCACCAATCTACAATCCAAAATATGAACTTCTTCAATCTCCAACATCGACCAATTTGAGATACTTTTTCTACTCGTCATTGGGTACTGTTTCACCGTACCGATCATTGAATTGTCACTTGAAACTTATTGGGTGGACTTTAAGAAAAAAGTCTTAATAATCCAGTGATTTAAATGAAAACATTCGAATAATTTAGTGACTATTTTATAATTTTTAAAAATTAAATGACCAAAATATAAACTTACTAATAGTTTAATAAACTTGAAGTTTTTTTTAAAAGGATTTTATGATGTAGTTTTTTAAGGGTCACTTTTGAAAAAATTTACATAATACTAGAATTCTATCAGACATGTATGCGTATGAAAACCACAGACTTAAAACTCATATGCTTGTTTAAAAGTAATATACAATAAACGATGAAACAAAAATGTATTACAATATATAAAAATGAAGCTTTAGTTGAGTGAAAATTTAAGGTTTTAATAATCTAGCAATTGACGCAGGTTCAAATTATATCATATGCATATTTTATTTCATTTTAGTTAAAATTAAAATATTAAAGTCTCTCGTATGATATCACTTTTTTTAATGATAAAAGAAGGTTAAAGTTGACATCAACCCAATCAAGAACTTAACAAATAATATAAATAAAAGTCACTAACATTCAATAACATATATAATTTCCCCAACTAATTAATTTGATATCCAATTAACTTTTTACAACTCATGAATTTTATTATTAGTATAGATATATAGATAATAACATTTGAAAAAGGTTGAGCATATTATACTTGTCCATAGGTCCGGTCTGAGGGCTCGCTCGAAAAGTGGAAGGGTTTGAGTAAAAATATAAGCTCAAAAAATGGGCTTAAACAAAAAATAATGTCCATTTTATAAATAGTCTAGGCTTCGAATAAGCTTTTTTGGCCCAGGCCCGGTCCGAATTTGTAAAAGAAAAAAATTGCTGTTATTTTTTATTGTTTTGCCACTGTTTTTTCATTGTTTTGCTATCATTTCGTTATTATATTGCTACTATTTTGTTGTTATTGTTTGAGTATTGTATAATTGTTGTTTTATTATTAATTTTGTAATTATTTTAGATGTATTTACTTGCTAAGTTGCACTTATCATAGTGTTATTTAAGTATTTTTAAAATTTTTTATTTGTCGAAAAACATTTATTTTAATATTTTTAGTGTATTTAATGTATTATATTTTTAAAACTGATTTTTCTATAACAAAATAATATAAAATTTTAATACAGATGGATCAAATTAAACTCGAATTTTAACATTTTTATTCAGGTTGAATTTAGATAAAATTTTAAATTTAATTTTCAGTCTAAATTAAACCCAAACTTAAAAAAACGTACCTAATTGTTTTAATTGAACCGACCCGATCTGGCTATTGAGAACTCTAGAGCATATCCCAAATTCACGTTTTTCATAGCGTTCGATTTTCAACTTTCAGCGGGCGATCATTGTTTTTCTCCCTTAAAAGCCTATGTAACCACTACATACATGTCATTCCCTAAGTCAGTCCATAGGATTTTGAAAACCGACTTTACTATTTTTGCCACTATGCCCACTTACCCATCCCTGAAAACCACCAACACCAGCCAATCCCTGAGTCTCCCCACGTTTTAATATTTTAAACTACAGCCCCACTTAAACCACCCACCTGTGCCTCTCACTCTTATCCATTCGGTCTTTTTCTCGTATAAATACTTCAATCATCAACGTCTTTTTCTCCGTAGTTCCAATATCCATTCGAACATCTCACACCACTTTCTTTATTCAGAGTTTAACCTAACCAATAACCAGAGAGTTATAGATATGGCAGATATTGCTTTGCTTGTTGCTGAGGATTACGAAAGGAGGGTAAGGGTTTCGAGGAACAAGCAAGAAGAGATTGACTTGGTTTCTTGGGTAGCAAAGTTGGGTCAGAAAGTGAAGATAAAATTTGGGCAGCAAAGAATTGAGGCTATCCAGTTGGCTTTTGAACCAAAGACCCAGATTGGTATTGCAGCTTTCAATGGAGCCTTCTCTGCTTGATAACTTCTCACTTTCTTTCTTTCTTCTTTCTAAAATCATTGCTCTGAAACAGTTGTAAATTAAAAAAAAAAACCCTTCTTTTTTTATACTAGTAAATGAAAACCCATTTCATTTTGTCTTTGATTTGTAAATTCTGGGTTCTTTTTAAAGCATAATTTTTGCTATTGGTGATATGATCCTGGGTTTTAACTGGGATCCCAATATTATAGATCAAATTATGAGAAATAACGGGGAGTCCAATAATCATCTCGGATTCAAACATTATGCATAAACGAAAATAAAAATGAGTCGAAAAATATGGTCAGGTCGAGCCTGAAAATTAATATTTTTATTCAAGTCAGGATTCATCAAAATAATATGTCCACCCTTAGGTCGGTTCGAGTCTACAATGATAAAATATATTTTATTATTGGTTGAAATCTGCCAACAGTAATTCTACTTTTAAAATTTTAATCTCTTTAATTTTTAGATTTTAAAATTTAAATTTAACTATTAATATTATTAAATTTTAAATTATATTGAGTTTTTTATTTTAAAATGTCAGATAAATAAATTTAGTAAAAATTTAACTGTGTTAACAGTTAAATTTGAATTTTAAAATATGAAAAGTAAAAATAATTATAAAGATTTAATTCCTAATTTTTTAAAACTTCAGGGACTATAGGCATATAAACCCTTTATTAGTTTACTTGAGTCGGACTCAGAATTCGAAGCATGACAATTGTCTAGTATTATTTATTTTTAATTATAACATCTTATCTTTCTTATATTTATATATTTATATTTCTTGATGAGTTTGGTATTCGATTCTGTTTGAGATTTAAAAATTAAATATTGTGAATATTGTTATTCTTGCAGCGTAATTTTTGAATTTCACAATGCAATTATTAAGAGTTTAACATGTGTCTTCTAATAGAATTAATAATAATACCACAAATCCATAGTTAGTTCGTGAATTATTTAAACTACGCACCTTCATTAAAGCTAAATGAGGACCATGTGGAGACCTTAAATAATTGATTGCTAGTTACCCAAATATGTCTCATCTTAGGTAGTCACATCACAATCACTGTCAACGGTATTAAATCATTTTTCCACATCAATGATCTTAGGACACAAAGTTGAGCTTGTCCTCACTATATAAAAAGGTCATGCAAACAGCTCATAGACTCGCGTAGAAACCAACTAGAAGCACTCCAAAGAACATTCCTTAAACACAAATAATTCCATCGGGCTTCACCTCTTCCTCATTCACCCAAACCACCATCTTTCTCCCTTGTTCACTTCACTGGTTAACAATCGGTGCTGTGAGCGTGAACTAGCATCTCGCATCCAGGTATAAGTGATCCTACTAGCACTGATTTTAATATCGTCAATGATCAAGTTAAAGATCTCGCTGGTCATGACACGACCAAATAATAACCAAACTAGAACAACCCAACACCCAGGTTCCTTGCATGGGAACCAAAGCACAAACTCACAAAACCAAACCAACCCTCAAAATCAAAACCAACAAAATCCCTAGTAGCAAAACTCATACCAATAGTTCCACCAATATCTTGTTGGATCTGATGTCCTAAGTATAGTATATTCGTTTCTAAACTTGTAATTTTTTTCGAGCAAATTGGTTAATAAAACAATTCATGGATTATATTAATATACTTTGTATAATTATTCTCACGTGATTTTTGCATGCAAAGCAGAATAGAAGTAAAAATTGACTCACTAGTTGCCTAATATTTAAACAAATACTAAACAAATATTCGTACTTATATAATTAAAATATTCATATTTTTATACTAGGTTAAAATATCTCATAAGGCCTTGTACTCTTCGTAAATTTGAAATTTAGTCCATGTACTTTTATTTTTGGGTTAGTCCTACTTTTTAGATATCAAAATTCATGTTTAGCTGTTAGCATTATTAAAAATATTTTGTTAAATTCATGTTCATTATACTTGTCAATTTTTTAGTTACATGAATATCGAGTATTTTTCATTTAAAAATGTGACATCAACAAAATTGACAAAAAAAAATTTAACAATGTTAATAATTGGACTTTGATTTTCAAATCTAAAAAGTAAAGGGACTAAGTTCTTGAAAATAAAAGTATAAGGACTAAATTCTAAATTTGTGAAGAGTACATAGATTTATGTCATATTTTAACCTTTATACTACAAAACATTTATTATTAATATATTTATAATTGTAATAAATATTTATTATTAAAATATTAATATTAAATACTTTTCAATAATATATGAAGAATATTATTTAAATTTATTATTTTTAAAATTTATTATTAAAATAAATTATGTTAATAATTTATTATTTGATTATATATAGATAATTAAATATGTATGTTTAATAATATTGAAAATTATAATATTTTATATTAATATTTTATTAATTTTAAATATTTTTAAAAATTAAATTTTATTAATAATATAATAATATTAAGCTTGATTTAAGTTAATTTTTGTATAAAAATAAAATCATCCATAAAAAAGCTTGTTTCTGGAAAATGACTTATGCTTTTCAAAATGGTAAGTCATTTTATAGGAAAAATAGTTTATTTTTCGTTGACCTTTAGGTCATTTTTTGTTGACTAAGCTATTTTCCATAAAACAAACACAGGAAAATACAAAAAAAATATTGTATGGGAGTCATTTTCAGTGAAATAAACAGAGTCTAAATGAGTTTATAATTAATAGGCCAAAAGCTAGAACTTAATTATAAATCATTTGAGCCCTAATCACATATATCCAATTGGTTTCTCCACTAGCTCGTAGAATCCAAAAATGAATTGCATGTTAAATCAAATTAATAGAAATGGTAGAGATGGAGAAATGGGAAACATTTGGAAATGAATGTGGTTTTCTCCAAAATAAAAATGACTTGGAAATGAATTATGAGTTTCGAATTAAATAAAGTTTGAAAATGGAAATAAATCATTTGGTCGTAGTAAACCAATTGAATGTAGAAATATTAAATGTACTTTTTAATAGATTTTTTATGGTAAATTCGTCATAATTTTAACGAAATTAAAATTGGGTTGAAAAAATTATTTAATTAGAAAATTAATTTATTTAAATTAATTTGAAATGTTTATTTTGGTAAATAGAAAAACAAATAACGATTTGGATCGAATTATAAAATATTAGGTTAAAAGTCCAAGAAGCACTTGTAATTGGACCTGATATGAGAGAGGCCCAAAAACCCCTCATGTTTAAGAGATGGACGACAAACCCTAGTTTGTTTAACTAAGGTTGCCACCCCTATACTCCTAGTTAGACTAGGAATTTATTTTTCTATTTGGAATAGACTTCTACAATTGAACAAGGGTTTTATTTTTTCTCCCTATAAATAGATGGTACCGGTAGGGAAAAAAATAACACAACTTGAAGATATTGTTACTCTGTTCAAAAATAGTGAGAATTTATTCTCAAAGTATTAAATATATTTTCTAGAATAACAATTCTATCGATTTCTATTGAGAAGAGATTTTGCTCACACTGAAAGTAAAGAAAACTATTTTTGGTTCTATATTTGACTCGAATCATTCGAGCCCACACTCGAAACAATTTGTGTTACGAGAATAGCGGAGAAAACCATTCGGTTGAAAGCGAAGAACAAGACAAGGAACCGTTTAGTCGAAAACACAGATGCGATTTCGGTAAAGGGTTTATTGCTAAATATCACAAATCGGCTCAGTTTTCAAAACTTTATTTTCCATTGTGCAAGAAAATTATTTTCAAGCCGGACTTTTTCTAACATATTCCTCCCCTGATATTATAACCCTAAAAATTAGCACCACACCGAAGCATCACAATAAACCAGGGGTTTCAACATCATCAGTGCAGTAGTCAACAAAATCTGAACATGCAAGAGAAACTAAGAGTTATGGAGGAGCAAATGTCTTCCCAGCAAAAGAGATGAAAAGAAATCCCAAATGGTGGCTCCTTGTCACAATCTCAAATTTATACTTGAAGTTGTCGAAGCAAATGATTCCCCTACACTCCAATAATTTCCACATCTCCTCTAACGATGTAGAACATGTAAACTCTGTACTTTCAGTTGAAACACTAACCAGTCTCGGGGTCATGTTTCAATAAGATGAAATAAAATTAAAAATCGTATAGAGAAAGTAAAAACAAAGAAGACCTACCACTAGCAATTCAATAAGGGAAATACTCGAGCAAACAAATGAGAAAAAATAAGCAATAACATATGCAATTTGCAGAAATTAGAAAATCAAAACAGAGATGATAAAATCCCAAAATTTTATCCCTATTTATAAGTTAAAACGAAACCTTTCAACTACTTTGAAACATATCAAGTAAGTTATCACGTGCCTACACGCGCACTATTACTTATATGCACAAAGCTGCTCCAATTTCAACATGACATGTGTATTCAAATATCAAGAATAATAATGGTTACATTGGGAACCAATGAATGTGCCACAGGACACCACACATTTCACAAATTTCATTATAAAATTTAAATGAACGTGCTTACAAGAATCATTTATCTCCCCATAAATTTAATTAATTTAAAACGTTCAATTATTTATAATTCAAATTTCAAATTTGAAAATACCTATGCACAAAATATGGACACCCATACAATATGTGATACTTCACCATAAACCTCAATTAAACTGCTTAAACCTTAATTATTTACACTCGTATTGCAAACTTCCCAATAAGCTCGTGAAGGTCACTTTATAACCTTCACTTGCTTGGAGGGCAATTATCATACCCTATGTAGCGAACCTGCCGAACCTTGCAACGTAACTTGTAAACCCCATAAGGTACCCATAGAGAGCTTGACATGTGTCTTCCAATAGAACTAACGACATCGCAAGCCCATAGTTAGCTCATGAATCGTAACCTGGTGAACCATTTAAACTACGGACCTATGCTAAGGCCAAATGAAAACCACATGGAGACCATGAGTAATTGATTGCTAATTACACTAACACGTTTCATTTTAAAACGTCAAATTACCGTCACTGTCAAGGGTATTAAATCATCTTTCCACATCAGTGATCTCAAGACACGTAACTAAGCTTATTCCCACTATAAAAGGACCATGCAAATAGCTCTTAAGACTCACCTAGAAACCAACTAGAAGCACTCCAAAGAAACTTTCCTAAACACCGTTAATTTCCCCAAACCACCATCTTTCTCCCTTGTTCACTTCACTGGTGAACAAATATAAAACTATTGAAAATTTTTAAATTGAGATTCAAATTGTAAAATAATCGATTTTAATTTGACTAGGCGAAAAATTTTAGGAAAAAATCATTTTAAATTTTTGGATTTTCTTTATAAGAAAAAAAACAACTAATCCACACGAGCATCCACTATACCAAATTAGGTGTAGTGAACTTACAAGAGCCCAGCCCAATAGCAATACAATGCGCTTAATGAGATTGAATTTTGTTGTTTTGCTTTATTAGTTTACTTTCTTACCATAAAATTATTATAAATATTTTTTATAATGATTACAATGTAATTATTTAAAATTAATATCAGATAAATTTATATATTTTTAAATTTTAAAATAATTATTTACAATTCTTGAGTAACTAAAATGAAAAGTTTTGATTATTTTCAGAGGTTAACCAACATTATTGTGTGTATCCTTTTACTCATTGAGGTTTTCTTTTTCTTTTTTTATCAACTCTTTTGATTTTGTAGAGAAAACTATTTTAAGTAGATTTATTGATTGCTTATAAAATTTATCCACAGGGTTCTGCCTTTTCATTAAAAAAATTAAATGTTGTTTGTATTTATTTTTAAAGAGGAATTTGTGAAATGTTGATTTATGGGTAATTTATCAATAAAAGCCTTTTTTTTAAAAAAAATTACCAAAATGGGCCTATTATTTAATTATTTACTGGAATGGTCCTTTTCTGCGAAATCGCGTCCACGTCAACACGATGTCAGGGTACGCGCCAGGAAATCGCGTCCACGTCAGCAACTCGCGCTGACGTGGACACGATTTCGACCTGCGCGTGAATAGTACCCAATGGTCAAAAATTTGACCGTTGCCCCCCCAACGGTAAAAGAAACTATAAATACCCCCACCCCTTTTTATTTTTTCACAAACAAATCCTTTCTCATATTTCCTCTAATTCCTCTCAATTTCCTTCCAAAATTCTCTCAAATCCATATTTAATTTCAATTTCCTCTCAATTTCCTTTTTTAAAATAATTTTAAATTTTTTTATATTTTTATAAATCGTAAAAATTTGTACGATTTCATCAATGGCCGGATCATTGACTCGTCTTGATAGGCATCACATATCGGTGGAACAAATGACAATGGTAAGTGTTAAATTTAATTTTTAAATATTATTTAAGAATTTTTTATTTATGCATTTTTAGATAATTATTAATTTTTTATTTTTTATAACAGTCTGAAGATCGGGTATTGGAATGTAATATCCGGAATATGCATGCTCCTCCATCATCGTTGGTAGAGAACTACCTGCGGAAAACGGGTTTTTGGCACGTGGCGACAGTAGGTCGGGGATGCAAGTTGGACCCGAAACTGATCAGTGCGTTGATCGAGATGTGAAAACTCGAGACGCACACATTCAATCTTCCATGTGGAGAGTGTACTATCACTCTAGAAGATGTTAGTCTGCAGTTGGGATTGCCGGTGGACGGGCACCCAGTCACCGGGTCTGCCCAATCTAGCAATTGGGAGGCGGTGTGCTACGAGCTTTTGGGCGCTATTCCGGAGAAAATGGAGGGAGGTAAGGTCGAGATGGGTTGGTTATGTCACATATTCCTTGATCCGGATGAAGATTCAACCGAAATTGAAAGAATCTGATATGCTCGGGCATACATTCTTCAAATAATTGGAGGTTATTTGATGCCCGACACGTCACGGAGCCGCGTACATCTAAGATGGCTGCCAAAACTCGTTGATTTTAGAGCAGACGGTGAATTGAGTTGGGGGTCTGCCATCTTGGCAACATTATATCGGGAGATGTGTGGGGTGACGCGACCGAGGAGAGAAAACATCGGAGGTTGCCTGTCACTACTGTAGTCATGGGCACGGTTTCGCTTTCCATTTCTATGTCATCGAGTGAACCACCCATATACATTCCCACTCATAACGAGGTAAATTTTATTATATTACATTTTACAATTATTATGTAGATTTTTAAAAATAAAAATATGCTAAAAATTTATTTAATTAGGTGGAACCATCCGGCAAGTTATGCTCGATTACCGTCCTCTCTTGAAGATATACGGCTTCTATTGGACAACGATCGAAAACAGAAGTAAGTATTATTGCAAATAGATATTTTCATACATTCGCTATTCGATTGATATTTAGTATTTAGTATTATGTATATAACTAATATTTCTATCATGTTTATATAGTTTCAATGGACACCATACGAGGATCCGGCAATTCGGGCAGTAATCCTGGAAGAGTTTTTACAAAATCCACAAGCTTGGCACGTGAAAGTCGTGTTGGTCAACTACGCAACTGTGGAGCTGCACCAGACAGACAGAGTGTTACGACAGTTTGGATGTAGACAACCGATTCCGGTGGATCCTGAGGTGTTTGACAATCAACACAAAGTCGACCTTTGGCAATTGAATACGGATTGGACGAGATACTGGTTCGAGTACATGGAAATGTGGGAAGATTGGTATGAATATCTACCTACTCGGAAACCAATCATCATTCCGGAGTTATCGTGCATTCTAGAATACATGCCATGGTTTAGGATCCAAGGCAAGTCGTATTTACTGACGCCAGAGGAGAGGCAGCAGCAAATACGTGTCGAAAGGGTAAGGCGTGGGCCTCTAAATCCAAGACGACGAGACGAAGGCAGCCCCTCAACGAGGCCTAGACATTCACTCGGCTCATCATCAGCCGCCATAAGATCACCAGGCCCAACGAGAGCATCGACACAGTCACCCGACGTAGCAGTTCAACCAATGATACCCACACAACCGCCTTTTCTGATGATGCGAGGTGCGTTTCCTAGCCCTTATATGTACCCTAACCCTTATATGTATCTTTTTCCGAGTCCTATGGCAGGTTGGAGCCAAATGCTCGGTTCAGCTCCATTTCCTGTTATGCCAAGCGGACCGCCAATGTATAGGCCAGGGACGCACGAGGGATCGCAATGGGGGCCGTCGGGGAGCTCTCCTTTTTACCAATCCCTACCAACGTATGAGTTTCAAACACCGTCGCCGTTCCTGATGCAAACACCTCCACATACAGTATTCTTTGAAGGTGGATCATCGTCCCAAGTCCGACAACCAGATGCCGAACCGGAAGAACCAGAATCCCCACCGGAGGAACAACAACCACCGCCGAAAGCTAGAGAAATGAGGAATCTAGCGCGTAACCGTCGACGGCCGCCATGTGGCACTAAATCCCCCGAGCATAGACATTGATTGCCGTATTTAAATTTATTTGTACAAATATTTTGAATATTTTGATATTATTTTATGTAAAAAAATAGAAATTTTTTGAGTTATTTTGATATTATTTGATGTAATAAAATAGAAGTTTATTTGATGTAATAAAAACTCTAATCTAATTTAACCCTAAACCCTAACCTAAATTAATTAAAAACCCTAACCCTAACCCTAACCCTAACCTAATTTAATTAAAAACCCTAACCCTAACCAAATTTAATTAAAAACCCTAACTCTAACCTAATTTAATTAAAAACCCTAACCCCTAACCTAAATTAATTATAAACCCTAACCTTAACGTAATTTAATTAAAAACCATAACCCTAACCTAATTTAATTAAAAAACTTAACCCTAACCTAATTTAATTAAAAATCCTAACCCTAATCTAATTTAATTAAAAACCCTAACCCCTAACCTAAATTAATTACAAACCTTAACCCTAACCTAATTTAATTAAAAACCCTAACCTAAATTAATTACAAACCCTAACCCTAACCTAATTTAATTAAAACCCTAACCCTAACCTAATTTAATTAAAAACCCTAACCTAATTTAATTAAAAACCCTAACCCTAACCTAATTTAATTAAAAACCTTAAACCCTTAACTTAAAAACCCTAACCTTAACGTAATGTTAGATTTGGAAAAATGTTTTGACTGGTACTAACAAATAATAATTTTACATAATTTGATAATTTTACTAATCATTAATACAATTTTTTGACTTAATAATTTTACATTCACATAATGTTAGATTTGGAAAAATGTTTTGACTGGTACTAACAATTAATAATTTTATATAATTTGATAATTTTACAAACCATTAAAATTTTTTTGACTTAATACAATTTATCAATTAATAATTTCACAAACTTAATTTTTTTACAATTACATTCAACTATTGCCATTAGGGAATGATCGACTTGTATAGCCTGGATTCCTACACCATCCACACAACTTTGTTTGACTGGCTGTTTCTCGGATATTCGTTTGTTACGTATTCTAGTCGAGCAAGGTCGACCCTTTGGTTTGCGACGTAATTCTCTATTCGGTAACAACTTAAAAGGAGCAAGAGATACGTGCGACCACTTACGTTCATCTGGGACCGGTGGGAAAACGTGTCTCCATACGTTGTACATGTTTTTTAATTTGTACACGTCGTCCACATAACTCATCGGATCCAGACGGAGTTTCTAACAAGCTGCAATAACATGAGCGTATGGATAACGAAGTGCATCAAACATCCCACAGTCACAAGTCCTATTTCGCAAGTGTACACGACATTGCCTGCCAACAACACCTTGGTACGGTCTGTCAAACTCTGTCACGCGAAACCATAAATTGTCTCGATCGTGACACACTGTGTGCATGGTGTTTGCCCTCGCCTTGGCCTTGTTAATTTCTTGAACTACCTTACTGCACCATACATGGCCTCCCTGCATATGGCCTGCATAACTTGTTGCTTGCTTTGGAAATAGCGCCGCCAAACGAAAATATGTCTCTCGCAGGACCGATGTTATCAGTAAATGGCGTGTTCCTTTAAGAACAGAATTGTCATTTTCTGTCAGGTTCGACGTCATATGGCCATATCGTAGGCCGCTGTCGTATGCTTATGCCCACTGTTCGTAACGTATGTTACAAAGGTAGTCTGCCCTTTCTCCGTTTTGGGATTGTAAAATTGCCAACATCTCGTGAAAACGATTTTTATTTATTTCATACCCTGCCAATATAATATCATAACGAATAATTTATACCACTTCTACCAATAAAACTAATTCAAATTGACAAACAAAATAACACAAATATAGACTAAATACCCATATTGGTCACTTGTCGTCATTCGCTCTTAGATGGATATTGCCTGTAGTAGTTCGAAGCAACGTGTCTTAGGCAATATCTATGGTGTGTGCACTCCCATAAGCTTCCCTCTCGATCAAATGCAGCTAGAATACCGGCGCCCCGATCTAAAATAACACAAATATCAGGTTAGGGGCACACATGCCTTCTTAACCTAGAGAGAAAGAAATCTCAGTCATCAAACGACTCCCCTGGTGTTATTGCCAATACAATTGGAAGAATTCTCCCACCGCGCATCCTGTGCCACTGCAAGCAATAGCCGATGAATATACCTACCGAACATGAATGTACCGTTAATTTGTACCAACGGCTTGCAGTATGGAAATGCGTCTCAGCATTGCTTAAAGGTCCAAAACAGGCATTTGAACACTTGGCATCCACGTAGCAATCGGCCGTTGTAGTGCGCATGTTCCGTTTCAAAGTCTGTGATGGCACCGAGGACGTATCTCTCTAGCACCTAACACCACTGCCATATTTCATTATATGAGGCATCCCACCTACTATGCATATTCTCCAACGCCTTTTGCTTAGCTATACAAGCCTTGCGGTAAGAGGGCGTGTACCCTATTTGGCTATGAATATTGGTAATTAACACCGGCACTAAAGTCCTAGGATCTACTTTTATCGTGGGCAGTATCAAGCTAGCTAACATAGCTGAATCCATTTTAGGATGATCTTGTGAAACACCTACAAAGTGAGTATATTAAATAATACAGCATTGCATAATAAAAATATTATTCAGATACAGTCAATACTGTACCTACAGCACATGTATGTGGACCTTTGTACTTTTTTATCTCCCACAACCCTGTTCTTTTCCTTAACGAGGCGTAGATTTTCCATGAACATATGCCGTCTTGCACAGCACACTTCGCCTCAAACTTATCAGATTTTGATTTAATGACGTGGTAGTTAACACCGTTTTTTATGCTATGTTGTTTCAAAGCACCAATAAAACTATCATTGTTCGTAAACTGATTACCAACTTCAAGTTCACCGAAATCTATCCTCGAACTTGTACGATCGCGCAACCGGTGTGGTAGATCTGAAAACTCTAATGCATCATCTGCACACAGATCGACATTATGCATTATAGCTGGAGGTGAGTATGCTCTGAATAGTGAATTTTCTTCCTCATCTGAACTCCTGTCAGCATCTTCAGCTTCTGTTGGAATAGGCTCCGGTTCAGAAAATAAGCCAACTTTTGCACCATTCGACCCGGGCTCTCGAGGTGGATCCACATCGGAGTCATCTTTTAACCCACAATCATTTGCAGTGTACGAGGTCCCCTCACCGGTTGACGTCGTAGGGAGTACATCATCCCTTCTTTTGGACATTTGATAACGTCACCAATTGGATGTAGATTGCCACCCGCTAGAACTTGATGCCGCTCCCCAGTACGTATTTCCAGTATCAAACATCGAGTCACCGACGTACATGTCCCATCCACCAACAGAGTGTCTTACAGGGGATGTGCATTCGACACCGCTACCGAACATGGGCTGTTCCTTATTTTGTAACCCGCTGACCGAGTGTCGGCCAGGGGTGGTGTATACATCTCGAACACCGGTCGCTGGTACATCAGTTGGCGATGTAAATTGTACATATAACTCAATATAAGGTGCTCCACTAGCAAGATGAGTCTACACCATTACCTCTAAGCTACGAGCAACTTTTTATGTCGAACGAGTCATATGTCACCGGATCAACATAAGAACAAAATCGGTACGTGATAGACAGAACTTTCATTGGCGTCGTTCCAAAAATTTTACGCCTAATCTTTTTACGAAGTTCTGTCAAATCTATGTTCTGGTTAAAAACCAGTCGCACCGTATTCTTCAACAAAAAAACAACACCATTCTCAGTGTGGCAAACCTCACCATCGTAGTAAATAACAGCACTAATACGTTCACTCATATTTGAAACTTTAACCTTCTTAGCCTCTCTAAATTGTTTCTGCTATGACTTATGCATTTTGAGAACATTTTCTGCCTAATTTATAGCCTCAGCCCAAACATGCTACTGTAACAAAAGCGCGTCCACGAGGGCGCGATTTCACAAATTCTTCTCAAATAGCATCTTGCTAGAAGCGATTTTATATTATTTGCTCAGAAACGTCAAAAAAATTTATTTCTTACATGACCTACTATAGTAAAAGCGCGCTAACGAGGCCGCGATTTCACAAATTCTTCTCAAATAGCATCCTGTTAGAAGCGATTTTATACTATTTGCTCAGAAACGTCAAAAAAATAATTATTTCTTCCGTGACCTACTGTAGCAAAAACGCGTCCACGAGGGCGCAATTTCACAAATTCTTCTCAAATAGCATCCTGCTAGAAGCGATTTTATACTATTTTATCAGAAATGTCAACTCGAAATTATTTCTTCTAGGACCTAAAAACCCTTAAAAGCCTCAACCCTAAACCCTAAAAGCCAAAAAAACCTAACGTGGGAAAAACCGCGAAATCGCGTCCACGTCAGCGCGATGTCAGGGTACGCTCCAGGAAATCGCGTCTACGTCAGCACGAATTCAAGGACACGATTTGCTGCCACGTCAGTAACTCGCGATTTCTTGGCGCGTACCCTGACATCGTGCTGACGTGGACGTGATTTCGTGGAAAAAGGACCATTCCGGTAAATAATTAAATAATGGGCCCATTTCAGTAATTTTTGAAAAAAAAAGGTCTTTTATTGGTAAATTGCCCTTGATTTATCTATATTATATAAAAAATTTTGATTAATTGATGTTATAGGCCATTTTGCCCGACCCAATAATGAATAAAAACCCAATGAAGCCCAAAATTTTTACAAGCCCAAACTAAACATAACCCTAGCCCATAAACTTAAAATTCCTCTGCCGCTCCTCCTGCTACCAGCCACCGCTGCCGTTGGCCTATCACAGCCTCTGCCATGCCTCTGACACCTGCAGAGAGCAATAAACACACAACAACAAAAACACCAAGCAGAAAAGGACAAAAATAGAAGCAAACAGTCTTAATATTGGCTATAAAAGCCAAAACGATTTGATTGTACTTTTTTTACGCACACTAAGCAATCAAAAAGCAGATCAGAAATTTGGAAATGATTAAAATCTTTTATTTTTTCCTATTTGTTTTTCTTTTATTTATTTTTTTTACAAATCCATTTGAACAAAAAAAACTAGAATAAAAAAGCTTACCTGAGCGACACGGTCCCATCGCCGAAGTCCCTTTCCCCCATCGCCGGAGCCGAGTTTCAGGGAAGGGATGAGGAAAGCTTTCTTTTTCTTTCCTATTTTTGTGGGCACGGGCTAAAAAACCTTTTTTTTCTTTTTCTGTGTGACACTGGCCACCGTCCTCAGTGGCGCTGCAATGAAGATGCGGCGGACGACGGCAGGGTTCCAAAGCTAGGCTTGGAGCCGTGGCAGAGAAAAGGGAAGCCCCCTTTTATTTTTCTCTTGCTTTGAAAAAAAAACGAAACGGCAGAAAAATAAAGAAAACTGTTAGCTGTAATAGTGATTGCAAAACGGCGCCGTTTGAGGGGGAGATCTGCGCATACATGCCCTAAAGGGGTAATTTGTGCAATAGGTCCCTTCCCCTTTATGGCGTGTGCAATCGGGTCTTTCCCTTTTTCCATTTTTGGCCCAGGCATTTTAAACCCGTTTCAGTTGGGTCCAGGCTGAGACTCAACGCATGAGGGCTGGGGATATTTCCCCAATCAGTCCCTCCTATTTAAAGCTTGTCCCACCTTGGCCCTTAATACCTCTTATTTATTTACGATTTCAACCCACTGATTCTGGCCCGATTCTAGTTTCATCCTTGGTTCTGTAAATTTTTATTTTTGATTTTTTTTCCTTTTAAATTGTTTGTCTATTATTATTAGATATTCTTATTTTTTTGATTTCATCTATATATTATTCCATTTAACAATTTTATTATTTTTTATTTTTTATTTTTTCTTTACGTTTTATTTATATTAAACATTTTTGTCTATATATAATGTTTTAAACTTCCTTTTCTATATGACATTCCAAATTTTTATATGATATATTGATTTGCTTTTATTATTGTTTATTTCATTTTATTTTAAGATGCATTATATATATATCAACTATTATATACTGTTTTATACTATTTTCTTTGGGTTGCTTTTTATTTTGAAATCATTTTATGCATTATTTAGTTAAATTTGTTTTATTATTTTAAAATTGTTTTATATACCTTTTTAAACCCAACTTATTTATTTTTTTAAAAATGCTTCATTTGATTTTTTTCTTTTCTTATGTCACTTGTCTTATACTTATATATATTTTAAAAATTGTTTTATATATTATTAACCTTAAATTTCTTGTTTGGCAATATCTATTTTAAACTCATCACTATCATTTTAACATCGTTTTTACTTTTCATTTGATTTGATTTTACTTTACATTTTTTAAATTGTTGTCTAATTAATGGGTCTTTATTTATCAATGATTATTTTTGGATGATGAATATTGTGAGACTATTGCTATTGTGTGTACTTTAGTTCGCTTATTCGCTTACATATCATTGGCATTCACTTGCATAAATATTGCATTCGTATATTGTTGTTCCGTGCATGCTACTATATTTTATTTCATGTCATTGCATCGTGGATGTTCAAACGATTTTTGTTTGATATAATCCACGTTATTTTATTCCCAAACAAAATAAATGTATGCCTTTAAGTGTTGTACTCGCAACTATTCAAGAATAAAATTTCGAAAACAAGGCCATATTTTGCGTTTTGGCAATTCGAGAAAACCGTACCCTAACTTACGGGGTATTGATTTCTCGTTTAACCTAAATAGCAAAATATCCGTTTAAATTTCCAAACACATAAAATTTCAAAAAATAAAGGTAATATTCTATATTTAGAAAATTCGAGAAATCGTGCCCTAACTTACTAGGCTTCGATTTTTTCTCGTTGATTCTAAGTAACCGAATATCCTTTTAAAATTAAAATAAATGAGGTTTAAATAAAAAGTGAAATGCAAACTTACTCTCAAAATATGATATGTTGGGTCCTAACTTACTGGGTGTGACATCTCGTTACTTCGAGATAAGGAGGCATTTTCCATTTTGATTTATTCAAGTAATTTTAAAATAACACAATATAAAGAGGGATCATATTTTTAAATTCTTTTCGAGTTTTTAATTTTGGACACCAAGACATTAAGTAATCAACTAGGTACCAATTTTGGGCGTATCGAGGGTACTAATCCTTCCTCGTGCGTAACTGACTCCCGAACCCATTTTCTAAATTTCGTGGACCAAAACCGTTGTTTTGATAAAATCAAATCGCTTATTAAAAACAATCACTTTTCAAGGTGACCCGATCACACCTCATCAAAAAAAGAATCGGTGGCGACTCCCATTTTAATTTTCGTTTTCAAAATCCAAGTCGACCCCGTTTTCTCCAAAAAATGGTGTCAACAGTTGAGATAGTGCCACAGATTAATTTGACATCAACTTAGTTATGAAATTATTAAAATATTTTTATTTTAAAAGATAATTATTATAAGGGTATTTTCATCTTTAAATACTTTTATACAATATCTATATTATATATAAAATGGTGGCTGCGTTGGTGCCACGATCTAATTTAACACCAACTTAATTATAAAATTACTAAAATACATTTACTTTAGAGGATAATTAATAGCGTGCGAAAGTATTTCTCATCTTTAAATATTTCTATATAATATTTCAATAAAACAACTGAAACGAATACAAGAGAAATAAATTCAAATAGGAATTTCTTCCCACTCCATCAATAATAATTTGTTAAAATATTTTCATCCACCTACCTTGTGAGTTTGATAAAATCTATTAGTTATATAAAATTGATTTATGCTAATAGTTTATTTAAGTGTAAATAAAATGATAGAGGTTATTTTGGGTATAAATTAAAATTTAAAGGTTTATTTATTTGGATGTAATAAAAGTCTAGACTAATCTATTTAAATTGATAATATCAAGGTAGCCAGTACTGTATTGATGGGTACATTGTTTTTCTACCGGAATTGACATGTGTTGATATCGTTCTATTCCGATGTATTATCTCGAATTTATCAATATCTAATGTATGTGTATAAAAAATTTATAAATATCAAATAAATAATGTTAAATAATTTCAAATGTAAAATATTCATAATTATATAAAATACTCATTAATAAAGTCCACAAATAAAAATACACCATTTAATAAATCCAAAATTAACAAGAAAAAAAAAGTTGAACGGAGAGTGGGGATTTTTTTTTTATTATAAAAGTGTTGGAAAATATTAATCAATTTAAGGAACCAAGAATACGAGTTGAATAGCTTGAGGTGTTTTGGAAAGTGTCAAGGATATTTCACCATATAGCGTATCCCTTAGAATTCAACAATCTCTTCCGTTATATAATGAGAATAAGAATCTAACAATAGCATGTAATAGAAAATACTTAACAAACTCAAAAGGAGGAGAAGAATGATAGATTTTTTTAAATGTGTTGAAAGTGAAAATAAACCATAATATATATAGGAGTTTTACTGGCTAAAAATAGTTTGAATATGATTTAAAGAATCTAGACCTGACTAAAACTAGTAGTTATTTTTAGTTTGACTAAATATAGATGTTATTAGTTAAGAAATTTATTTTTCTTAGAATCTAAAAAATTCAGTAAAAAATAAGTTGAAGGGTGACTAGAGATTTTTCTTTGAGGGTTTTTCTTTTATAATTTAAATGTAAAAGCATTTCCTAAAAAATTACTTTAAAGTTTAAAATATTAAATCTTAACTTTTCAGTGTAGTTTTATTTAATTAGTCTGTACATTTTAATAAGTCTTTAGTATAATATTAAATAATTAAAAATTTTATATTTTTTAATATTATTTATACATTGGTTGGTGCATCATATTCTAGCCGATGTGATCGAAATTGGTCTAAACGAGCCAGTGCAATCAGTATGGACAAAACTTTTTTTGATGTAGTAAGAGATATTACTTGTTCCTGGAACGTACACACCGACTAATATAACCTAAACCAGTACATAACCGAGTATCATGATTGATATAGATTTTATTTATATATGCTATTGTGGAAATAAATTGAAAGAAAATATTAATTTTCTTTTATTGAGGGAGAGAGTTAAAAATGAAAAAAAAAGTTTCTATTTTTATATTTAAAAATGTTGGACAATGATGTAAATAGATAGGATGAATTTCGATGGATGGTAATTAAGGTACGATACGGTGCGTTTAGCTTATTTTTTGTCTCACGTTATAGTATCATTATAGTATCTAATCTCACCGCTACTGCTATTTTTATATTAATAGCAAGTAAACACACTGCCCAGCGTCTCTTTCACTTTGTACTAATCTTTTAAATTTGCAACAACTTTGATTTTATGAATAGAGAAATAAAAAAAGTCATTTTGCATTTATTTTCCACTTGCTATTCTGACTAATAAAAAGAAATTTCTTTCCCTTTTTTCTTCTTCCTCGTCTTATCCATAATTTTCTTGTTAAGTTGTCTGACAAGTCTGGAACAATATAAATTAATCATTTTACTATTAAATAGTTTAATTTAATTTTTATATATAAAATAATATCATATTTACTGTTTAAAAAGTATATTTAAGTATTTTTATGAAAAATTAATTTAAATATAATTCTTTAATAATAAATATTAATTATATTGATCTTATTTAATTCTTTCTATTAATATAGAAATTATATTAATAATAAAAATTAATTTAAAATCAATTTTCATAATAAAAGGACTAAACCTGTCCATGGGCCAGGCCGGGCCAGGTTCAGGTTGGGCCCAAAAATTTTTTTGGCCCGACTCTTAGGCATGGGCCCAGCCCGGCCCGGCCCAATTTTTAATAAACACAAAAAAATATTTTAAAAATAAAAATAAAAATATTTTTAAAGTATTTTAAAATTAAAAATTAAAAATAAAAAATATATATTTATTATATTCGGGCCGGGCCAGGCCCGGGCCAAAAAAGTTGAGCCCGAGCCCGGCCCATTTTTTAAACGGGCCTTGTTTTTTTGCCCAAGCTCATATTTTGGGCCTATATTTTTACCCGAACCCTCCCATCTTTCGGGCGGGCCGTCGGACTAGGCCGGGCCGCCCGGCCCATGGACAGGTCTAAAAAGGACTTAATAGTTACTTTCAACTTTTTACCGCACAACTTCGAATATATATATGAAGGATTAATGTATTATATGGTAGGCAAATGTGATATTTATGTGTTCAATTTAATATAATAGTTATATTTAGTAAAATTTATATATTTTAATATTCAAAGATAAGTATGTTAATTTTTTTAATGTTTAATTTAAGGTTTAGAGTTGATATGATGAAAATTTTTTATCAGTTAATACTATTATCGATTAATTTTTATCCAATTGATCTTAAACCCCAAAAAATATCACAACCATAAGAATGTATTTGAAAAATTAAATACAAGATTAAACAAACTCACAATTAGTATTGATTTTATTCTATTATGAAAATCATTAAAATTAAAACATAATAATATTAACAATTAATTTTTATCAAATTAACTCTAAAACTCGAATCGAACATTAATATTATATACTTTTGTCAAACATAAATATTACATTAGACCTAAAAAAAGGTACTAGACTTAAACATATATTAATCCAATGATTAATGTTAAAAGAGAAAATAACTTGTATCAATAATAATTGGACGATAACTTTTTGTATGAAGGAAATTCTTTTTGGTCTTCCCCATCCAGATGCGGGTACAGATATAATTAGTTGGGCTTGTACTTCGACGGGGTCTTCTCGGTTAAAAGTGCATATAAGTTAATAAGGAAGAGTTCTTGGAGTCCTAGAGATCCGATTTGGAAGATAATACGGAAATTCCTAGGTACCCAAAGAATTCATTATTTTCTTTGGTTGGTCTATAAACAAAGATTACTCACAACGTCGAACAGGTCAGGAGGAGAATTGGCCATGACACATCTTGCCTACTTTGCAGGTATGATGTTGAAGATGTCTTACACATTCTTAGAGACTGCCTGACAATGAAGGAAATGCGGTTGCAAGTTCTTCCAGTTAATCAGCGTAGGAGTTTTTCTCAGAAAACGTACATGATTGGCTAATTTTCAACATTCAAAGCCATTCAAATTTCATTATAGGAGGGATGAGTTGGATTTGCATCTTTGGACTTATAGCCTGGCGCACTTGGAAGAATAGAAATATATTTATCTTCCAAGGTGTCACACAGAGTTTGTATGATGTTGTCAAAGTCTCCTATTGTTGGGTAAAGCAGTTTTTATCTGTCCATAATGATGTTCAAAATTGTTGACAAGAAAATGGCATTAGTCACTCACTGTCAGGTAATTGGATCTATTTACATAATGATGGTTTAGTTAAGATGGATACAGGACTAGCAATAGCTAGAGGAGTAGTGCGCGATAGCAATGAAGACTAAATACTAGGCTATAATCGGTTCTTGGGCAATTGTTCTGTTTTTATGTAGAAGTATAGGGCATTTAAGATGACCTTTCTCTTTTTCATGAACGAGGATATAGAACAGTGATGATTCAATTTGACAGCTTGGAAGTGGTTAAGGTTATCCAAGACAGATCATTGGAGGCTTCTAGTTTTGCTTTGCTCAAGCGAACTAAACAGTTCTTGAAACATGAAAGTCAGTGGTTGATAAGGCATGTTCCTAGGGAGGAGAATCACATTTTCAATTACCTAGCTAGAATGATTTTTGATTGGAAGGAAGGGCTATAGGTTTTTGTTGATCCATCAAGAGAAATTCTAATGATGATTTGTTCTGAGTTTTTGCTCAAAATAATCCTATATAACTAAGTATTATTTTTTTATCACAAAAAAAAATCAATCATAAAATTGATAAGAATGAGAAAGAAGTAACGTAAATTTCTCGAAAAAGCCCAAAAAAAAACATGAAAAAGGAAAAACATTACTTAATTTTATATAAATAAAAACAGCAAAAAAAAAGGTTTAAAAATGGAATTACTGTTGTCCAAGAAAAAGGCTCATAAAATGTGAGGTGAAGAGATGCGGGCGAACGTGACATCCATTATTTATTCATAATGAATGTGGCTTGAATTCGTAGGAAAAAATATTAAATTGTTCATCCACTACCTCTTAGAGCATTAAATAAGGTTACCCTCTCCACTTGACCTGCCACCATTGAAGGGATCGTATTTTCATTTTCATGGGAACATACACCTTTTAAACTTAAGTCGTAGTTAATTATTGGTTAAAAAAAAATGTATATGCACTAATGAAAAATAATTCCTTACAAGCAAATCCTAGATTAATCAAAGATGCAGCAGTGAATATAGTAATATCCTCTGCAAATGACCTTTTACAGTTTAAATTTATTAATAATAAAAACAAAAGGTCAGCCACTTTAATGTTGTTCATTAATTTAGAATTTCCAAATTCAAGGTTAATATTTTATTATTTTACTAGGTTTTAAAAATTTTAAATTTTGCTTAATTCAAGGGCTACTGATGATCTCATTCTCGTAAAACAATGAGGTATGTCATCATTGATTTTTTTGGGGGGTAAATAAAAGACAAGTTTTCACATCGAAGCAATCTTTAAGGAAGAATACCCAAAGCTGCAAAGGCACACAAACATGAACCTGGCATTTAATTAGGTAGAAACCATTGGCTTCCTCCGCTTTTCAACAATTTTTAAAAGAAAGTTGGTAAAAGTGAAAAATCCCACAGCTAGTTTATTGTCCCAAGTTGATTTGAAGCAAATGGTGTTAGAATTGGTGGCAAGATATGATTCTGTATTTGTCAAAATCCTCAGTACATTTTTATGTATCAATGTCAGTAACCCTAAGAAAAGAAATCTTGTTACTGATATCTAGATATGGGTATCCTTAGAAGAGTCGGAGTAACAGAGAAGAAACCTATCCAATGCTTTCACCTGTTTACCTACCAATATTCTTTTTTAATATTGATAATGAAGAGGAACATCTATGGTGCTTTTTAGCAGCAATTAAGCATTGCTAGCTACCATGAAGCTGTTTCATTAAATTAGATCACCAAGGCTGTATCTAAATTTTCAAGAAAAAAAAAGATGAACTTTGCCTGGATTTAAACAACACATCAAATGCTATATTTGAGAAACTTTTTTATTTTATACCCAAAACAAGGTATTCAAGGAATTTGTTGTAGTTGGGGGCCAGAAACTTATTATTAATTAGCCCAGAAAAACACAATACAGAGAAGTATTTGAAGCCCCATAGCTAATACAGGAATCATATATATACATAGATCAACTAAAAATCTACATCAAAATTTACCCAGAGAAGGAAAAAAAATATAAAAGTATAGTACTTTAGAACAATCTGTGTAAGCTATTATCATGTAGTGCAGATAATAAGAAAATCATCTCTTCATCACTTCCATCATACTCTACCTGATTTTGGAGCCTGTGATAATTAGCCACAACCTCATCTGGCAACACTTTGGTCCTACAAAGTGGGCAAGTTGCCCAATACTGTTGGAGCCATCTATCAAGGCAATCCTTGTGGAAAGTGTGTTTACATTTCAGTTTCCTCACCTTCTCACCTTCTTCTAGCTCAGATAAACACACGGTGCACTCGTTCGATGACAGATCCACCCTGGATGATGATCTTGTGGAGTATATGATTGTTGGGTTCTTTTCTTCAATGAATTTCAGGTACTGGGTAGTTGTGATGAGGCGTTTCTCGGAATCGGAAAGGCCGCCGGTAAGGGACCTGATGAGGATAGCAACTTCGAGGAGTAAGAGGGTGAAGAAGACGACGGTCACGGTGTAGAGGTGGGAGAAGAATTCAGTGAGAGCAGCCATGGTGGTGGGGGTGGGGGAAAGAAGAAAGGGGAGAAAATAATAGTACTCAGATTTTATGGATGTAGAAATAAGTAGGGAAAAGCCTATCTTTTACTGGATGACCCCACCTCTGTCCCGTAAGCCTTAAAAGCCGTACGTAAACATTTTTATATCATTTCATTGATTTGTAATGCTAAATTAATATATTCTTTTTTAATATTTATTTCTTCCTTTCTCATGCTTTACCCTTTCTTTTTTTTTTTCCATTTTTATTCGGAATTAGGGACATCTATGACAATGATTAATCCTACCCATTTGATTAATGGACGAGGTGAGCAACCACTAGAGGTGCTCATGGGCCGGGCAGGGCCGGGTTCGGGCCGTGTCTATAAAAAAAGTTCGGCCCGAGTCCTAGGTCCGGGCCCTGCCCTGCCCGAAATATGGGCCTAAGATTTTGCCCAGGCCCGGCCCGGGAAAAAATCATAAGCCCGGGCTCGGCCTGGCCCGGCCTATTTTTATTTTAAAAATTTTAAAAAATTTTAAAAAGTATTTTAAAAAAATTTTAAAAAGTATTTTAAAATTAAAAAAATTTAAAAAAGTATTTTAAAAATTTTAAATTAAAATTAAAAAATTTTAAAAAAGTATTTTAAAAATATTTTAAAATTAAAATAAATTAAAAAAGTATGTAAAAAATATTTTAAAATTAAAAAAAATAAATATATTTATTATATCTGGACAGGCCGGGCCGGGCCGGGCCCGGGCCAAAAAAGTGGTGCCCGAGACCCGGCCCGTTTTCTAAATGGGCCTCGTTTTTTTTGCCCAAACCCATATTTCGAGCTTATATTTTTACCCAAACCCTCCCATATTTCAGGCGGGCCGTCGGGCCGGGCCGGGCCGCCCGGCCCATGAGCACCTCTAGCAACCACCATAACACTCATCAAATTAACTACCATTATAATAAACTATTCTGTGATCATTTTTTATTTGATAACCAAAAGAAATCCAAATAAGGCTAAAATATGTCATAAGCCTCTTTATTCTTCGTAAATTTAGAATTTACTTCTTATATTTTTATTTTCAGAAATTTAATTCATTTACTTTTCAGATTTCAAAATTTGGATTTAATTGTTAACACTTTTTTTGTTATATTTGTTAGTGTGACATTTTGAAATAAAAAAAATATTCACTTGGTAGTCATGTAACTAAAAAAAATGTCGTTGTAATGAACCTAAATTTAACAAAATAATTTTAATATTGGTAATAGTTTGACCTAAAATTTGAAATCTAAAAGTAAAAGGACTAAATTCTTATAAATAAAAGTGCAATGATTAAATTCCAAATTTTTGAAGAGTAGAAAAATTAATAGCATAAATAAACCTAAAAAGAACCTACACATTATTTAAAAATAAAAAATAAAAATAAGGCTCAAACTAGATATTTCAGAGTTCTATAAAATCCCATCGATAATTTATCATTCTTAAATATAACGTATAATGACTTATTTAGCCTTCCAACTTTACAAAAAAAAAGTCATTGTAGCCTTAGATTTAATTATTTATATTTTTTAGTTCTTAAACTTGAGTTGTTTTTCAAATTAGCCCAAAATAGATGGAAAAGTTCATCTTTGTTAACTTTACTTACCTCACATACACATGGATTGTAATGTGGATGCCATGCTAATAATTAATTAATTTTTTTAAATTTAAAAAATTCAAACAAATATATAAATTATTTCTAAAAAATTTAAAAATATTTTTTTTAATTTTAAAAAAATTAACTAGTTGCTAATGTGGCATACAAGTGAATGTCAGCAAAGTTAACAAAAGTCCACATTTCCATCCATTTTGAGAGTGATTCAAAATATAATGCAAGTTCAAAGACTAAAAAAAAAGTAAAAATTAAATGAAAGCCTAAAATGATTTTTTTTTTATAAAATTAAAAGACCTTGTAAGCGAGTCTTTAATGATTACTGGTATAATAAAAATGCAATGACCAAAAATCTAATTGATATTATTTATTCAATTTTTCTTATAATTACTTAAATTTAGTTTTAGCATCTTAAATTTTTAATTATTATATTTTGGCGAATATTTTCAGTCTTTTACTTTTAAGAATTTCCTTAAAAATCTCCAATATCTTTTAATTATAGAAATTTTTTTAACATACTGTTCTATCAAAATTTTGGAAATATTAATATATTTCATCTTGTTATTATTATTATTATTATTATTCAAGTTAAAATTCTAGCTTTTCTGTTCTTTTATTTCTTTCTTTCGGCATTCGGTGTTGGAATTCTTTGGAAAAATTTGTTGCGGTCCCTTACCCTCAATATTCGCAGTTTAGCCCAAATAAATAAATACACTAAAAATCTTTTGGTAAAAAGGCTCTTTTAAGTTTTTCTCAGTTTCAAAATTGATTAAATTTAGTCCCTCTCAAAAAAATTGAAGCAATTTAATCCCTATCAATTTTAAAAATGAATTTGTTGTGATCCCTTTCCCTCAATCTTCCCTAACAGTGTGTAAATTCTAACGGTTAGATTTTTTAAAATTAATACTAAATTGACACAATATATAAATGTTGAGGGTTAAAGTTACTATTATGCCATTTTTAAAAGCTAACACCATTAGTTAGCTGATGACCAGAAAAGATAAAATTGAATAGTTAAGTTACAATTATGTAACTTTTCATAATTGGGTGACAAAAGATAAATTTATTAAAAATATATATAAATTTTGAAATCTTCTACTTTTAATAATATATCATCTATATAAAATAAAAATTATAAATAAAATTCAAATTTAAAAAATTTTAAATAATAGAGAATTTTATAGAATAGAAAAATTATAAAACCTAATATAAATTAGAAATAATTCAAAAAAAGACAATTTTTTATTTTAAATATATATATTAAATCGATCAATGATCAAAAGTCAATAGTCAACACAAATAAGTGCCCTGTTAACAACCACGTCAGCAATGACCTAGGAAAGGAACATCACGTGGCAAGTTTCTCATTAGTTAAGTATGCCACCTATTTTTTAACAGTTAACTTTTTGGACCAAAAACTACAACGAATAAATAATTTAGGTACTAAAATAGAATAAAAAAATTTAGATACTAAAGTGAGAAAATGAGTCTAGTTTGACGGCTAAATTATAATATAAGCCACTCATTATAATTCTTTAAAATGTTCTTAGCTTTTTTTTATTTGAAAATTTTAGAATATTTGAAAGAATTTTTATTTTAGTATTTTAAAGATAAAAATAATGAACTAAATTTCAAATATACAAATATTTAAAGTATATTTTAATCTTTAAAATTTTTCTTTATAATTTGAGACAAACAAATAAATAATCCAACGCAAAGATGGAGTAAAAAAGTTGAAAAACAAAATAACCCTATAATATTATTATTTTATATGTAAAAGTGGTTGTTTAATTTATCTACTAAGTTTATGTCACCTAAAAGCTTTGACGAAACTAAGAAAAAATAAACTACATTAAACTGATTTTTTACAAAAAAAAACAAATTAAAATAAAATTATAAAAATATATTAAAATAAAATTTACAAAAAATTCAATAATTGAAAAGAAATTAGTTGAAATTAATAATATTATTACAAAAATATAAAAAATAGTAAAAAAATATTTTTTATAAAATTCTAAAAAGTATTTAAATTTCAAGATTTTTTTTTGCAATTACTTGAAATTTAAATATTTTTTAAAAATTTTATAACAATTTTATATTTTTATATATTATTTTGAATTTTTAAAATTTATGATTATATTTTTTATAATTTTATAAAAAATTTAAAATTTAAAAATTAAAAACTTTTAACTTTTTATATATTATATATGGTTATTTTTATATTTTTAATCAATATAATATATATAATATTATTTTTTTAAAAGGACATGTGGTGTGTTCTAATAGTGCCACGTGGTAGGTCAACGTCTGGTCAATGCTTATAAACATTGGTCAACGCTGATAAACACCGATCAATGGTTGATCAAAGTCGATAGTGTTTTTTAAGATTTAAATATTTAATATTATAATTTTTATTTTTAATTTAAATTTAATATTTTTATTTTAAATAAATCTAATTGTCATGTGGTATATTTTTCACTGGCCAAAGTGGCCTAACAATTTTCTTTTATGGCTGTTACAAAATGGACCAAAAATAGAGGAAATTGATACTTTAGGTACCAATTTGGGACAAAAAAGAAGTTCAAGTACCAAAATGGAAAAATGGGTATACTTCAATGACTAAATCTTGAATTAAGTTTTTTTTATCCCAAATGGTATCTAATCTATTTTTCCGTTACCCATTTTACACCAAAAATATTATATCCATTAAAAAGTTCTAGCCTAGATTGCCATGTCATTTAAATTTTTAAAAAATAATTTTTAATGATTTTCTTTTTCTTTGACATTTTTTTCTCTCCCCCCCTTTTATTTTTTTCCTTCTATTTTTCATCTTTTATAATGATCGGTAATGCTAGTAAAGCTCAAAATTCATCCTCTCAATGTTAAGATGCTAACGATTAATTTTGTTTTCGAATTTCACCGCATGCTTGCTCAACTTGAAAAGATCAAAAAAGTTATTTCATTGATCAAAACCAATGTTTTTAGAACTAGACTGAACATGTCAGAGTACTGGTCTAAGGATAGGGGTTGAACCGGTTTTCTTTATTTTTTTATGATTTTTTTAGTAATTAATTTGATTGAACTGAATGAACCGGTCAAATCAAGAACTGGTAGCCTGACCGGTTCGAACCTTAGTCCAATTTTGAAAGCCTTGATCAAAACCATGAAGCCTAAAATGCTCACACTTGTAAAAGAAACACAAGATGATAGATGACAAAAAAAAAATAAAGTAAAACTTAATATATTATATATTAAACACATTAAAATAAATGTTTACCAATAAATTGAAAATAAATTTTTTAAAAAATTATGCTTAAACAACACTAAGACAGTTGCAACTTAGTAAGCAAGTGCCTCTAAAATAGTAGCAAAATTAATAATAAAATAAGAGTTATACAATATCCAAACAATAACAACAAAATAGTAGCACTATAATCAAGGGTGAAACCAGAAATTTTTTTTAGGGGAGCGAAATTAAATTGTAACTTTTGCGATAGTAAAAATGCAATTTCACTATTTTAATAGCCTATATCTTTAAAAAAATTTTAAAGGATTAAATCAAATTTTTATATTTTTAGAGGGGCCAAAGTGCAATTTTACATTTATTAATTTAAAATTTTAAAAATTTTAAAGGGCTTACATGGAAAATTTTCCATTTTAGATAGGGCGGGGCCCCTGCCAGCCCCTTAGTTTTGCCCTTGAATATAATAGCAAAATGGCAGTAAACAGCAATAAAACAGCAGTAAACAACAGCAAAAAAGTTTAGGCAAATTCAGACCAGGTCGAGCCAAAAAATCCTACCTGAGGCTTGGCCAATTTAGAAAATGGACCTTATTTTTTGTCCAAACCCATTTTTTGGGTCTATATTTTTACTCAACCCTCTCACCTTCGGACTTGGGTGAGTGGCCTAGCTCATGATCAGGTTTACGGAGAAGTAAACTAATTAGTAAAATGAGATTATTATAAATTATAACTTTTAAGTGTGATGAAAGTATAGAACCAATAGTAAAGTTTTGACAAACACATGATACGAATTTGAAGCTTTTTTACATAAATAATATAAAAATAATAATTAATTACGAAAACAGTATGAGAAATTGATTAATTACGAAAATATGGTATTTGTTACAATGTTCTGCCGGTGCCCCCTAACATATTGGCGGTACCAGATTGAAATGTGATGATCTAAAATATTTAGGGACCTGCTATGTAAATTTCTCATTTAAATTGGCTGCTGAAAAAAAGCTTTTACGGTGCCACCTGACAATATGGCGGCAACAAACTTTAAATAGGGTAAATTGCTTTATAAACCCTCATTATTTATTATTTTCTTTTATTCCTCTCCAACACCAAAAATAGAGAGGCATTTTACTAATTAGTTCGAATAGTTTTTTCTACCAAAAAGTATTTTTGTAAACAAACCAATTCCAATTGGAAATAAATTTTATTTATTTTTTGAAAAAAATAAATTTTTTGGTCAAATTATGTCTGACATAACAGTCAACGATATTAATAGTAATTTTCTTTGGCTCACATTATATTTGGAAACTATAACTAATAATTATAATTTATACATAACAAGATTTTTGTAAAGCTTTTACAATTATAATATTATATCGTGTCTGTAATTGATAATAAGAGAGAGAGAGAGAGAGAGAGAGAGAGAGAGAGAGAGAGAGAGAGAGAGAGAGAGAGAGAGAGAGAGAAATGGCAAGAAGTATTGGAACATAAATTTGGAAGAGATGTTGGAAGCATAAGTTAATTTTGGTCATGGTACTAGGAAATGGAATCCTAGAATGGATCCATATATCTCTGCAAAACTTAAGGATATTCATATTACAAATCTGACTAGAAATGCTCGTTTTTTTTATTAGAAGCTTGTAATTTAGTTTTTGATGCAACAAGTAAGAGAAAACAATTCTTAATTGTTGGTACAAAAAATAAAGTCGTTGATTTGGTGGCGCGAGCAGCAATAAGGGCTCGGTGTCAACATGTTAATAAAAAATGGCTAGGTGGTATGTTAATAAATTGGCTCACTACAGAAACAAGGCTTCATAAGTTCAGGGATTTGAGAACAGAACAAAAGATAGGAAGACTCAATCGTCTTCCAAAAAAAGATGCAACTATGTTGAAGAGACAATTATCTCGCTTGCAAACATATCTACCTCACAAGTTGAGTCTGTATAAAACTACACTTCTACTATCTAACTTGGATTAGAACAGGGTTTTTCAACCTTTAAATAGATGTAGTCGAAACTCCTCTTATATCATTCGGTTTTCAATATTAGTGAATTTCTTCTCTTCTACCTGTGGTTTTTTCTTGAAAAAATTTCTACGTAAAATTTGTGTGTTCTTATTTTTTATTTCTTTACAATCGTTCTACCGTCATTATTGACATTTATCATAACACTTCTTTCAAGAGAAAAGTCTAAAAATCTCTATTTCGCATATAATAGTATCTTAATCCCGAAATTGTGCTTTATTTGGGAAATGGATATGAGAATTTATATTTTAATTTTATTATTATATAAATGTATATCTTATGAATAAATTAGTTGGAATATAATATAATATATAAGTGAAAGGTATAAAAGCATAGACTTTTCGAAATTAAAAATAAGCATTTCAAATTTATCACTAAATAAATATATAAATTTAAAAAATATGATGAATATTTCATATTTAAATAGTTTATTAGTATTTTCGAAATCCAAATTCAAATTTACAAACGTTAGCTTGGGTTAATGTCATTTTAAGGTTTTGGAAAGGAATTTTGAGACTTAAATTTGGTGTATAAGTACTCATGGTCTACGGCCCAATCCCTTATTTAACAGTTTACAGCCCAAAGACAATCTATGTGTTTAGGGTGAACACTTTTGCAGTGGGATTTAGCCAATGGGTCTATAACTTTCATTAAATGCTGCCATCAGTGTAATAAGCTTTCTCATGTATTTTAAGTAATTTTGTTTTTATTCAATTTGATTCCAAGATTCCAAATAAGTTGGAAGAGCTATATTGAAAGCAAATTAAGTTTTTTTTCCATGACAAAATTTGAATTTCTCTTCTTCTTTTATCATTTTAAAATGTTTTTTTTTAATAAGATGAGCATTCGGATGGACTGATTGTAATGTAGGAAAAAGTTGCTTCCAAGCTCGAGCAACAGTGGTAAAGGAGAGATTTACTGTTCTGAAAGGTTTATGAGTCTGTAATAATTTCGAATGTTTGTGATTACTGTGAAAGGGAGTATAACATGTGTTTCTTCCAGCATGCTACAAAAAGTTAGAGCCAAAAGAATTATTTAGTTGGGATGAATTTGTATGGAATTTGGGTTGAGGAGCTGAGATAGCTTAAGTGGTGGCTATTATGTTGCATAATGGCTCTACGGTCAATTTCGCTAGCTATAAATGAGGTTGTGTTCAACAAGATAAACTGAACAGTGGAAGAGATCATGTTCTTGGTGAAGCTTCTATCACTTTTATAGGCTAAAGCCACAAAAGAGGATAGGATGGTGGGATTATATTGCCCGCTGCAGCTAGCTTTTTACTGATAAAGGTCCAACGAGATGGGCGAGATGGTTACACCAAGTTTAGGGTGGCTTTGTTTCATAGAAAATCAGACGGAAAACAAACTTTTTTTCCTCTAAAATAATTTACTCTTTTGAAAGCTTAAATTATTTTTCAAAAAAGGAAAAATCTCTTTTATAAAAAAATTAACTTGAATTAAGCATAATTTTATTATATTAATAATAAAATTTTAATTTCAATTTTAAAAATATTTAAATATTAATTTCAAATATTATAATTTGCTCCAACCTTCAGACTTGTTGGATGGCTCCTCCTCCTCGGACTAGGGTTCCTTTGTCCTCTTTCATTTTTGGCATGAGGAGCTTTTTAAAATAATAAGTGCTCTCACAAGTCATTAAGCTCCAAGGATAGTATCCCTAGAATTGTGTTACAAACTCAGGATATGGGTAAACTCATTTGAATTCAAGTTTAAAATACCAACCAACTTGTCACACATTTTTAGATAAGATTCAAATATTTCTAAGTTGTCTTGTCTTTTCATGGATCGAATATCTATCTCTTAACTTAGCAACACACTTTGAAATGCGTCAATATAAGTTTAGGAGCTCAAGTTATGGTTGTCGAAACCAATTTTTTGGAAAACGGGTCGACTTTGGTTTGAAAACAAAAATTAAAACGGGAGTCGCCACCAATAATTTTTTATGAGGTGTGATCAGGTCACCTCGTAAATTTTTAATAAACCGTTTGGATTTATTAAGACAATGCTTTTGGTCTACGAAATTCAGAAAAACAGGTTCGAGAGTCGGTTACGTACGAGGAAGGATTAGCACCCTTGTAACGCCCAAAAATTGGTACCTAGTTGATTAATTAGTGTTCTAATGGCGAAGATTGAAAACTTTGAAGAGTTTTGTTAAAAATACGATCCTTAAAAACCTCAAATAGCAGGGGTCAGAATTTAAGATTCTTTTGTTTTGAAGGAATATCACATCCAACACGTTAGGGTACAATATTTTAAACCTTCGAAACTAAAATTACCTTATGGTTCCCAAAACCTATACTTTGAAATTTTAAAAAGATATTTGGCTATTTGGTTGAACAAGAAATCGAAACCTAGCACGTTAGGGCACGATTTCTCGAAAATCTAAACGCAAAATATTGCCTTATTGAGATTCCTTTCGTCATTTTTTTTGAGATTTAAAAAGGGTATTTTGCTATTAGTTTTAACGAGAAAGACCGAAACCCCGTAAGTTAGGATACAATTTCCTCAAATTGCCAATACACAAAATATTGCCTTATTTGAAAATTTCATTTTTGCATGTTTGAGTAAAAATTAATGTAACGTCTAAAACAATGCGTGAATAAAGGGTTATATTGATGAATGACGACAATATGAAAATACGAGTATACAATTCATAACTCGCATGATAGCAATAATCGCACGATGTACGTTACTTCAATGCTAACTACTAATCAAAACGAATGAACTAAAATAACACAACAACAATTTAGAGTAAATAATAAAGATTTAAAATGAGTAATGCGAAATATTCAAAATTAATAATGTACAATTTAACATAACTAAAACATATAATAGTTTGCAATAAACAATTTCAAACAATTTAAAACAAACATTGCACAAAACAGTTTAAAGGAAATGATATAAAATCTAAAATAAATAATACATGTAAAACATTTAATAAAATAACGTAGAAAGCAATTTAATTAGGTAATATATGAAACAACTTAAAGTAGCTAATATCAAATATTTTAATATGAATAATAAAAATAAAATAAAATAAATAAAATATAAAAAGGGAATCATAAATATAAAAATTTAAATGAAGTAATATTTGTAAAAGGTTGGAATTAAAGGTTAGGGATTAAAATGCATTGCGCTAACAATATTGGGGATTGAAAGGGAAAATATCCCTTAACTTTATGCGCGTCATTTCCTTTGGTCAACCGAGGGACCGAGTTGAAAATGAAATGAAATTAAATGGTACAATTTAAAAGGCGAAAAAAAGTAGGATCAGGACCAGATTGAGAAGAAGCCCAAGAGTGAAAGGATTGGGTAGGGGAATAACCCATCAGGCATGAAAACACGCGAACCTTCATCGGGTTGGACTCAGGCGCGCGGGTAAAGAGGTAAACGACGTCGTTTCGACGTCGATGTGCACTTGAGCAAAACGGCGCCGTTTCATGCACTTATAAAACCCAACTTTTTTTCAAAAATTATTTTTTGCCTTAGAAAATAAAAAAAAAAACTGTTAGAAAACTCTCTCCCTCTCAAAGCCTTCCTCTCCAGATCCGGCCATGGGACACCACCATGGCTCCACCGTAGGCACCGAGCGCTGTCGCCATCGACCACCGCATGCGGTTACCGGAGTTCATCGGAAAAAGACCATTTTGGCCATTTCTCCTCCCTTAGTCCGTTTCTTGAGACGAAAAATCCAAAAAAAGCAAAGAAAAATAAAAAAAACCTTTCCCTTTTAAGCCCGATTCCGACGACGGCGAAGGGACTTCCGTCGATGGAGCCACGGGCGATATTAGGTACGTTTCTCTTTTCCTTTTTTATTTTCGTAGATAAAAAATAAATAAAAAAACACTAGATCTAAAAAAAACGAAATATCACCTTGAAATCAAAGTCTTTTTCTTTTCTTTTTTTATTTATTTATTTTCGTAGATGTAGATGAAATAAAAAATAGATCTAAAGCATAAAGAAAAATGAAATATCACCTTAAAAAGTTCAAATCTTTTTTTTTTGTATTAATCTTGCCGAAGAAGTACAGAGTTTTCATTTTTTTTCTTTTATAGCCGAACTAAGGCTATTTGTTATCATTATTTTTGTCCTTTTGCGATTTGTTTTTTTGCTTGTTGTCTTCTTCTCTGTTGTTGCGTGTTGTCTGCTATTTTGCAGGTGTTAGAGGCGTGCTGTGATGGTGGCAGAGGCGGTGCAGGCAGGCTGGCGGCTAGGGGTCAGAAGACCTAGGTGCGGCACACCTAGGGTTTTTGTTTGCTGAAATTTCTTGGGCTTTGGGCTACTGTCAACCAGGCTTAGGGTTTTTATTTGTACTTAGGCCGTTTGGGCCTGTTGGGTTAGGGTATTTGGGTTTAATTTTTTGTAATGGACTGTGAACTCTTTTTTTGGTTTAATTTGAACCTGGGCAAAATTTGGGCTCGGGTTTTAATTTTGTTTAGGGTTTGTTATTTGTGTTTGGGTTGGTTGGGTTTGGGTTGTTGATTTTAGGCTTGTTGTTAAGTTTGGGTGTGTTGGGCTCGGGTAAAAATGAGCTATTACAATGGTTATTTTAGTGAAGATTGCGTAAGTAGAAATTTCTTGACAAGTTCAATACTGAATTTTTGAGTTGAAGGCTTTGAAAGTCTCTTTAACTAATAATTGATATTTTTTTAGAGTTAAGTTTTAGAGTTTTATATTATTTAGAAATATATTTAAGAGAATTTATGTAAATCTAAATATTTCATTAGTTTTTAGAAGTGTTATATAAAATTGGTAAAACCTTCATGTCTTTGATTACAAAGTTGGAGATGGATTATCAAGTTTTATTTTAGGGTTTATTGGAAAATTTTCATCCAAACATTGAACTTTTTAATTAAGGGCTTCATACGAGTAATTTATGATTTTTTTTCTTTCTATATATTTTGTTTTTCTCTTCTATTTTAAATCTAATTTTGTGAGATTCTGTATCAAATTAGGTTCATGAACCCATCATCACTTATCTTCATCTTAGATAAGGACCTGCCAACACCACATGTGGGGGAATATACAAACGTCAAATGCACACATTTTCTTGAGTTTGTGTTATGTTATCTCAGTTTGTATGGTGATAATTGATTTTGAGTAAATGAAATACAATTTCTTTTGGGCAAAAAATTTAAAAAGGAAAATTGTAATAACAATGTTGTGGCTGACAAGAAATGGAAATCCATTTTAAGGATTGAAACTTTCATGGAAAGAATGTATAGGAAACCAGCCATAAATCATCAAATTTGCCTTTTTATACGTATAATGAAATGAAAAGAGATGGATTTTCAAATTTTAAAACCTCTAAAAATTAACTTAAAAAATTTGGATTAACTCGAATATTGCAACAAATTATCAGGATTTTATGATAATTAATTTGTAGTGAAGTGATCAAACATGTATAGAAATAGATTTATGAGTTGGGGAATTCGGTATTATGATTTCAACAGAATATGATTTTTTTGAAATGTGGTTGATAGAAATATAATTGTTAAAAAAGTTACTTTACTCAAACAGAGGAATTGAGATTTCATTCGTATTCTTATGGATAGGCTAATAAATAAAAAGAAATAAAAGACAATACATCATTGAGATTCTCGATTTTTGAAGAGACTTTTTTATTTATTTTATTTCGGATGAGCCGAGACAATAGGATGAACAACAAGGGTTCTGTACCGTGAACTTTGTATCGCGCACATCACTTAGATGAACTCTAGAGAGTCGCATAGAAGGAAATGAAGAAATGGAATATGAAAGAGAATACAAAGAAATAAATGAAAGGGGATCGGCTTCTATTTGATTTACGTTGAAAAGCATTGATTAAAATATCATAAAATTACATTAACACATTTGGTACACTCAACACTTTTCTAAGTATTTTACAAAATTACCCTTATTAAATAAAAAATAATTTTTATGTATTTGAACATTATCAATTAATTTTATTACTAGAAGGACTAAATTGAAAAACAATCAAAAGTGCACAAATATCAATTCAAAGAGCTAAAGTGGTCAGTTGACTTCCATGTTGCTGGTCAATTCTTAGATTAGGGATCTAAAGGGTTCAAACTTCTAATTGGTTCAATTTCACCTTTCGGCCACCATTTTACCAAATTAGACGATTTAGTCTAATTTATCTCTCGCTCTTACTAAACTAAATCGGGACAATCAAATTAATTTTCAATAGGCTCCCCTCTCGGTCTTATCTATCTAGTTGTTCACATAGAGGCATTAATTCTAGGTTTTGAAATCTATGTAATTTAGTCTAATTTTATAATTTAATCTCTAACCCAAAAACTAATTATGCAACATTTACATCAACCAACCACCATGAGACTTAGTTACTACCCATCATCAACACACAAACATCTGTTAAATATATGCTCAAATGATTCATTAAAGAAAACATAAAAAGTAAGGTTAAAAAAATTTTAGAGACTCTTTATGGAGCTTTTGTAGAAGATGACAGCAACAACAATGAAGAAGAAAGCACAACTAAAGTTAGGATTTTTACACTTTTGAGAGTTAACAAAGCTGAAATCTATTAAAGGAATCAAAGGAAAATCAAAATACAATGTAAGGTTTTTGTATCTAAGTGCAAAGAATAAAAACTATAGTAAAACTAAAAAAAACTACTAGCGACAACTACCAAGTTGAGAAAGGTAAATAACTAAAACCTAAAAATGGAGAAGAGAATAAAAACTAAGCAAAAAAAATGATGAAGTTGGCTCCTTTAGTTTGACATCGAAAAGTGTCTTTAATACAACCAAAATTCAACCCTAAAACTTGACAAAAATGCCCTTGGAGTGTATGGATTGATTTGTGTTTGTGTTGTTGGACATAAAACTACCATTGGAATAGTTTTCACCCCATCAAGCATCGGTGTCACGACACCCTTGATAGTGGCACACTCTTGACTTTGGAGGTTCTCAATGTTGCAACTCTAACTGGTTGGTGTTGCGACATCTTCAGCAGTAGTCCTGGCTTCTTCACTTCAACAATCAGCAGTGGTATCGCGACCTTGGAGGCTTGGTGTCGTGACAAAACACTCTTAGCTTTGGGGGTTCTCAATGTTGCAACACTAACTGGTTGGTGTTACGACATTCTCAACAGTAGTCCTGGCTTCCTCACTTCAACAATCAGCAGTGGTATCGCGACCTTCGAGGCTTGGTGTTGTGACAAAACATTCTTAGCTTTAGGGGTTCTCAATGTTGCAACACTAGCTGGTTGGTGTTGCGACATCCTCAGCAGTAGTCCTGGCTTTTTCACTTCAACAATCAGCAGTGGTATCGCGACCTTGGAGGCTTGGTGTCGTGACACAACACTTTTAATGTCGCAACACCCTTGGCATACTGCTCCAAGTTGATTTCTCGTTGAAGTCTTATACCCTTGAGGTAATGGAGGCTCAGTGTCATGACAGCCACATCAGATGCGGTTCTCCTCAAGGTTTGGTCGTCGTCGTCTCCCTACACAAACTCAATTACACTATAGACTCCTATTGACACCATTTTGCCAATTTGGGTTTCAAAAAGACCAAAACTAAGGAGAACGATCATAAATACTAAAAATTAAAAATTAACAAAAAAGAATAGAAAAGACTCGTAAATTGCTTGAGAACAAACTCATCAAGTGTTCTAGAGAGTCTAATTTAACTTATCAAATTATGGCAGACCAATTGCACGTAGTATATGCGTTTATTTTTTAAAGTAAAGGATAAAAAATGCATAACACACTTAATGCAAACAACATTTAAATTAAATAATATTTTATGAAAAATATTTATCAAAATATAATAAATAGATTTTTTAAACTTACCTCCTATTCAACTCATCTACTTCTCATATATTCAAATTAATTTACATAATAATAGTTGAATTGTGCTAGGGTTATAAATTACCTAAACAATTATAAAATTATAATTATAATTATAATTATAATTAATTTATAAAGTAATTAAATATCATAAAAAAAATTACGGTGCATACACAAAATTTACAAAACGTACCATATATTGTTTTTAATAATAATTCATCACAAAATATATAAAATAATTGAAAATACAATTTGCAAGCATTACTACTACTTTATATTTAAATGTGAATTAATAGTTTTAAATTAAATTATAATTATATTAAAATGTCATGCTTAATCTTATAATAATATTTAAATGTGAATACAATTTGTAATTATTGTTATTTAATTGAAGTAGCTTTCTACTTTATGAGTAATAAATCTAAAATAAAACTTACTACTAATATTTAGATATGTTTATAATTTGTAATATTAAACTAAAATGTATCTTAGAGATGTTTAAACTAATATATATATATATATATATAAAACTTATCACACCTTCTAAACTACCATAACTTTATAATAATATTTATATGTTTACAATTTTAAATTGTAACTATAATGTATATGAATTACATTATAATTATATTTAGTAATATAATAAAATAAAATAAAAAATATTCTGATCGATTCAAATTTTTTTTCAAACTCGTGCTTATATATATATATTGTAAATTAAAAAATATTTAATAATAATATTTTTGGTAATCTTAACTATTAACAAATATTTGAATTAATCTATAAATATTATTTGCTCACGTTTTGGTGGAATCCATTACATGAATACAATTAAAAAATAACTTGTAAATTATTTCAAGATTGTGAAGTAAATTTTACTCGATACATTACAGGATAAATTCAAGTGTATTCATATATAGCGTATATGACTTGAAATTATCTTGATGCTAAAATTTGATATCCATGAAAAAGTATAATTTAAAAAAATATATATTTATAACAAAAAAATACATTCATTTTGAATTTTTATCCTAAACACACACACACAAAAAGAGACTAATTTTACTCTAACAAATTCTTTTTACTTTCCACGAGAGAGTAACTTTCACACCTATTACTAAAGGAATCACTTTTCATTACTTGTGAGAAAGTAACTCACCGAGAGCAGTAATTTAACTTTTACATACCAAACATTAGAATCACATATTAACCAATTAAATTTTATAGAAAGTGATAACTTTCTATTATACTAAACTCGTTCGTTATAATTTTATTGATTATATAAATATACAAACAATAATTTTATTAAATTATTAAAATACTAAATTGGTATTCTTGGTCTTATTTAAATAGTATATTGGTGGCAGAGGCGGACTGTTTAAAGTGCTTAGGTGGCCTTCCCCCCCCACCCCAAATTTTTTTTTGGAAAATTATGATTTTTTCCTTGAAATTTTTAAAAAATTTTATTTAAACCCCCAAAATTTTTGAAAAATTTCATGTATCCCTTGAAGTTTTTAGAAAATTTTAATTAGACCCATCAAGTTTTTGAAAATTCTCATGATACCTTTTAATTTGTTTTAAAAATCTTAATTAAGCTCATTTAAAATATTTGAAAATTTTAATTGATCCCCAATTTCTAAACTCGTAAATATTTTGAAAATTTTACTAGGATCCACCAGTAAGTAATAAACTTTTTGGGTTAATGATAAGAAAAAAGTTTTAATTTAAAATTTAATATAGATTTATTATGTGAGTTGCTTAACAACTTGTTTTTCTTTTTTAGTACTAAATTGGCAAGATGATCTGCACAACCCTTATCTAACTATATTTATGTATCTGCAAATTGGAATATTGCACCAACATTCACCTTTGAAGTTTGTAATAAAGTAGCCTCCAAGATTTGAATGCAACTATTTCTGATTAATAAATTGCAATCAAATAGTAAAATGCAATGCATTGAGGTGAGTTTCATGCATGGCCTGCTTTTTAGCATCATATTCCATCAAAGTATAGACACCGGAGAGCTGATATTGTTGGTTAGGTGAGTAGGGTCGGGCGTCTCAGAGGTGGAAATGCTGACAATAAATGTAGCCTACCAGCCTAATAATTGGCCATAACAGTAGCTTTATTTTATTAAAATAATTTCTTTAATTAATTTTAATATTCTCAAGTCAGACCTCTGAATTTGATTATTTGTTTTGGATAATGGAAGCGTTTGCACTTCTGCATGCAATTAATTTTTATATTGTATTATTATCATTGATTTTATAGATTTAGAAATATATATAATATAAAATATTAATTCTTAATTCATCATTTTTTTATTTTAATTTCTCAATATTTGTCAAGTCGAGATTTGTATTGAATCAAGCTAATTTGATTAGATACAATTAATTTATAAAAATTTAATATTTAATTTAAATCTAAATATTTTTATTTTTTTTATTTTTGACATGTAAATTAAAAACAAATAAATCTACACATTACAGATTAAATTACCCATATCTTGATATTATCTTTTTATACATAATGTTAATGTTTAATTTTTATTGATTATAAAAACTTAATTTTAACATTATAAATTATTAGCATATTTAAAATAAAATCATATATATATAATTATATTTAGCTAATTAAAAATTTTGGATTTTTATTATTTTGAACTTATCCGATTATAGGATTTTATAGATTTTTAATTTTCTTCATTAATAATATATTTTGTTTTTTCAACAACTTTTAAAAGATATAGAAAAATTACTTAATTTCATATTAATATACTATCATATTAATTAATATTTAATTTATATTACTTTATTATTATCACCACATAATAATATTAATAACCTATTATTCTAATGTTAATTTAGTAATATAATTAACAATAAAGGGTATTCTCGTTAGTTAAAAAATTCCTCCAAACTCGTGCTTTTATATATATTAGCTTTTCATGACATGTGATTTTACGGTTTTAATAATTAATCAAATTTTTAACCATTATATATTTAATTGCAATAACTAAGGTAAATTAAAATTCATTTTTTAAATTATTAAATATAATTAAAATATATTAACTTATCAATTTAAATATTATAATAGAAAGTTTTCAAATCATAATTAAAACATTAACATATTCAACATACAATATAATTTTAATTTATGTAATTAATGCAAAGTACGTAACATTATCAATTAAGTGATAATTAAGATGCTTAAAGTTAGATTCAAGTAAAAACTCTATTTTAAAATTATCAAAAAGTTTTTAACTTATATATAATGGGACTTAAAAATTGAAATAAAACTTAAACTTGGAATTGCAGAACATCTAAAACTTTAACCTTAACATTAAATCCAAATCTGATGAATTATTTTTATATCAAGATTTTGCTTTTTCAAACTAAAACTCTTCATGGATATTAAATAGATTCATTCTAAAATTGTAATTAAGTTATTTTAGATTTGGATTATTTACTACTACGGCATGAATCATGAAAGGTGCAACAATTTACCGTTTTCTGAGTTGCATGCGCCATGCTCACAAATGGGGCTATATTTTAAGCACCATTTTATTATAATTAGTATTACAAGTTAACCGGATATAAATTTATTTATGTACAAAATAAATTATATTATTATGCAAATGTTTTTTTCTATAAATTAATAAAAATTCAATAATATTAAAATACTGAATATAAAATACATTTAATTTTAGATTGTTAATTAAATAAATACGTGTTTACATAGTATTGTTTAATCCAAATCGTGAGTGTATGTTGTGTTGATACTAAAAGTTTTGATTATGATATTATACTACCAATCACTAGCAATCAATGCTTTTTTATTCTCCGATTACCATCCACAGACTCAGTCCCAATATCCCTAACCTTCCAAAACAATACTCCACACACAAAGCACACCCACTATCAACGATCTAACACAGTCAACGCAGCACCACATTCATACTCAACAATGTCACTTTGCATAAATTCTGTATCATCACAGTGGGCAATCGACTCTCGATTTGGGCACTAAGTTTAATTGGCCACTCCAAAAGCAAAACCCATCATTCACGTATATATATATATATATATATATATTCCTGTAACATCCACTTCTTCCACGTCCTTTTCTTTTCCTTATCGTCAATTAACTTAATTCAAAGGGTCGGGGTCAAGCTTACCCATCATTTTCAGCTAAACTACAAAAATAGTCATTTTAATTTATTTCAGATTACATTTTAGTCACTTATATTTGAAATGTTACGTTTTAATCATTTATGTTATTGTTTTGTTACAAAGTAGTCACTTTACTATTAAACTCAGTTACTTCCCTACTACAGTCCTACGTGACAGTCCAAATGGGTTTTAAATGACAACTTGGATGTCCAATTGCTGGGATGAATATAGGCTTTTAATTAAATAAATTTAATTTGGACTACCATGTAAGACATCCAAGTTGGCATTTAAAACTCATTTGGACTGCCACGTAGGACCACTGTTAGAGACATAACGGAGCTTAATTGTAGAGTGGCTACTTTGTAACAAAACGACAACGCAAGTGACTAAAACATAACATTTCAAACATAAGTGACTAAAATGTAATCTAAGGCAAACAAAAGTGACTATTTTTATTGTTTACCCCTACCTTTCTCCACGCTTTCCCTTTGTAGTTATACAAAAAAAAAATACAAATACTTGTGTTCTACTAATCCTAAACCTATTGAATAGTTAGTATTTTTGTTAAGAAAAATGAAGCAACTAGATTATGATTGTCTCATATATAAAAAATGAAAAATTGGTATCCTTATATTAGGGGTTAGTATTTTTGTCTCTTCTACACAAAAAAATAGGTAAATTAATCTCTAAATGTTAAAAAAAAAAGGGGAGAGAGAGTGCAAATTGATACTTTTGCCAAAAATTCCATCTATTTGTGCTCTTAGGTGATGATTTGGCTTTATAAGCTATATGGAATTAAAGGATGAGTAGGATTAGGTAAAAAAACCATGGAGGCCCATATACTAGGCATCGAATTGCATTTTGCCCCATCTACTAAAAAATGCACAAATTAGTCCATGTATGTTAGATCAAAGAGTAAACTGATCATTCTATTAAAACCTCCATGCATTTCTACTATTAAGTGTTGACGGGGCTAACAAAACAACCAGACAGTGGCATATGGCGTACAACATGTACCTCATGTTGATGTAGTAATATTTATTTTTTTAAAATCATAAAAATGAATAAAATTTTTAGTAATTATTTTAAAAAATCACTCCTCAAGGAATCACATGCTAATGTGATTTTTTAAATAATTATAGAAAATTATTTAAAAATTATTACAGTTTTAAGAAACCAATCTAGAGTGAATCTAGATAAATGATTATGTTGTCCAAGTTCATTTTGAATGTTATTTTTAATATTTTTTAAATAATTTTAATAGTTTTTTTAGAATTTTCTATAATTTTGTTCAGGTTCATCTTAAACACCCTTTTTTAAATAATTATTAAAATTTTTTATTTTTAGGATTTTTTTAATATTTAAAATTTTTGTTTACGTGATAAATGTGACATCAACATACATCTGGCATACTACTATGTTGCTATAAGGTTGCTCCATCAACCATGTGTAACTTAATAGTAGAAATAAATGGAATTTTAATTGAAGGATATGTTTGCTCATTAATTTAATGTAAACGAATTAATTTACCTTGTATTTTTTGAGTAAGAGAGAAAAGTACAATTGAACTCTTAGTACAATGACTTCCATAATCCTTTCATTTAGATGTAACTTTTAACAGAAATACCAATTTTTCGGCTACAAGACTAATTTATTCAAAGAAGAAATGCAATCCGGCAGGGGCAATCTTTTACCTCAAAATTCATATTTATTATATTTTATTAATTTCTATATTTTTCAGCAATGCCATGAGCTTAAATTAATAGTGAATTAGTGATGGCTAGCTCACCCCTCTTACACCCCACCCCCTCTATATATTCCCCAAGTCTCCTACATCTTCATCTCCCAAATCACATGCATTATCGTGTATCATAGTGAAGGGCCATATTAGTTAAGAATGTCTTCCGTAGGAGCGAGCTGTGCTGAGGTTTATGTGATGCAGAAGCGGCAGAAGGAGAAGATGAAGAGAACGGAAGAGGAGAAAGCAAGCAGAGGCATTGAAGAGTCGACAAAGCCTCAACCTTGTACGGTTGTTGTTGGGAGGAGTAAGGTTCACCCTGGCCCGGCTGTGCCCGACTCTGCTAGCGTTAGCGTCAGTGAAAACCAGGGTTCGGGAGATATCAATGCACCTTAATTTTCATTATGTCCATCACTTTATTTTTTTAATTTCATAAACAAAGTTGAAATATTATCATCCTTTCTTGATGAGGTATTGATATTGATAGTAAAAGTTGAAGTCTTGGGTATTTGCGTTTTAATATTTAAAAATTATTATGAATAATTGTGGGTTTCTAATCTCATCATGTGGTGTTGTCATATATGAATTTTAGTTTAATGTGTCGATTTTAGCTCAAATAATTCCGATTCTTAAGTTGCTTGTCATTTATATTACTTTGGTTCTACTTAATTGCTCCAACATGTAATTATGATTATACTTTGCTTATATTGTATTTATACTTGTAAACTTTCAAAGAAAAAAATATTATTAAAAATAAATTAAAATAAATTAGTTGAAATCAATTATGTTATTATAAAAAATAAAAAAAATTGTAAAAATTATAAAAAATTATATTTTTAAAAAATTAAAAATAATTTTTTTATAAAAATCTAAAATATATAATTCTAAAATTCTAAAAAGTATTTAAATTTCAAGTTTTCTTTTAACTTTTATAACATTTTTTTAATTTTTATATATTATTTTGATTTTTCAAAATTTAAATTATATATTTTAAAATTTTATAAAAAAATATTTTTAAAATATTTTATATATTATATATGGTTTTTTGTATATTTTTTTATCAATATAATACATATCATTACAACAAAAAAAGGATACGTAGTGTATTCTAATAGTACCACGTGACCGGTCAACATCGATCAACGACCAATCAACTCCAATAAGTTATCTACACCAAATTTGTTCATTTTCAACAGTGACCAAAAAAAATATTTACACAAATATATTATTTGAGTTATTCAAATTGTAAAATTTAACTAAACCCGAACTCAAAAAAACCAAATAACTTAATTCAATTCAATTAAAATTTGAAAAAAAAATTTCGGGTGAGCGATTTTCACTCACCCCTACATGTAATTATTAAAATAAAATAATTTATAATTATAACATTGTAATGAAATAAATTCTTTAGAATTGCATGTTAAGTTAAAAGTGAAAGACCAAGGGTGAATTTGAATGGGCAATGCGTTTACTTGTGGTTAGTGTAAAAACAACAATCACGATGAGATTAGACACTGTAACAACACTATAACACGAAACAAAAAATAAACTAAACACACTACACAACACCCAATTGCCCATCCAAACCCACCCTAAATAAAATCCGTGAAGCAAATTAAAATTTTATTTTTATTAGAATTCAAATACATATTGAATATTTAGAAATTTTAGTTTAATCCCAAGGACAGCATCCATATAGCATTAACATCCCTTCAACGCATTCAACATCTATCAATCACGTTCCTTGTTTTCTAAATCCCTCCAGAGTAACATTGAATTATGTATAAAAATTTCAAACCTCATCACTTCTTAAGTCACCTCATCCTAACCATTCCAATACGAACAGAGTTTGGTGCAAGCAATAACCCCATTCTGATACCAATAACACCCTTCCAGGATCTTTCATCAACTCTTTTTCACAACCTCTAGGCAATGGACTCTTCATCTCTGCCTCATGCTCTGACCCCCCACTCTTTACAAACTCATCTATAACAATGGTGATTCAAAAGTGAAAACATGAAAGTTATGAGATGGAGAGAAGAATCTCTGTTATTACTCATGAGTCATTCTTTCATCAAGTTTAGAAGAGCAGAACGATAAAACCTACACATACATATAACGAGTTCAAAAACATGATACCAGGGAGTCTAAATAACCTTTTGACAAATCTATTAAAATAACATCATCCAGAGTGAGTAAGATTCTACCAAATCAGGTTCATAAAAGTTGAGGCTATTGTTCTGTAGGAAAACCAAATTAGAACAAAGGCGAATCAATCCATAACTAAAGAGAGCTCTACGTTTGAAGGATTCTAGTGCTAAATGAAAATTGAACTCAAGCCCAAAGTAGCTGTCAGAAAACCAATAGCCATCACTGGACTCCCCCCTGCATGGCTGGAACTATTCCTTCCAATAAAGCAAGACCTGCAGACCTGCAAACATGCAATTATGTGACAGTTTTCTTACCATTATCTAACATACAGACCAACCGATAAGAAAACCGGAAGAGCAGCCAGGGATAAATTATAGCCTGATCTCTACAGCTTGATGTTTCTGCCATGTGCTGCTTGCTTGGCTGCAACTTGCTCATCTGACAAAGGCAAATAGTAGATCCGAGGAGTTGCTTTGGTTTTCCAAAATAGATCATCCAGAGTGACAATAGGAGGATCTGGTTTCTCTGGAGGTGGCGGCGGAAGAGGGAGACGTTCTCTAACTGGTGGAGGGTTAGGCAAAGGCGGTGGTGGAGGAAGTGCAAAAGGTGGTGGAAACTGCTGCCTAGAAACCTGCTGACGCGAAGAGGGCTGGGGCTGAGAAGCAGGTTGAGCTTGAGGAGCAGTAGAACCAGAAGTCCCAGGAGTAGTTGGAGTCCGTGGTGGAGCATCAAGCCGAGTTTTAACTTCCTGGGGATCAACAAAGTCAGCCACCAATAGACGCCCACCATTAGGTGGCCATTGCAGGTTATAAACAGCATTTCGTGTCTCTATTGCTTCTTCTACAGATGAATACTGCACCAATAAAGCAATTCCCAAAGTTGATTAGATATATTGAATCAGCCCAACAATAAAAAGCCAAAATGAGTATTTGATCATAGACCACGAAAGTCCCATCGGAGGAGATGGAAACAAAGCAATAAGTCTTACTGTAACATAGCAATGGGTCTTAATGTGGTCCATCCAGAAGCTAGTTACAGTCCCAGTTTTCCCTAGAAGTTCTTGTGCAGCTTTCAAGGTAAAAGGGCGAAGAAAATGATCAATTCTGAGGGATGTGGTAGGAGCATTTTGAGAAGGGGGAACTGCCAAATAAAGATAAAACAGAAAATTAGATGTTAAAACAACAATCAGAAGAATTCAATTCGTATCGGCTGACTGAGAGATGACAACTCACCAACTCGTTCCTTTGGTGCACCTTCACTTGCTGTTGAGTCTGATCTAGAGAAGTTACGTCTCAAAGCAGCAGGCTGAGGGGTGTCTTTAGGTGTGCTGATGGGTGTAAGATTAGAGCCTTGATGTTCTGGAACTTCTATATTGTCAGAATTCCATTTGCGCCGTTTTGCAAGCTCATTGTTACCAACAGGTTCCTGATCTGTAAAGACAACTCATCAGGTGAGAATTGCCCATTAACCCAGTAGGAAACTACATTAATTTCATTCTCATGTCTGATCAAAATTTTAAAATGAACTCCCTTGATTACAGAGAAAGCTCAATATTAGATATACCTATAATTTTGTTTCTAAGGCTCCAGGCAGTCATAGGAACCAATAAAAGTACTAAGAAGGAACATCACAGCAATTTCTAGCCAAAAACTATATACATTAACTTCAAACCAAAGATGCAGCACTCTAACCCGTAAAGCTCTTTTAGAACATGTAAAGCACGCACCATCCATGGAAAAAAAAAACTAAAGTAGTGTATAAACTATCAAATAGATAAAAACTTAAAAACAAGATTATCACCTTCCAGAACTGCAACTTAAGCAGATCATGTTTCAAAAAACCACCTTAAGTTATCTGTCTTAAGAATGTCCATTAAGTACAAGCACTACTATCCAATCACCTTAGCTTCAAAATGCTATCAGTAAGGTAAAAGTAAGCACACATGCAAAGAAAGGCAGTAACAATTGCAGGCCATTGTCACTTACCATGAAGCTTTCTTTTCTCAGCAGGAACAAAAGATCGGCTCTTATTCTCAACCAAGGTGTCCTTTTTATTAACAGATAAATCATCTCTTACATCACCAAGAGGAATTTTCTCCTTGATAATAGGTGCTCCATTATTCTCACTCTTATCTCCCATTTCATCAGTACTACATTTTGAATCAATTTGTTTACTCTCAAGCATATCCTCCTCCATAGAGTCATCACCAGAACTTCTATCCAAATTTAATTTTTCCGAGTAGGTCATCTCAGCACTGTCATTTTTATTACCCAAGTCTACATTTGTGACATTCTTGCCATCTCTCTCATCAACAGGTGCCTTGTTCTCAGGTGGATCTTCAACATCCATTGGATGTGATTCACCACTAATTGGGACAACATTACTGGATGATGGTTCCACCATCTCTGGCTTTACAACATCTAAGTCTAATTTGACATTATCAGCAAGTATATTATCCTTTAATTCAATCTTTTCATTATTTGAGACAGAATCAGTAGATATAGAATCAGATTTTACTTGCAACCCTAAATCAGGGCTGACCTCAGATACCTGGATGTTCGGAGCAGAAGAATCATGCACATCATCCTCGTGTGGAACCTTCAAACCCCCGTTCTCCAGCTGCACCTTCGAATCTTCAATGTCAAGCTGAGGCTTTGAATCATCACTCTCCAGCTGAGGATTTGAACCCTGCAGTTTGCCCTTTGGATCATCATTCTCCACCTCAGGCTTTGGATCATCAGTCTCGAACTGGAGCTTAGGATCCTTACCCTCCACTTTGATATCAGTATTCACATTCTCATTTTGCCCTGAGCTCTCTTTCTCAGTAGATGGTACCTCAGATACCACATTCTTGGTAACCGTTATCTCAGTCTGAATAGTGGTGGTTTCAGAAACAAGCTCCTTTTCCACCAAGCTGTCGCTTCCTTGAACTCCTTCATGACCCAAAGCAGCTGCACTCTCATTAATGTCAACATGAACCTTCACCCCACTCTCCTTCTCGATCTCACGGCCACTATGATCCACATCATCTTTAACTGTCTCAACAATAACTGGAATTGCCTTTTCAATCCCTCGCTCATCTGTAGGCTGGGGATCAGAATTAAAACCATTATCTTCCTCAGTTTCACCATTTTCCCTTTCCAATCTAACGGCCTCATCCAAACGTCTTACCAACTCCTCTTTCAAGCCCCGAGTTGTCAGTTTCCGCCTCTTAAGTTCTTCTTTCAACTCTGTAACCTTCCATTGATCAATTGGTCTATTGTCAAGTATTTGATATTTTGATGACATCTTTTCCAACCCAAACTCACCTTCAAACCTACTAGAAAAGGTCACATTTCTCAGTCATTCACCAAAAAAGCCAAACAAAAAAGATTCTAGTAAAACATGTGCAGTAGAAATAAAGCGCCAACAAGACCAAAGAAAGCATGTTATACTGCAAAATAAAGTTAAATCGTGCTTATAAGGTAGAAGAAATAAAGGAGCCGAAGGAATGATATATAGCTGTTTAAACAATTTGAATAAATGCAGCAAAGCCAATAAAATAATTCCAGGAAATTAACCCAGAAGAATAGCAAATCTTCATGTAAAATATAGAAAAGGAAAGCAATGAAGTATTTAGTTAACACAAAACCTGACACCACAAAACGAGGGTTTAAAAAAAACACCTTATTTGCCTGGACAAAGAATATATACAAGAAAGCTCCCCTTTCTCCCAAAAAGCACAAATACGAACAAAATAAGGCATAAAAACAGTAAATACATTTCCAGCCCAAAATTTTCTTTATCCTAGCTTCCGTAATGAAAAATAAATTCATAACCAGCAAGAAACGAAATGCCGATTTAACAAGAAACTAATGAACTGAAACAATCGCACCCAAAACTAATCGTATTTATAAAAAAAAATTGCAATAACACCCATTAAAAATGCATGCAGAGAGGAAAGAAATAGAGATTACTCACAGGCCTATATATTTGGGAAGCCACTACAACCACACTTCCCTTACAGGAGAATTGAAAATTTATCCCAAAACTACCCTAATTTCAACAGACAAAACTCACCATTAGCGCAAACCCTAGTTTTCAACAAAGAGAAAGTTATCGAAAATAAGGAAAAATTAGAAGAAAAAACAAAATAAAAAAAAAGTAAATGGAAAATAGAAAATGAATTTTATGAGAGTGGTGGATGAGCAATTGATTTTTATTTTTTGGCTGTTGTGAATATAATATAACCTGGTTGTTCTTTTCTTTTTAGGATTTTGAGAGAGAAAATGGGGAGAAAATTGAAACAATGGTGAAATTAGGGTTTTAAAAAAACCATTTGCCTCTGTCGTATTATCGAATCCAAAAAGGCAGAGACCAATTGTTCTAGAAAAACCCATTTTGGTTTTATTCAAATGCCTAAATTGCCCTTCTTGATCGTTTTTTCATCATAATTGAGGTGGCATAAAGGATTTCAAAATTATAAAATGGATCTACTTTTTTGGTAAATACTTTAAATTTTATGTATAATTAAAAAAAAAGTAATAACTCAATTTCTTTTAAAACAACATTATCAATATTTAAAATATATGTAAAATATTTAAAATGACATTAAAAGGCTAAATTTGATTAATATGCCCAGGTTTTTTTTTCAATTTGACCTTTAGATCAATTTAAAATTAATTAAGAAAATATATCGTTTTTAGGAAAGAGAAAGTGAAAACTTGTCCAACTGGGTGTATTTTCTGCACAGATAGTAGGCCCGTTGCATGAGAGATGCATGCAAGAATCGGACCTCTTACCGGTACCCATAAATTTCAGGGATCGGAGGCTCCCCGTCTATTTATAACATAAAAAAAATATTTAGACTTATAAAAAAAATATTAACATAATTAAAAAAATAAAATTTTAAATTTCGTCTTACCATTACTAATTGGGCAGTAAAAATATGATTGTCGTCGAAACAAATTAGAGAGGCGTCTATTTTCAAGAAATTGACCCGAATGAATAAAATTTAATATAATTAAAAAATAATATTTTAAATGAAAATATAAATAAATATTGAATAAGAAGCTTGAGAGAATTGAGAGAAGAATGTGAATGAAAACAATAAAAATTGGGAGGTATTTATAAGTTAAAAAAAATTATTGTTGGGAGATTTTAAATTTTTTTTTGACAATTTCTTTTTACCGTTTGACGTAGCAATGATCAAAAAGCCATTGTATTTTACCGTCCAGCTAAACACACTTTCACTTTCTCCCTCCTAAAAATAGCCTATTTCCCTAATTAATTTTAAAACTGACCTAAAGTCTAAATTTAAAAAAGCCCAGCATATTAATCAAATTTAGCCCATTTAATATGACTTATTTGTGCAAAAACTTTAAAGTGGGACAAAATTTACCATTATAATTATAAATATAATTACATCCATATTAAATATTTTTATAATTTGTGAAATTTTAATAATTTATTTTTTCATAAATGTATTTATCAATTATAAACACTAACATTGTGAACTGTTAATACTTTAAAAATCTTCATCTAATAGTTTTAGGTTTTTGCCTTAAAATAAAATCTAATCTCATACGAAGCTCAATCCAAGGTATGAGATGAAGAGAAGAACCTCAATCATCAGGTTCAAAGTACGTTGCACATACATAAATAAATGATAAAAACCCTGGATGAAACTACACATACTTATAACGAGTAAGCCTACATTCCCTTTTAACAAATCTATGTAAAATTAACATCCAGAGTAAAAGTTAAATTCTACAAAATCAGGTTCATAAGAGTTGAGGCTATTGTTCTGTAGGAAAACCAAATTAGAACAAAGGATAATCGATCCATTACTACAGAGAGATCTCAGTTTTGAAGGATTTTAGTGCTAAATGGAACTTGAACTCAAGCCCACAAGCAGCCGGCAGAAAAACCAATACCCATCACTGGACAAGTTCCCTGTGCACGGCTGCAACAATTCCTTCCTATAAAGCAAAACCTGCAGACCTGCAAACATGCAATTATGTGACAGTTCTCTTACCATTAACTAACGTACAGACCAACCGATATGAAAACCAGAAGAGCAGCCAGGGATAAAACTATAGCCTCAGCTCTACTGCTAGATGTTTCTGCCATGTGCTGCTTGCTTTGCTGCAACTTGTTCATCTGACAAAGGCAAATAGTAGATACGAGGAATTGCTTTGGTTTTCCAAAATAGATCATCCAGAGTGACAATAGGAGGATCTACTTTCTCTGCCGGTGGCAGAGGAAGAGGGAGCCGTTCTCTAACTGGTGGAGGGTTAGACAAAGGCGGTGGAGGAAGTGCAGAAGGTGGTGGATGCTGCTGTCTAGAAACCTGCTGACGTGGAGAGGGCTGGGGCTGAGAAGCAGGTTGAGCTTGAGGAGCAGTAGAACCAGAAGTCCCAGGAGTAGTTGGAGTCTGTGGTGGAGCATCAAGCCGGGTTTTAACTTCCTGGGGATCAACAAAGTCAGCCACCAATAGGCGTCCACCATTAGGTGGCCATTGAAGGTTGTAAACAGCATTTCTTGTCTCTATTGCTTCTTCTACAGATGAATACTGCACCAATAAAGCAATTCCCAAAGCTGATTAGATATATTGAATCAGCCCAACAATAAAAAGCCAAAATGAATAATTGATCATAGACCACGAAAGTCCCATCGGAGGAGATGGAAACAAAGCAATAAGTCTTACTGTAGCATAGCAATGGGTCTTAATATGGTCCATCCAGAAGCTTGTTACAGTCCCAGTTTTCCCTAGAAGTTCTTGTACAGCTTTCAAGGTAAAAGGGCGAAGAAAATGATCAATTCTGAGGGAATTGGTTGGAGCATTTTGTGAAGGGGGAACTGCCAAATAAGATGAAACGTAAACCATTCAGATGTTAAAACAACAATCAGTAGAATTCAATTAGTATCAGCTGACTGAGAGATGACAACTCACCAACTCGTTCCTTTGGTGTACCTTCACTTGCCGTTGAGTCTGATCTAGAGAAGTTACGTCTCAAAGCAGCAGGCTGAGGGGTGTCTTTAGGTGTTGTGGTGGGCGCAAGATTGCCTTGATGTTCTGGAACTTTTATATTGTCAGAATTCCATTTGCGCCGTTTAGAAAGCTCATTATTCCCAACAGGTTCCTGATCTGTATAGACAGCTCGTCAGGTGAGAATCACCATTCACCCACAAGGGAACTATTAATTTCATTCTCACGACTGATCAAAATTCTAAAATGTATTCCCTTGGTAACAGAGAAAGCTCAATATTAAAAATACCAATAATTTTGTTGTCTAAGGCTCCAGGTAGTCACAGGAACCAATAAAAGGATTAAAAATGAACACCAAAGCAATTTCTAGCCGAAAACTATATACATCATCTTCAAAACCAAAGCTGCAGCACTCTAAAGTAAAGCTCTTCCAAATCATGCACCATCCATGGAAAAATAGTGAATACACTATCAAATACACAAGAATTTAAAACAATATTATCACATTCCACAAGTGCAACTCAAGCAGATCAAGTTTCAAAAAACCAATTTAAATTATTTGTCTTAAGAATTACCGTTAAGTACATGCACTACTATCCAATCACCTTAGCTTCAGAATGTTATCAGTAAGGTAAAAGTATGCACACATGCAAAGAAAGACAGTAACAATTACAGGCCATTTTCACTTACCATGAAGCTTTCTTTTCTCAGCAGGAACAAAAGACCGGCTCTTATTCTCAACCAAGGTGTCCTTTTTATCTATAGATAAATCATCTCTAAAAACACCAACAGGACTTTTCTCCTTGACAATAGGTGCTCTATTCTTCTCACTCTTATCTCCCATTTCATCAGTACTACATTTTGAATCAATTTGTTTACTCTCAAGCACATCCTCCTCCATAGAGTCATCACCAGAACTTCTATCCAAATTTAATTTTTCTGAGTACGCCATCTCAGCACTGTCATTTTTATTACTGATGTCTACATTTGTAACATTCTTGTCATCTCTCTCATCAACAGGTGCCTTGTTCTCAGGCGGATCTTCAACATCCATTGGATGTGATTCACCACTAAATGGGACAACATTGCTGGATGATGGTTCCACCATCTCTGGCTTTACAACATCTAGGTCTAATTTGACATTATCAGCAAGTATATTATCCTTTAATTCAATCTTTTCATTATTTGAGACAGAATCAGTAGAAATAGAATCAGATTTTACTTGAAACCCTAAATCAGGGCTGACCTCAGATACCTGGATGTTTGGAGCAGACGAATCACGCCCGTCATCTTTGTGGGGAGCCTTCAAACCCTCGATCTCCAGCTGCACCTTCGACTCTTCAAGGTCCAGCTGAGGCTTTGAACCCACACACTGCAGCTGGCCCTTTGGATCATCATTCTCCCCCTCAGCCTTTAGACCCTCAATCTCCACCTCGGGCTTTGAACCCTCATTCTTCACCTCAGGCTTTGGACCCACATTCTCCAACCTGGGCTTTGGATCAGACTGGAGCTTAGAATCCTCACTCTCCACTTCGATATCAGTATTCACATTCTCATTTTGTCCTGAGCTCTCTTTCTCAGTAGATGGTACCTCAGATACCACATTCTTGGTAGCCGTTATCTCAATCTGAATAGTGGTGGTTTCAGAAACAAGCTCCTTTTCCACCAAGCTGTCGCTTCCTTGAACTCCTTCATGACCCAAAGCAGCTGCACTCTCATTAATGTTAACATGAACTTTCACCCCACTCTCCTTGATCTTACTGCCACTATGATCCACATCATCTTTAACTGTCTCAGAAATAACTGGCATTGCCTTTTCAATCCCTCCCTCATCTGTAGGCTGGGGATCAGAATTAAAACCGTTATCTTCCTCAGTTTCAGCATTTTCCCTTTCCAATCTAACGGCCTCATCCAAACGTCTTACCAACTCCTCTTTCAAGCCCCGAGTTATCAGTTTCCGCCTCTTAAGTTCTTCTTTCAACTCTGTAACCTTCCATTGATCAATTGGTCTATTGTCAAGTATTTGATATTTTGATGACATCTTTTCCAACCCAAACTCACCTTCAAAACCTACCAGAAAACGCAAATTCCTCAGTCTTTCACTAGAAAACCCAAACAGATAAGATTATAGTAAAACATGTTATATTAAAAAATGAAGTTAAATCATGCTTATAAGCTAGAAGAAATAAAGGAGCCGAAGGCATGATATCTAGCTGTTTAAACAATTTGAATAAATACAGAAAAGCCAATAAAATAATTCCAAGAAATTAACCCAGAAGAATAGCAAATCTTCATGTAAAATATAGAAAAGGAAAGCAATAAAGTATTTAGTTAACACAAAACCTGTCACCACAAAATGAGGGGGGGTTTTACCTTATTTGCCTGGACAAAATATACATACAAGAAAACTCCCCTTCCTCCCAAAAAGCTACTGAGCAAAAAAAAAAGCCATAAAAAACAGTAATATATTCATTTCCAGCCCAAAATTTTCCAAATCCTATCTTCGGAAATGAAAATTTTCCTTAACTAGCAAAGACAAAAAGCCGATTTCACAGGAAACTAATGAACTGAAACTATCGCACAAAAATTAATCGTATTTAGAAATGCAATAACACCCATTAGAAAAATGCATGCAGAAAGAAAAAAAATAGAGATTACTCACAGGACTATATATTTGGGAAGCCACTACAACCACACTTCCCTTACAGAAGAATCGAAAACCAAAAATACCCTAATTTCAACAGACAAAACCCACCATTAGCGCAAACCCTAGTTTTATATCGAAAACAAGGAAAAATTAGAAGGAAAAACAAAATAAAAAAAAGTAAATGGAAAATAGAAAACGCTTTTTATGAGAGAGTGGTTGATGAGCAATTGATTCTTTTTTCTCTGTTTTGAATACAATATAATCTGGTTGGTCTTTTCTTTTAGGATTTTGAGAGAGAAAATGGGGAGAAACTAAAAGACAAGGGTGAAATTAGGGTTTTAAAAAGCTTGTGCCTCTGCTCATATTATCGAATCCAAAGAGACAAGGGCAATTGTTGTAGAAATACTGATTTTTGTTGGCAAGTAAATGCCTAAATTACCCCTCAGCGTCTTTCTATTCAGTCATGCTTAAGTCACATGATGATTTGTTTTTACCCGAAATTGCACTTTTTTCCTTATACTTCTTTTGCTTTTATGAATGGCTCCTTAGAGTTTTGTCTTTCTCTTTTTGACACATTTATTTTTTGTCTCTCCTAATTTTGCAAATTCATATAAATTATTAACAAATTGTTACAATGACCAAGATGAATTGAGGTATTTAAAATTTTGAAATTCAATTTTCCCAAAATTAGAAAATTATTTCCATTATTATTGTATAATTTGAATTTTACTATATGTAAATATTCCGTGTAGTTTTCAAGATTTATTCTAATATAAGTTCAATTATTATTTTGATTATCGATCTGCTCTAGTTTTATAATAATTAATTTTAGTGTTCGTTATTTGGATTTGTATATTTTTGTACTTGAAATTTTGTAATAACTGGCTTCTAATGAAACATGCGCTGAATGTAATTTTATGTGTTTAATACACATAAAAATATTTTGTTAATTTTTTAAATATGATATTTTAATTGTAGTAATTAGCATAAAATTTGAATATAATTAAAATATATTAACCCATTAATTCAAATATTATAATAAAAAAATTTCAAATCATATTTAAAACATTTTTAACATATTCAACATACAATATAATTTTACTTTATGTAATTAAAGCAAATAACAATATTAAAAAATAATAACTAATTAACATAATTAACTCTAATAATAATTAAGGCTTAAAATTCTATTCAAGTAATAACTCAATTTTACATTAATCACAAATTTTATAATAAAAAAATTTAGTGCAACTTGTTTTTTATATCGAAATTTTTAATTAGTAATTATAATTATAATTACAAAATTTTCCTATATGTTATGCTTAGAGTTCTAAAGAATTAATATCTCTATTTTAAAATTATCACAAACTTTTAACTAATAATAGTATTGAATTATAATTATTTTTAAATGTTAATTATCACAACTTCTATTTTACTTCAATTTCTTTCTGATATAAATTTAGTAAAATGATAAAAAGCAAATAGTATTCTCGTCAATTTAAATTTTTTTCCGAACTCATAATTTTATATATATATCTACTAGGTGATGATGGGCCAGGCGGCCCGGCCCGACCCGCCCGAAATATGGGTTTGGGCAAAAAAACGAGGCCCGTTTAGAAAACGAACTAAGCCTCAGGCACCACTTTTTTGGCCCGGGCTTGGATCGAATATATAATAAATATTTATATTTTTTATTTTTTATTTTTAAAATATTTTTTTATTTTAAAATAAATTTTTGGTGTTTATTAAAAAAATGGGCCAGGCTCGGGCTTAGAAATTTTTTCCCAGGATGGGCCTGGACAAAATGTCAGGCCCATATTTCAGGCCGGGCCTGGCCTAGGACGCTGGCCAAAAATTTTTCTGGGCCTGGCCCGAACTCGGCCCGGCCCAAACATAATTTTAAGCCCATTTTCTAGGCCCGAGCCCAGATCGGCCCGAAATATGGGCCTAAAATTTTGTCCAAACCCGGCCCGAAAGAAAATTGCAAAGCCCGAACCCGGCCCGGCCCATATTAAATATATATTTAATATATAATATATATGATTAAAAATAAAAAATATATACTTAATATATAATTCAGGCCGAGCTGGGCCGAGCTCAAGCCAAAAAAGTTTTACCCGAAGCCCGGCCCGTTTTCTAAACGGACCTCATTTTTTTACCCAAACTCATATTTCGAGCCTATATTTTTACTCGATTTTTTAACGTAATAACAACGGTGGAAGCTTCAAGGAGAAGAGAGAGACGATAATATACTACACCATCTTATTACTATAAGAGGCAATGATTAATTAAGTTTTAATTATGAAACTTATATGAAGTTATAAGCAACACTGGGTGGGAAGTGCCATTTACTTTTCAACTAACAACTACCACTTCTCCTTTCTTTTACTGACAATTAATTCTTAAATATGAAACATAAATCATACCTATATGATTTTTTTAATCTATTTGGTGAGCATTAATTAGGAATATATCAAATTCCAACTCAACAATAATCTCAACGGTAAAATTACAAAATGATTATTAAACTATTTAAAAATTTTCAATCTAAATCGTCAAACTGTTAAAACCACTGTTGTATGACCACTTATATTAACACCACATACATCAATTCGCAACTCTCATTCCCTTTCTCTTTTACTGTTCTTTTTTTCATAAAACAACTTTAAAACGTTACAGTGCTATAAACCAAAATTCATATATCTTTCACCTCCAAACCAAAACCTAAATCTCTTTCTACTCTGATCTCCAACTGATCTCCAACACTGACAGTCGAATTTACTTAAATCTAAAGTATGTTCTTCTTCTTATTAATGAGTATTGATCCATCATGCTGATCACCGAATTGTTACTCGCTAACCAAAATTTAAAAGAAAAACTTAACAATGAGTCAAATAAAATGACATTTACCTTTTTTATAATAAGGGATCTTTACTACAAATTTTCAATTACTACAGTATAAGCTCAAAACCCAATCTACTCACCCAGGTCGTTTGATCAAACCGAGCCAATTCAAATTTCATAAAAATATATATATTTAATCTAAAAATAAATTTATAATCTTTTGAAACATTGAAATAAGATGTTAAGCAATTAGAAAGTAATATATGTTAAGCCCAGTCAACCCCACCTCCCTCCGAACAGATACAAAACAGTCAAATAGTAATCCTTGTGAAGTAGGAAAAACCATTTTCTACCTACATTAGTTTAATATTTCATTTCACCTATAGGAAATGAAAGTCTGAAGGAATCAGGGTAAGAGATGTGCAGCATATAAGAAACGGCCCCATAACATATTTCCCTCTTTCTACTTACTAATGGTGCTTACTTGTGAATGAAACTATTGCTGGATCCTACTTACTCACTTTCATCATCACTTTCCTGCAAACTCAAATGGTTCATATTCCTTTCTAGAGGAGGTAGCCCATCTTCAGAATCATTGGAAGAACCCTCCTCATCTTCTGAATCATTGGATGCACCTTCTGCTGCATCTGGTGGAACCTTAGGGACTTGCCTTTGTTGTGAAAGCCAAGAATTTTGGACTGATATGATGTCAGCACTATTTTCACATTCAGAATATGCCTTCAAAAGTTCCCTACACCAATCCAATAAGAATGTTTCCCCACTTGAACATGGATCATACCTTTCAACCAATTTAAAACTTTTTGTACTAGAAAAACAATAATAATAAGGTACCTGTTAAGGGACAGGAAGGCATGACCCCATTTGAACTTGCCTAACAGCAAGTTTGCGGTTTCCTCTTCCCCACTGTTGAAACATCACAAAGCAACAAAAACCCAGAAGACTTATTCAGTTAACATATCAGACTCTGAGTACCATACAGAAGAAAAAGAAACAACATGATTGAAACCATATCCTCAATTCAGCCAAACAACTGCTAGATTGTGAAAAAATATGTTGATTAGGGAAATAAGTACCATATTAGTAAAGCAGCAGATAATGCTTCTACGCATGATAGCTCACATGGTCGACCATAATTTACTGGGTTTGCAGCCACTAGCCATGGCACTGCAATTCCAAGAAATTTATCAAATTTGTAAAACAGGACAAAATTATGGAAAACCAGTAAAATATGAATCACTCTTAACGACGATATGGGGATGTACATATGCCAAACAATATGCAAATATGCTTTCACTTAGATGTTCTATGTATAAAGTCGATTAAGATGAATATAGAAGTATACAACAAGAAGAGTAGGAAGAAAAAGTTTTACTTTCGAATTGTCATTTAAATTTTTTTTCATCATATATGATGTAAGTGGAGTGTAATTGAGTTCATTTACAAGTAATAACTGTAATATGCCACACACACACACAAAAAAAAAAACACCTGTCATCTGATTTCATAAAAAGTCAAGAGAAAGTATCACATCTGGGCCAAACATAATTGAAATCAAACTGAAAGAAAACATCCAGGTACTATTACTAGCATCCCGGATATTACTGCTATTAAAACATCATCAAGCATCTTAAGGACTGAAATTTCAAAATGATGCAACAACAATGACATCAAAGTTGCATACACGTCAAATATAAAGGCAGCCTATTTGAATCATACAATTCAATATAAAAATAAAGGACGGAAGAACTCCTGGCTTGTTGGACTGATATGATAAGAATATATATCACTGGGGGCTTGTAACTGTTGAAATCATCCACAAGTGGTCATGATTATGCTACGAGATAAGAAAAAGTTTGCAACATGCTGACTGAAAGACTAAAATCTGATGAATTTAGCAGTGAAGACATCATATGCATCTTTAATCATAATGCGTAACAATTGTGTACTAGCAATAATTTGTGAAAGACATTATAGGAGGAATTGTGGATAAAGCAAGTACTAATAGATTGTTGAGGCAAAAAAAAAAAAAAGAAGCCAAATGCCCAAATATGTTAGACAAAATGCGCAGAAGGTTCATTCACATGGGAAACACTTGAAAAGTTTATATTCATACACAAGCGAGGAGCACCACACCGCAGCTTCACAAAGGGTACATCACTAAGACGAGCCCATGAGCAATCCACAACAGCTAACCCTTTCCTCTTTATTAAGTTGTAATCTTCTTTTGAGACACATTGACTACCAACAGGACTGCCCAGCAGAGGTTCAAAACAGATAATTAAAAAATTATTAAAGTCGAAGCAAAGGATGAAAAAGCAGATAATACAAGCTTGCAAAAACTGTTAGGTAAAATTAGAAGAAGAGGTTCTCGCAGCTTGCTTCTCAACATTAGTTTGGACTCGGGAGTTTTCTTAGATGCATGAATGATTTTCATATCAGCCATGAAAATATATTTGTACAAAAGAACAAATATCGGGTGATATTCTATGATGATGAGTAACACCATCAACTTAGGAAAAGCAAATGTCAAAGTTGTTCAACGTGGCATCCTGAGCATTTGGCCCGATAATAGGTGCATGTATGCTGCTAACTAAAAGAAGGGAGTTCAAATCATCCTTTCCCCAAAACAAAAAGAAGATTTATTGAAAGTACCTTAAAACAATGCCGCCAAAACCACTATTTACACGCAAATCCTGCATGAAATCATTTATTGCTCCAGATTAGTAGAAAGTGAATATGACCTTAAGGTCAAAATGACTGAATCAATTGATTGATCTTACGTAAACTAATTGCACTCACAAGTTACTACTATTCTCTAAATCGACCATTGACAAATCATTTGACTGGCTAATAATGCAAGATCCTAAACTCAACAAGACAATTTATGAATATTAGAACCAATTTCCAAGCCTCTGGAAGTGAAAGCTGAAATTTCAATTTCCTAAAGCTTAAATTTGGGATTGCTTATGAGGGCAGAATCTATTTGTATCAGATGACTATGCTAAACAGTAGTCGTTATTAATACCAGGAACCAAGAGCCAACTTCAAAAATTCAATGTTAACTTTTCCATTTTACCTTTCTAAAAGCCCATAGAAGTTTTCTAGGAATTTCACTCTCTCTTCTCTGCATGTAAAACTCTGCATATCTTATTTCAAAATAGATGTGATTTACTGCCACCAGACACCCATTGGCAGGCTATTCATACCCAATTTCCACCCATAAGTCTCTTAGTTATCTTTCACTCTTACTTATTCCAACCTTAGGTATGGTGCGCAAATTTGTCTTGAATCCAACACAATGACACATTTCTCATGCAAAACAACTACAAAACAAGCCATGCACTGTAATGTCTACGGAGCACAAAGCACATTTGACGTGACATAAATAAGATAAATTCAAACATGCATAACAAAATTAAATTTCAGGGAAATTTAGTCTAGTAGATACTTTCTTTCAACAACCCAAATCTTGCAAGTTTGCGCCCAGTGCACCTTTTTGCATCACACTGTCCAAAATCCTGAGTCAACAAGAAGAAAACAATGAGGGTAATCCATGCAAGCAATTATTAAAGAAAAAGAAAATCAAAAGGCCAACTGTCAAACACCATTTTAAGAACGATTTGATCACGGATTCAAAATAATAAGCAAAGCTAAAGAAGACAATGACTTGGCATTGCTGGCAATTACCATTGTGATAGCAATATGCTTGAAGTCATCAATCCATAGAAGCCACTTTTTAAGGAAAAGGCATTTTTCAAAAAAAAAAAAAGATATTAAAGAATAAGATGTTCTTTGATAAACTGAAAATTTTAAGTGTGTTTAATAAACTGAAAAGTTAAGTGTTTAAATTTAAGTATCAAAATTGTTTTATAAAAATTGTTTAGTATATTACTGAAAATTAAGTACTCAATATAATTACACTATTTGTAGCTGTAAATATTTAATAATGAGAAACTATTCATTTCACGATTTAAACCTTATTAACCTAATTTATTATTATTATTTTGGATAGTTCTAAATAAAAAATTAAAAAGGAGTAATTTAAATATATCTTCTTTAGTGGAAAAAAAACAGTTCAAATATAAAACTGCAACATGTTCTGCATTTAAATTGATTAGTCCCGTTCAAAACTTGTTTCTGAAAATTTCCTGTTAATAGATAATATGAGTTATCAAACACATTCTGATCAAACAAAAGTTCCCTATCACAAATTCTACGAACACATAAAAACTTCCATTAAAGCTAGCCAAAAAAAATTAATTTCAATAACATTTAACCAAAAAAAGAAGTAGGAGAAAAATACAAACCCACATAGCAAGTTGAACTTTAGGAACATTGGGTTCCTCTTCGGGAGCTGCATGGAGAAGGAAAATAGAAAAAAAGCAATTAACAGTGGCAAAACATCAAACACATGATATATCCAAACAAAACAATTGAAGTAATGAAGATATGGTTATGGAATTAGTACGTTGATCATGTGGGAGAGATTCATCTTCCCTGGAAAAGTACAGCAATAAAGGAAAAATAAAAGCTTAGAAGATTGATTTTGAAATTAGATTGGTTTAAAAGTGAAATTGAAAAAGAAAAACAAAACAGAACCTTTGGAATTGATGGTTTCTGCTAGACTGTCCCCGATGAGAGTTATGGGTTTTGAAACGCCGGGGCTTGTTGTGACCCATTCCCTTTCTATTTCGTATTTTAGCTCTGAAATAACTGGACTTCGACGAGAAAGAGTGGTGATCACGGGGGCTTTGCTTTTGTGTTCTGCTTAGGCGGGTCGGTGGGGGCGGCGGCTCCTACTAGTTCCTAAACCGATTCGGCCCAAAAAGAAAAAAGCAGAAGTAGATACCTAGCTAATGGTGTGATATCTAAAAATTTGAGGTGATTATGGACCGAGTTAAGTTTAAATGGGGCTTATGGAAGGTATTTAAATTAATTTTTTAAGTTTGAGTTCGGTTTGATTTAAAAAATAAGTTTTTTTTTTATTTTTGTTCAAGTTTGAGTCAATTTAAAAAATGTAAATTTGAGCTCGATTTGATCCGTTTATATTTAATTTGCAACATAAATAGCTTTTTAAATATATATATTTTTTAAAAATAAATAACTTTTTTTATCAAAGATTTTATAAAATGAACTTTTTAGAGACCTCCAATGACCAATCCTAGCATGAATTGCTAAGGATCCAATAAGTTCAATATTGGTCCCTTCAAACATGTCAATTGGGCAAATGCGTCCATAGCGATTAGGATGGATATCTCGTATCCAAAAATTAGTAGTTCGTCCGATCAATCCTTCGGGTCCAAATAACTCAATTTTCTCCCATGCAGTATTTGTGTCAATGGATTTGTTCGATGGTACTAAAAAATGCTAAAATAAAATTTTTCTAACACATTAAAAAGTATTTATATTTTACTGTATTAAATATAATTTTTAAAATTTTATATTTTGGGATAGACTATTTAGCTGGATAAGTTTTTTTTTTAAGTTTTGGGTAATGGGTTTAATTGTTATTGGGTCAGTGATTTAATATAAATATATATAATTTTTATTTAACATATATAATTAATATAATATTTTTATAACATAATATTTTTGGATTGGGCATGGCTCGGACCAAAAAAATCCTTACCCAAGGCTCGATCCATATAAAAAATGAGACTTAAAATTCATTCAAACCTACATTCTAGTAACAATTTAACTTTTGGTCGGGGTACATTACTCCAATGTAAATAATATTTGTCAATGTGGATAAATGTTGAAACTCCATATTTTGATGATACTTGTTCTCAGGATAGGGTTTGAACTTTTTCATTTAAATTAGTCCTTAAATTTAGTAATTATTTTTACATTAAGACTTGAATTTTTTTTTATCCAAGTTAATCTCTAAACTTTACTTGTTAAACTCTTAGTTGGACATTTTGAAAAGTGTAGCTCTTTACGAGAACAATGATGATCTATAAACATTTACCCTATATATTTTTAAGTAAATTGTACCTAAATGAAATTTTAATTAACAAAAAAGAGTGTCATGTTACAAACGGAGCATTCTATAGAATAAAAATAAAAAAAGAACTTATACAATATACAGCTGGCTAATAATAAGATTATTCATGCTAATTCTTACCCCAGTTAGTCTCAATCTTATAACCTTTTTAATTTCCTCAAGCAGAGCATTCTTAGATCTCTGCTCACTTCCAAACTGTCGTTGGTTCCTCTCCCTCCATATTGAATTAATGTATGTTGACCATGCCAATCTCAATAATATGGCTAAGAAATAAGAATGCTTTTCCTTTAAGTTCGGTGCTAGTCCATTGCAGCCCCTGATCCCAATTCATAACTTGGCTATGAAGTGAACACACCTGCAAAATCATCGGTCATATTGTTCTTGAATAAGCACACAAAAAAGAAAATATGATGATTCTTTGTCTCCTTTTTCACAAAACATAGTTGACACCTATCATCAACTGTCCAGCCCCATGCAAGTAGCCCATCCTTTGTTGGCAACTTATTTAGAATTGTCATCCAAGCCACCATTGAATGTTTAAGGATGTAAAGTGGAAACCAGATTAACTTCCTCCACAAAACCTTCCTAGCTTTTGGCCTTAATTCATTTCAGTTTACCAACTAAATAATGCCTTTCTATGTTTCCATTCCCTATACCAAGTGCCTTAGTTTCATTAATTTCTTCCAGCTCCAACTACTATTTTGCGTGCAAGATATTTGCATCAAACTCCTCCCTTTCAAGACATATGCCCTTATCCAAGCAGTTCCACAAAGACCTCGCTTGCATTTGAACAGCCCCAAATGTGTTGAATAATGCAGGCTTGATTCCAACTTAGAAGGGCCTTAAGTCCAAGACCTCCCTCTCATTTCGGTTTACAAACCATATAGCAACTCAGTAGTTGATTCTAGACTTGATCATGGCCCGGACCATTTATTCGAAAAGTGAGAGAGTTTGAACAAAAATACAAGTTCAAAAAATAAGCTTGAACGAAAAATAAGGTTTATTTTTAAATAAGTTAGGCCTCGAGTAGGATGTTTTTGGTCTAAGCCTGAGCCCGGCCCAACTTGAATAAGCCTAAACTTTTTTTTTCCTGTTGTTCTGCTACCATTTCACTAATATATTGATAATATTTTATTGTTTTGCTACTATTTTAAAGGTATTTACTTGCTAAGTTGCAATTATCTTAGTGTTATTTTAGCATAAATTTTTTAATTGTATTTGATATATTATATTTTTTTAATATATTTTTATATAAAAAAATAAACTAAAAAAATTATTACGAGTGGGTTGGACTCGGATTTAGCATTTTTAATTTAAGTCAAGCTTAGACAGAATGTTAAACTCATGTTTTGGGCAGAACCCAAATCTAGAAAGCAAACTTAAAATTTGCTTCAAACCTAACCCGACCTGGCCCGGCCCATAATATGCATATTAACTCCATTCCTCTCCCATAAGAATTTCTAACACAATTGATTGGTCTTCTTAATTATTGCTATGAGAAGGATAGAGTGCCTAACCCTAAAGTTCTGTACATTAAAATGTATAGCTTGAATAAGTTGCACTGTACTTGCGTAGGAAAGAAATTTTATCTAAAAGGGGAGCACAAGCTTTCTCCGTAAATTACCTGGTAAGAAGAAGGACTCCAAGATATCTCACAGGTAGCTGACCCAAGCTAAATCCGCTCCTCTCTTTAACTTCCTGCAATTGTGAATCAACCATTCCAGCCGACCAACACTTCACTCTTTGAAGAATTTAACTGCAATCCTGAAAAACTTTATAAAATTGCTCTATTATGCACTTAACTCCTACAATAGAATCCACCCTACCTTTCACAAAAATAAGCAAGCCATCTGCAAAACATAGATGTGTAAGATTGATTTTCTTACAAAAACTAACATTAGACTAATCTAAATCGTATTTGCCTATAGAATAAACCTTAACAATATAATTAATCTAAATTAAATTAACTTAGAACTAACTATAGTTCCTCCCAAGTCTTAAATAGGAGGATAAATATGTTTCAGCACGCTCGAACCCACATCTTTCTGTATAGGTAACAATGACAATATTAACCGAACTAAGACTCAGTCGACAATAACTTTAATTATTCTAATCCAACCAAACCAATCAATAACAACATCAATTCTTTTTAATAGAAAGAAAGAAAAAATCTATTAATAAACTAACCAAAAATCTATTAATAAACTAACCTTAAAGCAAATAATTGGTAGTAGTAAAGTAAAGGATTTTAGGCAGGAAATAAAATAGCATCAATGGCAGCAATAATTTGAAGAAAATGGCAACCACAACTAGGAGCAGATAGCAGTCCGCCGAAGGCAATTGAAGGTGCAAATTGGAGCACAAATCGAAGCAAATTTGTAACCGCAAGTGCAGCAAATATTACCTAGCACAAATTCCATAAACACCTACAAATTTCAAAAAATGCAATATATATACAAGCAAACCCAAAAAAGCTACTTATACAAGTGAAATGTTTTTTAAATTATAAAAATTTTAAAAGGAAAAAACAGGTAAAAGTATCATAAAATTCTTATATTATAACTTGGATTGTATTTTAGTCTCTTTTTATTGAAAAAATAGTTAGATGAGGAGCAAAACAATCTCTCCATTAAATGTATGTTTTGGTGTTTATATATAAGGTATAATAATAAATTTAGCTCTCAATCTTTACACATATATTTAATTTGATCCATGCTCTTTTATTGGAAGTAAAATAAATTTTTTGAAATTAATAAGACTAAAGGGTCAAAAAGGTCTTAGTAACAAATTAAAAAAAGTCAATTAAATCCTTTTAAATTTTAAAAATCATTTAAAAATCATAAAAATTATAAACAAAAGTTATAAAAATTTTAAAATTATAAATTTTTTATTAAAAATAACAATACCGACCCATTAAAACTGAATTTTAAAAAAAAAGTGTAAAGGTTGAGGGTTGAATTTATTACTATACCTTATATATAAACACCAAAACATACATTTAACAATACAATTTGAACGGGAGTTAATTTAATATTTTTTAATAGAGAAAATAAAACAATCCAAAATATAATACAAAAATTTGGTGATACCAAACCCCAAATGCTCGTGCACTGAGCTACCATATTTTGATAAAACGAAAGAAAAGAGAAGGATACAAGTTTTCTAAAGCATATATATAAATTATAAACCAACCCAAAGAAAAGTTTGTCTTTTTAAGATTAAAGAAACAAGTAGTGCTTTAAGATAATGATGTTGCTACTCGTGTGCATGTTATTTATGTTTCAATTTTTTGTAAGCTTCCAATCCACCACCCTATTTATATAACTCATCTTTAATTGCGTTTGAGTGGGAAAGTAGGAAAGAATTTGGATTTTTCACAGAATAAATCAAATACAACTTTAATAATTATTTAGGAAATAGCATGATTGGTTCTCCTTTTGTATCCTTTCCTACTTCTTTCCCCTCTCCCCAAGTTTCTTTGTTTCTTTTCCCCTTAAAGAATAAAATAAAATTCCAATTTAACCACCCAAAACAAAAAAGAAAAACATTAACTATAATTCATACATTTACAATGCATATATCTTTACATACTCAGTAAACCAAATAATCTGATGATATATCATATGGTACTACGGTTGAGGGCAAAACGATTCTTCATCAACAAATAAAGAATTAAACCATCATAAAGTATGTTGATATTTGTGTTTAACAAGGAGGAGATTGAAAGGAAAAAATGGTGGTAGTTGGTTGGAGGTCGATTTACTTGTGATAGGTGGAGAGCTGAAAGATGAGGTTAACAAGGGAGGAGGGAAGAACTTAGGAAGGTTTGAGAAAGGGGAAGCTCTGCAAGTTTAAATTCTTAGGTGGAGTGCTTAGAGGAGAAGAAGATCCTTTACTCTTCGTGTGTTGGGGTATATATAGGGGGAGGCCCCCTTGTTTGATATTGTCATGTCATCGACAATAGAGATGGTGGCCCGCTCGTGTGGTCGGCTAGGTAACATGTTTGTTATATATCTATTGTTGTCAAGCATAGTATTGTGTAGTCTTGCTCTGACATTCCTTTTGCTGACGTAGTAAGAGGTTGTTATTTTTTAGTGATCCCTATAAACAGTATGTAGCGGATGACTAGTCATGAATTCGTGACCAATTGGACGACTACTACATGGAATACGATGCAGAGCCATCCAAGAGTGCCTCTGCACACGTTCAAGCCAGGGGTATAACAAAGTGAAGGTTATATCCCTCCTCATTTTGCTACTTTTCTAAAATGGCAAAATGATGAAGATGACTCTCATCATCTTTGCACCAACACGTCACTAAGATTTTCTGAAAGTAAGTAATTTAGTAACGTGTGTCAACTTGAAGAGACTAAATAAAAAGAGTGTTAGATGGATAAGTATCATCAAGGGCCCTTCTCAATACATCTTTTGCAAATTGTGCGACCAAGGTGAGAGCATGAAAATGGATTGATGAAATTGTTTCGTTAGGTACCGACGATGGTGTATTGATCTAATAAGAAAGTCTGAGGAGTATAATCATTATTAAAAAAAGAAGACAAAATTAAGGAAGAAATGTGAATTTTATTGCATGCCAGCAAATCAATTTTCTTTTCATGGAATTGCATCAATTGTTTGATTTTTGTTGGGTGGTTTTAAATAAATAAATAAATAAATAACATTAATTATTAGTATATATCTATGTTTGTCAAGAGACTGGTGGGGAAACAATGCAAAGACAGCTGCATGATTTGTAGTCTATGATTAATGATTAATCATACTATTATGTTATTTAATTTTTTAATGTCTCTAATTTAAACCTAGCCTGGTTCTTATAGTGTGCACATTGCCAATCTGTGTATATAAATATTTTTAACTAATATTAATTCTATTTGGAATAGTTCTTAATTTCTTTTCTTGTAGCATTAGGACAAGATGAATTTATCCCAAATTTTGTAATTAGGACAAAAACTAATTATGAAGGCCAAAATCATTTGGTTGTTGGGAGACATTACATTGCAATGCTTTATTTTTATTTTATATGAGAAAAATCTAAGGGTCTCACCTAACAGCACAGCCGTGTTACCTGTTTCCCTGTTACCCAGTCAGTATTCGCCCTTGAACACATTCCACTATCACCTCACCAATTACCTTTCTCTTCTAATTAATAAGAAATTAGGGTTGTCTATAAATCAAACTGGAGTCCAAAGATTTAAATATAATTTTTTTAAGAAATATAAATTGAAGACAGCGATACCATTGTTCTCATTTAAATTTCTTAAAAATTTAAAGGGCCTTTTTCATTTTCTTTGATTTGTATCGTTTAAAGATTTATTATGTTATTGTGTCTTTTGTAATTATCAACTTATGCTTACGAAAGAGAGAAAACTTTTGTGATTTTCAAAATTAGTACATATAATAACAATTAAGAATTAAAAATTGCTCTGTGTCATAATTCTAGGGATGCTGTTGCAGATGGAGTTATTCATGATTATGATAAATTTTGGATTGCGGGGCTCATAAGGAATATTGGGCATTGTTCGTCGATCATGGCAGAGCTATGGGGTATTTTGGATAGGCTCCAAATTGCATGGAGTCTTAACATGAAGAATGTGACCTTTGAGACATATAGTAAAAAAGCTATTTAAGAAATTCAAGCAATTGGAGAGACGCAGGATTACTCAGTAGTGATACGCACCATCAAAGACTTACTTTAGTAAGATTGGACGATATGATTAACACTTGTGTTCAAAGAGGACAACAAAGTAGCGGATGATTTGGCAAAAATATATTCAAACAACCACCGGATAAAATCCTTCAAGTACTACATGAAGATCTTCCTAGTATAGTGTAATCTTCTATAAATTTCCATTAATTTAATCTATCTTTTATAAAGAAAAAAAAAATCAAATCTTGCATCTCATGTAAAAATAATAATAAACAAACTAATTGAGCTAACTCGTTTTTTTAGACAAAATAACTTTCTATATTTTTACTATACTTGAGCAAGCACCATTTGACCAACAATCAATCAAAATGCTGAACTAAAATATTCCACACATCACCATATTTATCTTTTAAAAAGGGAGCAACTAAAAAAATTAAAATATTTTTTATTGGTATAATAATAAATTTAGTCATTAATGTTAATTATTTTGTGTAAATGTTGTGGGCTAAATTTGTTAAATTAAGATTAAATTGACAAAAAATATAAATGTTATAGGATAAATTTGTTAAATCAAGACCAAATTGATAGAACATGTAAACTTTAAAGGCTAAATTTATTATTATACCAAAACAAATATATATAATTGATGAAAAAACATTAGTATTGTGAGTATTTATTGTTGCTCACTTTTAAAATTGATAGAATTAAATTACTATGATTTTTTAAAAAAAAAGGAGCTTAACGTCAAAATTGAAAGAGAGCGAAGAGATGTTTTACCAATATTATTCAATGGGACAAATCACGAGTCATTGATCATATTGTCTTTGCTTGTCCTATATCTGTTAAAACATCCAAATTCCGACCAATTAGTAAATACCAAACAACAGCCCAAGGGCAGTTTTGCAAAATGTCTTAAAATTTTCTTACCTCCAAGCTAAGCACAAAGAGGTGTCCTTGTTAAGAACAAATCATGCTTTTGACAGTAATGAAAAGACATATCAATGAACAGGAAAATAAATAAATAAAAAATCATGCAATGATCCTTCTAAAATAACTTTTGTTGCTGCTCCTTTCACTAAGGACCCACAACTTTTTTCTCTTTGACTATTGATGAATGTAAAAAATCAAACTGAAGGTATATACTGTAAGAACCAAATTTTACCCGGGCCCAGACCATAAAACCCAAATAGACCAAGACCAATAAAGAATTAACAGACCATTACAACAAAATTAACCCAAAAACAGACCCAATCCAAATGCCCAATAATGATAAAAATCTTAGAGGCCCGAATGGCCCAAAACTATACTAGTTTTCAGCCAAACAAAAAAACCCTAGCCTCATGCTTTGTAGCTGCCGCCGCTTCACCTCCCCTCACGCATGCACGCCTCTGACCGGTCGCCACTCGCACGCCTCAGCCTTGGCCACTTGCCCACTAACCTTCTGACACCAGCTCTCCATGCCACCATGTCGGCCACCTGCTCCTCTGTACCATCATGCCTCTGCCACCGCCGTTTGCCCATTCCTTGCAAGACCAGAAAGAAGATGGACAACAATATTTTTAAAGGCTATAAAAGCCCGAAGAAAAACAGATGCAGTGGGGAGGAGGGGGTTCTTCTTTTTTGATATAAAAAAAAGGATTTTGTAACACAGATATTAGAGATCGAAACAAACATAAACAAAGGGTAGCAAGAAATCAAAAAAGGTTGATTTTCACTTTCGTTCTAAGATCTGAGTTCACTTATTTTGTTTTTTATTTTTCTTTTTTATATACGAAAATAGACAAAAGTAAAAGAAAAGAAATAAGGAAACCTCACCTGAAACCACGGACGCGTCGCCGGAGAACCTTCTCCATCGTGGCGATTGGGTTCGAAGGAGAGGGCCACGGGTTTCTCTTTTGGCTCCCAAAGGACGTCGAGGTGCTTGGCCTTCGAAGGGCTCCCAAGCGGGGTTTAAATACCCATGGTTGCGCGTCGCCGGGCACCGAAAATAGTGGCGATACGGTGGACGGCGAGATAGCCCGATCGGCTGAAGCAAAGAGAGAGGGAGAGAGGGCAAAAGGCCCTCAGTTTTTTTTAAGAGAAACTGAAATGAAGAAAAGAAACTAACTTAAAGACTAGAGGCAAACGGCGCCGTTTGGGAGTGGGGGGTCCAGGTGCCAAAACGACACAGTTTTGGACCTCCCACACGCGACCCGCCCTACGCCCACGGAGGATCCGCGCATTTTGACCGAATGGTCTATTTGCGCATGGGATCCGTCTACTTTCTTGGCGCATTTCAATGTGTCCTCCCTTCCTTTTTTATTTCGAATTCGCCCCAAATTTGTGTTCCAAAATTCAATATAGTCTTTTTTTAATTAATCAACTTTATTTTATTATTAATTCTATTATTGCTACTTATTATTATTGCCATTATTCTATTATTTCTTATATTTTATCATTATTGTTGTTACTATTTATATCACTGTTTTACATAATAGTTATAATCATTATTATTCTTTATTTGTTATTGTTGTTATTCTATTATTGTCGTTATTGTTAATATTGGAGCTATTTTTGTCCTTATTATTTATTGATATCATTGTTTTCTATGTCATTATTATTGCGTTATCATTAGTATCACCACTATGTCATCAAATCAATCAATTTTATATTAAATTTGTCATATTATATTATATTATTTTCTTGTTTCTTATCTACATTATTATTACTATTATTATTGGCATTATTTTGAATATATCATATATTCTAAATCATTATCAATTTTAAAAATTTTGCATATATGTTATTTCTTCTGGATCATCATACGTAATATTCATTTTAAATTTTTATATGTATCTTTATACTCTAAATTATTACGTATATATATACGTACTTATACATACTTAAATATATTTTTCACATTTCATAATTCTTATATACTTACATATATTTATGCATATTTTACATCATATACATACTTATATATATTCTTTATATTCTTAAAAATGCTTTTTGTATATTTCACATATTTTATGATTCACATACATATACTTTATATTATCACAATTTGTAAATATATATAAACACATATTTACATTTTTATTTTTATAATACTTACCGATTTTTTATATATGTATATATTTATCTATGTTTTCACATTCTATAATTTATACGCATTTCTTATTTTATGGCTTAAAATTATACATGCATATACATTTTTACATAATTGTATTTATTGTCATCATTGTTATTTGGTGTTTGTTTATTTATTCATGTACACTTGTGCTTTTTCTAAAATGTTAGTTCTATTTATTTATTTGTATGCTTTGTTTATGTAATCTCCTCGACATTTCATTTTGCCTATTGTATTATTGATACTCACTTTGCCTTGCTCACCTTGTCGTATTCGTTATTGTTTTGTCAAGCATTAATACCAAGCATCAAAAGGAAAATTTTTCTAAATAAGGCAATATTTCGCGTTTGGAAAATCGAGAAAACGTGCCCTAACGTGCTGGGTTTCGATTTCTCGTTCGACTAAATAGCCAAATATCCTCTTAAAGCTTCAAAGTGTGGTTTCATTAAACTATAAGGTGATCTTGGTTTCGATGGTTTAGAGTATCGTGTCCTAACGTGCTGGATGTGATATTCCTTCGGAACAAGAGAATTTTATATTCCAATTCACGTCATCAGAGTTTCTTTCAAGGATCGTATTTTTTTAAAAAACTCTTCAAATTTCCAATTTTCGACACTAAGACACTGATTAATCAACTAGGTACCAATTTTGGGCGTATCGAGGGTGCTAATCCTTCCTCGTGCGTAACCGACTCCCGAACTCATTTTTCTGAATTTCGTAGACCAAAATCGTTGTTTTAATAAAATTAAATCATTTATTAAAAAAACAACCACTTTTTGAGGTGACCCGATCACACCTCATCAAAAAGGATTGGTGGCGACTCCCGTTTTCATTCTTTTTTTTAAATCCAAGTCGACCCCGTTTTCATCCAAAAACAATGGTGTCAACATATACAAGTAAGAACCAATAATTTGTGTATGTATGTGTTTCTTATATATAAATATTAGATACAGCAAAGTTTATATAAGTATGAGTTTTATGCATTATAAAAATAGTAATTAATAAATGATGTAATAATCTAATCCCCCTTTAAATTATTATATTTCAGGAAGTTCCCTTGCAGCTTCTTTCTTCTTTGCTTATAAATATACATAAATCTCATATTTCAAAAGGCAGAAGCCAGACATCCTTCATTAGTAATTGAACCAAAGAAAAGACATGGGAGTTTCAGGCACTTTGGAGTATTTGTCTGATTTAATGAGCAGTAGTGGTCATAAGCACAAGAAGAGAAAACAATTGCAGACAGTAGAGCTGAAGGTGAGGATGGACTGTGATGGTTGTGAACTCAAGGTCAAGAAAGCCCTCTCTTCATTGAATGGTATATACATATATTTCTTCCTTTTGATCTCCTTTCTTTTTGGGGGGTGGGGGTGGAGGACTGAAATGTAATGTTTTTTTTTTTTGCAGGAGTGAAATCGGTGAACATAAACAGGAAACAGCAGAAGGTGACTGTAACGGGATATGTTGAAGCTAACAAAGTGTTGAAGAAAGCTAAGTCAACAGGGAAAAAGGCTGAGATTTGGCCTTATGTTCCTTACAATCTGGTGGCTCAACCTTACGCTGTTACTGCTTATGACAAGAAGGCACCTCCTGGTTATGTTAGGAAAGTAGACAACAATGTAAGCAGCACTGCTACCGTCACTAGATATTCTGTCATGTGAAGCTGCAATTTTATATTACTATTTCTTTTTGGTTTTCTCTGTTGGATTTCCTGGTAGATATTATGACAAGATTGTCGAGTTATTACTAATCAAAGGGAGTTCATCTTTTTCTTTTTAATTTTCAAAATGGTCCTGGTTTGTTTGTAGTCTTGTAAGGAGCAAGTTTTGGATGGGTGGGGTGATGATGATAACAATTTGTCAATGTGGGTTAGGGAAGTGAGGTACAGCCATTGTATTTGCAGCCTTGCTTTATTTTCTTGTCCTTATTACTGCCTGTAATTTAATGTTATGAATTTTATGCCCTGAAATTAGTTTTGGCTTGGCAAGCTCAGGTGTATAAAGATAGAATTCTCCAAAAACCTTCTAAATATATGAAAATTCATCAAATTTAAAATTTAAACATAGCCTGAATATATCCGTTTGGGACGAGATGGGTAAACTTTTGTAAATGGAAGCAAGCTGGCTGCTGTTTTGGGATGATGGTTAGATATTATTGAAAAAAAAATATATTTTCTTGTCTGTTGGTTTCAGTTTCGTCAGCAGATGAAACATGGCAAGTGGACCACCCAATTAACTTGCATGTTCGTCCAGTTTCAATGCCTACACTTCCACTTAAGAAGCTATCCATTGGACACAAAAGACATAAATTGAATGTTGAGTGCAGCATGACAAGCATTCCTAAGGACTCTATAGGGATTGAAATAACATACATTATTTCGTGGGTAAAAATAACATGAAAATACTTGTATTATGAGTTACATTATATTTTGTCTCTCTATTAAAAAATAATTAAATCAAAGATAAATTTGATTCTTTTATAAAAGTTTTATCCCTTTCTACTATTAAAAATTAGTTCATATATATCAGTACGAGATACATGTGACATGCTATATGTAACTGTCTGATTATTTTGTCAATCATTTCAGTTTTTAATGGTAAAAATAGATAGAAATTTTTTTATAAAAAACTAATTTACTCTTTAATGGGGCTAATTTATTTACTTTTTAAGTAAAAAGATAAAATACAATCTAACTTTTAATATAAAGATTTCTACTATACTTAATTTAAACTTATTTTGTGATTTTAACTCGCTTAATTATTAATATTGAATGTTCAAATAAATATGGCTCGCAAGAAGTGCAGTCCACTTGACGAAAACAGAAAGGAAACTAAATTCCCAAGGAAAGGCACGTGTTTGTGCCTTCTTTTCCCCTACACAACCAATAAGAGAATCAAACTTTTTTCTTTTTCCTTTTCTTTACAATTTTTGGTTTCAGTTCTGCTCAGCCCGCTCTCGGATCCAAAGGAAGCGTAAAGGCTGGCTATTTTCTTCCTATGAGTAGAAAGGCTTAAGTGAATAGAATTATTGAAGTTATACTGTATTTGCTTTTAATTTGATGATAATGAAAAGTTCATTTATAGCAGCTTATAAAAGATCAATTTCCCACCTAGCTGGCCATCATATCATTTCTTCTTCCAGCATTTACTCGTAGCATGTGCACCATGCCCTAGTACTAGTATTTACCTAACATGTTTCCTATTGATGCTGACTTGAGTCTCATCCCTTGAACTATAAAGATAAAAAAAAATTAACTGTCTATCAATATACACAGGTTGATGTTAGACTGCTTCAATAATTGGTCTCTTTTTTCAAATAATAGTGAAAATTCATCTAACTTCATCCAATAGTAAAACACATCTTAAGTAAATGATTGGGATCTAAATTTTGTAGATCATATTGATAAGAGGGGTAACTATAAATTTTAAATGATTAATCTTTAAGTATCATAAAAAAGACATGGAGGATTAGTTTATTACGCCCCAAAAAATTCCATTAGAAAAATATGGGTAAACTACTCTTAAGGTCATTAAACTATTAGTAAGTTTTCGTTTGGATTATTTAACTTCAAAAAATTATAAAATGATCACGGAGCTATTCGAAAGTTTTCATTTAAGTTATTGAACTATTTGAAAGTTTTTATTTAAGTCATTGGGCTATTATGTTTTTTTTTCAAAAGTCTGGCTAGTGAGCTTTGTGCGACGATTCAAAAATCGGTATGATAGATCAATACCCATTGATAAGTAGAAGAACATACCTTAGATCCAAGTCGATTTGACTATCAGTGTTGGAGATCGTGGAAGAAAACTGTTTAGATTTTGGTTCACAAATTCGTGACGTTTAAAATTGTTGCATAAAAAAATTGAATTGTAGAAAAGAAGAAAAATGAGAGCTTTCGATTGGTGTAAATGGTGTGAACAAAGAAAGTCACATAGCAATGATTTTAACAACCTAGTGACTTAAATGAAAACTTTCAAATAGGTTAATGACCATTTTGTAACTTTTTGAAATTGAGTGATCAAAATATAAACTTACTAATACCTTAGTGACTTTAAGTTTAGTTTACAAAAAAAAATAACTACCAAATCCTAGAAAAAAGTACAAAATTTCTAACCAATGAGCTCAAATTGGGCCAAAAAAGTCTAGTCCTAAATAACAACAATAAATCCTAAGTTGAATGTCTTTAGTCATTGTTTTCACAATTGTACCAACCAGCATAAGAGGGACTCCTTTGTTAATGTCTTTTAGTGGGCGAGTTGCTTAAGTTGGTAGTTAGGCTAAATTGTTAATTAAACATGTTGGGGTGATTTTGGGATGCTTTAGTTTTTATCTATTGAATTGATTTAAAATTTTAAGGATAATGCCCATTCAGTTAAATTTGGATTCAAGTTATGTTGGGTTTAACCCAATTTCAATTTCAAATTATTTTGGATTCTTATAATTTATTTTTGAGGTTTAAGTATTATGAGTTGGGTCATTATGGTTTTAGATTATTTTGGATTCTGATCATTTTAAATTCAAATAATTTTGTATTATTTATCAAGATCATGTTGGGTTCAATTTATTTTAAATTCAGGGGTTAATACTGATATTTTAGCAACAAATCCAATAAATCTAAGTGTAGCCCTTGGTAGAGGTGCTCATGGGTCGGGCCGGGCTGGGCCCATAAAAAATTTTGGCCCGGCCCGAAATATGGGCCTGAAATTTTTCCCAGGCCCGACCCGCAAAAAAATCATAAGCCCGGGCTCGGCCCGGCCCGACCCATTTTTTTAATAAATACCAAAATTTTATTTTAAAAATTAAAAAAAGTATTTTAAAAAAATTTTAAAATTAAAAAATAATAAAAAAAGTATTTTAAAATTAAAAAAATAAATATATTTATTATATCGGGCCGGGCTGGGCTTGGCCTGTGCCAAAAAAGTGGTGCCCGAGTCCCGGCCCATTTTCTAAACGGGCCTCATTTTTTTGCCCAAGCCCATATTTCGGGCCTATATTTTTACCCAAACCCTCCCATATTTCGGGCGGGTCGTCGGGCCGGGTCGGGCCGCCCGGCCCATGATCACCTCTAGTCCTTGATGTATTGATCTTTTTTGGAAAGGGAGTGTGTGCGAGTTGGGAGGAATAGCCTTTCATCATATTGCAGCAGGGACATTGGGAAATGTCTATGGAATAAATGCAACAAACTAGGAACAAAAAACATAAACAAAATATCAAACTAATGCTAAAGATAAGGTTGTAACTAAGGGAGGAAGATCAATTCTTCATGCATCTTTTTACACCCCCACAAGTTGGGATTACATCGACAACACTCAACTTTTTGATTATGCAATCAAAGGAAGTATGAGGAAATGATTTGGTGAGAATGTTAGTGACCTGGTCGGAGTGAAGGTGCTTGACTACAACCAACTTGTCCTGTACTTGATCATGAACGAAGTGGAGGTCGATGGCGATATGCTTCATTGCTATGGAAAATGATTGCCCTTCGATGTGCGTGCACCAATGTAGATAAACAATGCAATTAAATATATAAAGAAGTGCAGTGAATTGCGAGTATGCAAGTCATATTAATAAACTTCTCAATGAATTTAGTTACGACCCATCACAATTCTATTATACCCACTTAATTCGTAAGCCATTGATAAATTTAATAACAAGGAATTAAAGGGTTTAGAGATGCTTAGTAATTTGAAGATTGCTTGTAACATCCCAATTTTTTTTACAGAACGTAACATTGTTTCAAGGATGAGTAGTTGGTTTAGTGGTCAAAAGAAAATAAGGAGACAGTGCAATTAGCTCAAGGACTTGAGTTTGATTCTTTTCCCTTGCAAATTAGCTTAAATTTTGCTAATTTTTCTCCTTCTCCTACTTTTGTGCCGTCCAAGCCTAGTAACCCTAGGTATTTATATAACTTTTTCTTGGCTTTTTCAAATCTTTCCTTTGTTTAATCACTCCTCTTGTCGCCCCTCTCATCTTCCTCCTCTAAAATTTTTCACTTTTCTCTGGAATTTCACTATAGTTGTGCCGTCTCATTACTAAAGATTTCCAGCCACTTTGCTGGTTGATTTAACCCCCTAAAACAACCCTACTTGCCGCCCTAAACTCATCTTTAAGCTGCCCCTATTAGCCCCCTCCACAGTGTGTAAGTGAATTTTGATCTAGTAAATTCTACTAATAGAATGATTAGTACAAGTGGTTTGTACTGAAAGTCAGTGGTTTTAAAAAAATTAGGTATCGAAACCTTGTTTCTGTAAACCGAGCTCTTAAGTATTTTTTGTAACACCCCAAACCCGGCCTAGACATTATGGCCAAATCTGGAAATGTTACGTAAACTAGTTATAAATATGACTTTCGCTTTTTGAAAAACATCGTGAACCTTCGCTATTTAAAAGCTCGTTGTAATTGAAAATGTTTGTCATACTTAATAGTTAAAAACCGTTAATTGATTACGTTTTCTAAATAATCGAATAAGTTGCAGTAGAAGTTCTTAAGACATTATATTTTGGAAAACCGAGTTTGTTTTCTTAAAAATAGTTGATCTCAGAAACATAGACGTTTTCAAAAAATCGTTTTATCGAATGTCATGCCAAAACCCAAAATAAAATTCCAAATCCAAAAATATTCTCAAAAGTCCAGAGAGTCCAAAACTTACAAAACTTTCAAATCAGAATTTTTAAATAAGTCAAATTTAAGCAAACATAGTTTACGGAATTGTGGACATAACCAAGCTCCCGTCACACCGACCCACCTAAGTCTGAGGGTTACTTGAAATTATCAGACAAACAGAGAGTGAGTTTTTATAACTCAGTATGTAACTTAACAGAAACAGAATTACAGTTTTAATACATAGCAGAACAGATACTGACGAATGTCTGATACAAAATCAGAATCATATATAAATTACAATCCTACCCCCATCCGCTACACATCATCTTCGACCATCCCAACACACCATATAGGGTACTAAAGACCCATCCAGCCTTACACACCACTGAGTGTTGACATGACACTTTTCAAAATATTTGCAGCTGTGTTGCCATTATAATGGGCGAGATATCGCCTCTTTCAGAACACTTCCTCCACATAATATATGTTCCATCCCATAGTCAGATATAACAGATACTAGAATTACATATCATACATGCTTGTATAACAGATGTAGAACATGCTTTATACATAATAGATCATACATATTGCATCATGGTGTGTCGTTGAAAGCACAAAATATAACATATCCCTATGAAATAACGAAAAGAATAGTATAATAGAAGTAGGGTCAAATCCTCAGGGACTGGATTGCTATAATTTCTTGTTCCTCGAAATCCTGGGCATAGTTGTGCCCAAGAAAAACGGCGTACTTAGGAAAAATAAAAAGACAAAATTAAAAATATGGACAAGTTGAAATTGTATAAATTGAAATTGAAATTGTAAAAAGAAACAAAATTGAGAAAAATGATTCTTTGGTTTAAGGAATTCCAGCCTTCGGTTATCTCGATCCTCTTTGGGTTCAATCCTAGGCTTTTAGGTGATCCTTCTCATGACAGAATAAACTAGTTATAGTGGAAGAGGACACCTACGACCACCAGCTCCACTTAGAATTTTAGACTTACAATTTAAAAGAACCTGACTCTAGCCAACCATCACTTTTGTGGGACCTTCTTACACTAGATCGTCATTTTTCAATGGCGAATGCCACGCCATTTTGTATCTTGGGCTCGATAACCTCTGACGCAGTAAGTTAACGAACCGGCTATGTAACCTTCTCAAAACATACAAAGCGGCCTCTTTTGCACAAGATGAAAAGATCACTTTTGGAAGGACATGGACAGAAGCGTCAGTCTAGTAATGCGGACAAACGATGAATACTCGTTGAGAAGGCTAAGTGCGGTTTCTAAGCCTCATGGACCATTTTTTTGCGAAATCTTGACAACTTTTGGCTAGATGAGTTTAATGGCTCGTGCTTTTCGGGAAAAAAGAAATAAGTTTAATGGAATGAAATTTTATTAGAAAACGAAAGGAACAAAAAGGCTAAGAGCCTTGAGGGAAGGAGTTTTTTACAGAAACGATGAGTCAATATCATGTCCATCCCCTATTTATAGTACATAGAAAACTTAATTTGTTCCTATTTAAACTCTAAAAGATAAATAAGAATATAATCTGAAATTAAATCTAAATAATATCATAATAATTCTAAAAATAAAATTCGAATTTAAATAGTCTTCTGCTCATAAATCTCTTTTTTGAATTTTTGCCTCCAAGTCTTTCACACTTTGTATTTTCGGCACCACTTATTTCCTATTTCACATGCTGACCCATTTTATCTTTAAATTAATGCTTTTTGCCCCTAAATTTTCTTTTGTCTTCAATTTAGTCCCTACAAGATAAAAAACCATAATAAGCCAAAATTAGTATGATCATACTCAAAATATATATGCAATTAACACATAAAAGTATGTCATTTTAGAGTATTATCACATCACAAGACATGGATATTCTTACATATTAAACATGAATTATGCCAGGCTTCATACCAACAGATTAACAAAATTCTTGCTTTATAGCTTATATAACCACATACCGACCCCACGGAAGGCCCATAGTCGATTAGGACTCCCTCGGGAAAAATTCTGAGTTTTGGGCCCACAATCTTGTGTGGCCCATACAACTCAAATTACCTTACACGTGTGGCCCACACGACCTTGCACATGGCCCACACACGCCTGTGTGGTCCACATGACCCAAATTGGCCTAGACTATGTGTCACACACGGCCTTGTACACGACCTACCACACGGCTTGGCACACGGCCTTGTGGCATCAACAAGCCCCAATTTTAACTTTCGCCGTTCGTTGTTTTCCAGTTTCTCGTTGCACACCTGATAAAATCAGATGTAGAATCAACAATCAAGTATTCCGGTACCTATATTGACAATTCACACGAATTATTAACTAAAATCTCAACAAATCCAAATAATAAATTTGCAAGAACAACACTAGTTGAACCTACATTCAATCATTAACAATCCCCTAAAACAACATGAAACACTTACCCTTGATGGTGAACAGCACCCGCACAACTCCTAATTCACCGGTAAGTTGTTTGTTTCGTGAGCTTCACCTAAAACCAACCAATTGATTAACATCGATACAAAACCCACCACACCTTAACACACTCAAAAACCAAGGAAGAAAATTCTAGAATACAAGGGAAGGGAGACGAGATTTACACCAATCAAATAGCAAACAATACAATCGAACCCCTCTATCGAATTGAATAGCATGAACAAGGAAAAGTAAGGCATTTAAGACCAATAATAGAAAAGGACCAATTTGCTAATTTCTTTTCAATAACTCATATGTAGAATGGAAAAGGAAAAAGAAAAAAAAAACTCTGGGGAAATAGAAAGAAACATGAGGAAAAAGGGAGGGATTTTTGGGTATATCAAAATTTATTTTATTTTCAAATTAAGAAATAAAATAAAAATAAAAATCTAATCCCAACCAGCAACTAACCCCTAACTCCCCTCTTTATCCAACCTCCTCACACTAAACAGAATCCTTGCATGACCCCACTTCTACTAAATAACCAACCTATGTGAGAGGTAAAAAATAAATAAACTCTCACAAGTTATCTCAAAGTCTCGAACCCATGACCTCACCCTCCTACTCAAGGCTCACAACCATTAAAACCCACACTTGATTAGATCCCACAAATCAAATACTTGAATTCATGTGTATTACATTTTTATTGAATATTTACGGAGTTATTCTATAGGTGAATTAAAGTTTGGTCTGAATATTTTAGTGTTTTGATAGTTGATTAAGGTATAATGACTAAATCGTCACCAATGTTATCTAAATCAGACTGGATTTATAAGTTGAACAAGGGTATTGGTTAGGAGAAAAGCTTTGGACCAGTTGAATTTGGAATCGAAACGAACCAGTTCGATCGGGTAAAAACTGGTTGAATTAGTTTTAATATTTTTTATCATTATTTTTTAATGATTTATATTATTGAATCACCTGATTGATTGAATCAATTAGACCAATGAATCGATGGCTTAATTGGTTCAATCACTAGTCTAGTATTGAAAAATTTTATGGTTGCATGCAATAATATATTCCATTTTTTATTCTTTGAAAAAAATAGTAATAATTAGAAAATAATTGTAGAACTAAAACCATATGAAATTAGTTATAAGGTTTAGTTTCAACAGAATTGAGTTTAAAATGGTAAATTTGTAATTTGAGCCAATCGATCTAGCCAAATACTATTCAATTAATGATAAGTGAGTATATTCGGGCTTAACGGTTTAACAGTTGAGATCTAGATAAAAACTTTAACGGTCTATATATGAATAAGAATATTAATAATACGGAAAATATTTTTAATTTTGTCCCATTTATAATTATATATATAAATGAAATGCAAAGGTGTGATTTAGGAAAATTTAATGTTTATAATTATCTATATAATTATATATGAAAGAAAAAAATTATGAGTTAATTATGATTTATGAATAATAATGTTAATCTTTTAATTTAACGTTTTCAAAACTATTTTTTAATTTTCTGACTATTGAATTAGATAAAAGAAATTGATAATTAAATTAGTTTGATCATTACAAAAATATTTATTTTCTCATCATCCTTGATTGATAATTTTTCAGCTATTTGTATAATAGTAAACCATTATTGCAAAAAAGAGTGAACATTTATTAATTTTATAATTATAAAACATATTATAGTAAATCATTATTGTAAAATAGTGTGAACATCCATTAATTTTATAATTATTATTTATAGTTGAAAAAGAATGTTTGTTAAAAACAAACGCATATTAGAATTCTGAATTTGTCCCTCAATTTTGTCTTTTAATATGGTAATAATACATAAAAAAACAAAATATGTTAAATATAGAACTAAATATACCCAAACAGTGTGATAATATAGTAATGAATTTTTTTATAAGAAATATGATAATCAAATTCATCAACATGAAATAATATAATTGTGTAACTATTATCAAATTGAGTTTTAAATGGTAAATTTATAAGTTGAGTGAATATTATTCAATTAATAAAAAGTAAGTATATTCAGACTTAACGGTTTAAAATTTTGAATAAAAAGAGAAAGTAGATAGAAAATAAACAAATTGATTATCGAGATGAAACAACTTGTTTTCATCTCCAGTAATGTAGTCCAATTCTAATTTTTTTTAACTTCCACGGGATGTAATCAAAATAATAAATCCAAGAAAAATCAACAACAAATTCACAAAATCAACTAAAAAAATTATATAAAAGAATTAGAAAACATTACCTCTAAGCACCTTACATGCCTGTTTTCACCATTAATTTTGAAAAATACCCTTAATTCAAACCAATTAGCAATATGATAGTGAAAAACAAAAAAAAAATGTTAAAATGCAATTAAATTTCATACTGATTTATTTTCTTTGGTAGTAACTTGATATAACGATCAAGCACTGCTCCGATTCTAGTAAAAATGACCACAAAAAAGTAGAGATAAAATTATGCACTTTGAAATTATAATGTTTGAAAAAAAAATTGAAAGATGTTAAATTTTTAATTACCTTTTTCCTGATGAAATTTTTTGTAACAGCACGACCGGTAGGAGAAAAGGTGACTAGTGCAACATCCATGCCACAGAAAATAGAGAGTTCGTTGGCTTTTCTAATGAGAATGTTTCCATGTTTTGAAAATGTAACTTCAGATTTTATTACATTCTTTTTTTTAGTCTCTTGAGGATTAGATATGATAAGGATTAAACAAGAAAAAGAAAGAAGATTTGTGAAATTGAGAAGCTAAGAAATTGCTTTTTTTTTTGGGGTTGAAACTATAGCTAGAAGATTTATAAAATTTAGTGATAAATGCCAAAAGTAACATGTTTTAGCCTCATTGTTAATGTGTTTTTGGATGATTATTGGATTTAAAATGGTGAATTTTACACTATAATCTTTTAAATTCGTGTTTCTATACTAAGGAGAGCATTTAGGAGCAAAAGGAGCAAAAAATAAGCGAAAATCAAAAAATCGAAGCAAGTTTTAGGAGCCACACAGGCTGCCACACGACCATGGGTCAAACCGTGTGGAAATTGCGAATCGCACTCCAAACCATCGGGAAAACACGTTTTTTAGGTTTTTCGGGTATTTTAAGACTTATATATGACAAAAATAAGAAGAGGGGAGTGAGCCGTCATAGAATACTCAAGAAAATAACTTGAAAAACACCATTAAAGCTGATTCTGAAGTAGATTTCTGTCAAGATTGAAGATTTCCTTTTGATTTCTTTGGAGATTCTTATGAATTTCTTTGTTTCTTGTAGTTATACTATTTTTTGGATGTTTTTATTTGCTAGCATGAACTAATTTTCTAAATACCTTGGGGAGATGAACCCTATGATTCATTTTGTTATTTGATTTCTATTTTTATGCAATAAAGACTTAGATCTTGTTCTCAATCATGTGTGCTTAATTCTTGGTTTAATATTTCTAGACTATTGATCCATGTTTGATGTGTTTGAATAAGAGGAGGAATAGTCCCTGTTTAAGAGTAGATCTAGCGTAATTGAGTGGAGTTACATGCAATCCTAGAAATAGGACTGGTGACACCATTTTTTTTAAAACGGAGTCGACTTGGATTTTGAAAACGAAAACGAAAACGGGAGTCGCCACCAATCCTTTTTGATGAGGAGTGATCGGATCACCTCGAAAAGTAGTTGTTTTAAACGATTTGATTTTATTAAAACAACAATCTTGGTCCACAAAATTAAAAAAAAATAGGTTCGGGAGTCGGTTACGTACAAGGAAGGATTAGCACCCTCGTAATGCCCAAAATTGGTACCTAGTTGATTAATTAATGTCTTAGTGTCGAAGATTGAAAACTTTAAAGAGATTTAAAATACGATCTTTTATTGAAATGTTGAAAATTTTCAGGAAAATGGCATATTTCACTTTAATCGAGAAAGAGAATTATATCCAGTAAGTTAGCACACAATGTCTTGAATTCCCAATGCGCGAATGAATGCAAAAAATTTACTTATTTAAAAGATATTTAGCTATCTCGGATTTAAAAAAAGGGATCATGCCTAGTAAGTTAGGACACAATCTTTTCTTAATTCCCAAGATCGTTTAAAACTTGAGAAAAAAAGGGATCATGCATAGTAAGTTAGGACACGATCTCTTATTAATTCACGAGATCGTTTAAAACTTGTTTGAAAATACTCGTATTTGGATTTATCGAGAAAATCAAAACCCCGTAAATTAAGATACGACTTTTTCAATTCTTAAAATACAAAGTTTAACTTATTTTAAAGTCGTGATTTATACCTTAAATAAAGAAATAAAACACAATGTCAATATGGTAGCAAGACAATAATAAATACGACGATGTAAACATAACGCGAGCAACCACAACAAAATAATAAATAAATAAAAGATGGCAAATCAGTTATACATGAAATAATAAACAACTAGGGCTAAAACATTTCATAAAAATAATATGAACACATAAATAAATAAATATAAGATAAAACAATAATAACAATACGAACATAAATAAAATTATAAAAGTAAAAATCTATGTATGTATATTTATATATAACAAAGTTTAAAATGAAAGAAAAGATATAAATAAGTAAATAATAATATTAATATTAATAGTAGAATAACAAAGAATCTAAAGTTTTAAAAAGAAAAGATATATATATAAATAATTATATAATAATATATAATAAGACAAATATAATTAAAATTTAAATAAGTAAATATAAATAAAATATGGTAATAGTAATACTTTGAAGGTATAAAAGGACATAATAAATAATAAATAATAAAATGATATAATAAGATAATTATATACACAAAGAAAAATGCATATATATAAAATAAAAAAATAAAGCTAAAAATAATACAAAACTAATTAACATATTAATACAATAGTAACAAATAAATAAAAGGAAAATAAAAATAAAAATAATAATAGTAATAATAATATCAAATTTATTTACTTTAATAAGAAAATAACTAAAATACGAACAAAGGGCTAAATTGAATTTTAAAAAATAAAATTTGGGGTCAAATCGCAAATAAATTAAAGGAGAAGGACCACGTTGAATGCGCGAATAACAAGGAAGGACCAAATGGGCAATAATATCGTCCCTCCAAAATGCACAACTTCATTGAGGACCAAATCGAGAGAAAGATGAAATTTTGTGGCAAAATTGAAAAATAAAAACAAGATAGGACCGAATTGTAAACAACCTCAAAAGCGGAAGGACTAGGAGCGCAAATAACCCCTTTTATCCCGAAACACGCTAATCCTAGGCGGTTCGGGTTGGGTCGGTCTGATTCAGGTCAAAACGATGCCGTTTTGGGCATTTTGGAGCTGGGTCAAAACGACGTCGTTTTAGCTCCCTATATAAGTTAAAAAGTTTCAAAAAAAATCATTTTACTCTTCCTTCTAAAAAATCAGAAAAAAATCCTCTCTTTCCTCCTCACTCTCCAAAAAAATTCGGCCATGGGTTCGGTGAGGGCTCCGACCGTAGCCACCGCGCCAACAACCGGTCATCAGCGTTGGCGCCGCCTTATACGGTGGTCGGCGAAAATAAAAGAGTGCCCTTTTAAATACGGCGGTCGGCGAAAATAAAAGAGTGCCCTTTTAAGCGCCTTTTCGCGAGGAGCCCAATTTTGAGGCTAGAAGCACCGAGATCTCAGCCAATCGGGCCAAAAGTGAGAAGAACCTTTCGGTTCTCTCTTTTAACCACCACCAAAATAGGTAAAATCTAACCCCTCTTTGTATTTTTTTATATTTTTGTTAAAATGTATTTGTAAAGCATAAATAAGTAAAATAAAATAGAACGAAGGTAACAAACGGACTAAAATTAACACCTTTCGAAAAATTTCTTTCTCTGCTCTTGATTCACTGAAGTTTGTCTCCAAAAAAATATTACAGAAAAGGGTCGGCTTTTATAGCTGATTTATTTCAATTTTTGCTTGCGTGTTTGTTTCTTTTGGCAGGGTCAGAGCAGTGGAGTCGGTGGCGACGTGACCGTGGCAGATGGCGCAGCGTCAAAAGGTGGCAACAGCAGAAGTCCAAAAGTCAGCAGATGCGGCACTAGGGTTTTAGACTTTCTGAAACCCTAGCTTGACTGTTGGGTTTGGGACTTTGGGCCAATTGGGTTATTGGGCCTTTTGGGTCACACGGGTTTTGGGTTGGGTAGTAGTTTTTTTTTCTTGGGTAATTGGGCTTTGTTGTAATGGGTTGTTTGGGCTTGAGCTTTATTTTTTATTTAGGCCCTATTAGGCCTGTTGTAATTTAGACTTATGGACTATTTTTATTATTTGGTTTGGTCTTGGTCTATTTGGGTTTTGGGCCCGGGGTCAAAATTGGGCTTGTACAGTTGCCCCTCTTTGCTCGTTGTCGTGTAACGAGAACAGAGCAAAGACCAAGAAAGACCAATTTTGCCCGATCTTGACGATTCTTGACTTGTTCCGGTGCTTCTCTTCTTCAAGTAGCTTCATTTCAGTCCAACATGCCTTGTTGCTTCGATCCACTCCACTACAACTTTAAAAAGAGATATGACTTGTGGCTTCAATCCATTCTACTGCGACTTTAGGGGGGTGAGGTTTGTGGTTTTAGTCTGCTCCACTGCAATGTCAAAGAGATAAGGCTTGTCATGGTAAATTTAATCTGACCTACTGCAGCTTCAGAGGTATATGATTAGCAGCTTCAATCTGCTGCACTGCTACTTCAGGGAGATAAGACTTGCATATTCAACCTGCCCCACTGCAACTTCAGGGGGATAAGGTTTGTTACTTCAACCTGCTTTACTGCAACTTTAGAGAGATAATGTTTGTGGCTTTAATCTGCTTCACTGTAACTTCAAAAAGATAAGACTTGTAGCATATCTTCAATCTGCTTCACTGCAACTTCAGGAAGATAAGATTGGTTTATTTTTAACCTGCTCGACTGCAACTTTAAGGAGATAAAGCTAGTGTTTTCGATATGCTTTACTGCAGTCTGCTCCACTATACTTTAGGGAGATAAGACTAGTGGCTTAAATCTACTTCCCTACTACCTTGAGAAGATAAGATTTTCTACCTTCGATCTGCTCTACTACTGCTTAGGGAGATAGGATCTACAATCTTCAATCTACTCCACTGCTTCTCAGGGAGACAAGGCTGTTGGCTTAAATCTGCTTCCCTACTACCTTGGGAAAATAAGATTCGCCGTCTTCGATCTGCTCCACTACTGCTTAGGGAGACATGATATACAATCTTCAACCTACTCTACTGCTTCTCAAGGAGACAAGGCTGGTATCTTCGATCTACTTCGCTGCCAATACAGGAATACAAGATCTGCTGCTTTCAGTCTTAACGCTAGGGAGATAAGATTCGCTGCCTTCAGCTTTAATCTATTCCACTGCAATGCCAGGGAAACAAGATTCACTGTCTTTAGTTTTATCTATTCTACTGCCACGCTAGGGAAATAAGATTTGATGTTGTAGCTTCAATCTGTTCCACTACACCGCCAGGGAAGTATGATTCATTGTTGTAACTTCAATTTATTTAACTACAATGTCGGGGAAGCAAGATTCGCTGTTGTAGTTTCAATCTATTTAACTGTAATTTCAGGAAAGCAAGATTCACTGTTGTAGCTTCAATCTGTTCCACTACACAGCTAGGGAAGTAAGATTCGCTATTGTAGCTTCAATCTATTTAACTGCAATGTCGGGGAAGCAAGATTTGCTGTTGTAGCTTCAATCTGTTCCACTGCACTACTAGAAAAGTAAGATTCGCTGTTGTAGCTTCAATCTATTTAACTGCAATGTCAGGGAAGCAAGATTCGCTGTTGCAGCTTCAATCTGTTCCACTGCACCGCCAGGGAAATAAGATTCACTGTTGTAGCTTCAATCTATTTAACTGCAATGTCGGGGAAGCAAGATTTGTTGTTGTAGCTTCAATCTGTTCCACTACACCGCCAGGGACGTAAGATTTGATGTTGTAGCTTCAATCTATTCCACTACACCGCTAGGGAAGTAAGATTCATTGTTGTAGCTTCAATCTATTTAACTACAATGTCGGGGAAGCAAGATTCGTTGTTGTAGCTTCAATCTATTTAACTGTAATGTCGGGAAAGCAAGATTCACTATTGTAGCTTCAATCTGTTCCACTACACCACTAGGGAAGTAAGATTCGCTATTGTAGCTTCAATCTATTTAACTGCAATGTCGGGGAAGCAAGATTCGTTGTTGTAGCTTTAATCTGTTTCACTGCACTGCTAGTGAAGTAAGATTCGCTGTTGTAGCTTCAATCTATTTAACTGCAATTTTAGGGGAAGCAAGATTCGCTGTTCTAGCTTCAATCTGTTCCGCTGCGACTTTAGTGGTATAGGATCTATGGTTTCACCAATCTGTTCTCTAGGGAACATGACCTGTAGAATCCATTGCATGAACCTATTTATGCCTAACGATTAGAATATTATGATCGGAATGAATCAAAATCTCCTAACTAAATGTGCGTGCATGAATGCAAAATGTCATGAAAATGATCCCTCAATGTTTGAGTTATTATTGCTCATTGTTCAATAAGGCTTTGTTGCCAACACGTCAGAATGTTATCTTATCCGATTGGTAATGCTCATATCTTACTTAACCGGATTGCCCCCACTGTAATCTTTAAGGTCCAATCCACTGTAATTTTGGGACATAAAATTTGAACCATCTTCCTCCCACTGAGTATAAAATCTGGCTCTTTCCAAATCCTCTCCCACTACAATTTAGGGATACAGGATCTGAATCTCCTTGGTCTCCTACACCATTCCCAGGGTGTTATACCAAATGTTTATGCACAATTGTAAAACTTTCTCTTTCGAGAACCTCTCCTTATCACTCGGTGATCATTGCTTGTTTGTTTATTGAAGCTTTGTCACCAACACGACATCTTGTCATTTTTGTTCAATCAATGTTTGGACAACCAAAATCCGAAAGGATAGTCTTAATTTAGACTTTTCCTTCTTAGATATTCCAAATTTTAAACTTGGTGTGTTTTAACAATGGTCCTATTTCAGGTTTTTGTATTATTTAGAAGCTTTCAGAGTAATATACAAAACTCCTTTTGCTTGAATATTATCAGTTTATTAATCGTTATTCCAATGGTAAACGCTTGAAGAGATTATCATAATGGACAAGGTGAAATTTTATTGAGAACAAAGCTCAAGATGAATGAACTAATCAGGATAGCAAATTTTGCTAATATACGAACTGAATAAGATGAAAAAGATTATCACAATGGACAAAATAGAATTTTATTGAAAGCAAAGTTCGAGATGAATATATTAATCAAAATAGAAAATTTTGCTAAGATTCAAAAATGAACAAGTTGAAAACAGGTGCCCCAGATATCGCAGCATGAGCTTCTCTGCACAAGCTTCTTAAGGACTTTTCTGAGCTTGACATGGGTTTAGGAGATCTACAATACTCTGTCGAAGCCCCAAGATGTCACCTACAATTTCTTGTTGATTCAGGTATAGCAAGATCACCACATGCCCCAATTTGATCAAAATTTGAGCTGCTCTGATCACCTGATATTCTATTTTGATTAAAATTTGAGCCGCATTTTTTGGGTTTTCAGCTTAAATCCCCTTTGGTCTCTAGGCACCCTTTGCGGGTTTTCACCTTGGCCTCTCATTTTTCTTTTTCTTTTTTTATCTCTCTTTTTTTTATTCAAAGTGCCCTTTTACGGGTTTAGGCTTTGGTCCCTTTCTTTATTCAAGTGAAGTATTTCTTAACTGAGTCCGAGTTTACAGGGTTTGGCAAGCTTTTACCATCCATCTTACTCAAGATCAAAGCTCATCCAGAAAAAGGCTTTTTTTACAACATAAGGTCCTTCTCAATTTGGCATCCACTTCCTTCTAAAGTCCTTTTGTAGAGGAAGGATCTTTTTCAACACCAGGTCCCCCTCATGAAATTCTCTGGGACGAACCTTTTTGTTATAGGTTCGCATCATTCATTTTTGGTACATCTGACCGTGACAAATAGCTTTTAGCCTCTTTTCTTCTATCAAGTTTAGCTGATCATATCGAGATTGAATCCATTCGGCCTTATCTAACTTTAGTTCAGCTAATACCCAGAGAGAAGAGATTTCAAATTCAAGAGGTAAAACTGCCTCCATCCCATAAACCAGAGAAAAATGTGTTGTCCCGGCAGAAGTCCTAATAGATGTTCGATATGTAATGAGGGCGAAAGGTAATTTCTCATGCCAGTCTTTGTAGGTTTCAGTCATTTTTCCTACAATTTTCTTGATATTTTTGTTAGCTGCTTCCACGGCACCATTCATTTTTGGGCGATACGGTGATGAATTATGCTGTCTGATCTTGAACTAACTACAAACTTCCACTATTAAGCTATTGTTCAAATTCAGTGCATTGTCAGATATAATTCTTTCAGGCATCCCATATCGACATATAATCTCTTTTTTTTAAAAACTTGCTAACTGCTGACTTCGTGACGTTAGCATATGAAGCAACTTCCACCTATTTGGTGAAATAGTTAATAACCACAAAGATGAAATGATGTCCATTAGAAGCCTTTGGTGATATTGACCTGATGACATCCATCCCCCACATGGAGAAAGGCCATGGAGGAGTCATAACATGAAGAGGTGAAGGAGGTGCATGCATTTTATCGTCATAAATTTGGCATTTATGACACTTCTTGGCATAATTAATGCAATCTCTTTCCATGGTGGACCTATAGTACCTGAATCTCATAATCTATTTGGCCATCGTGAAACCGTTAGCGTACGTTCTACAGATACCTTCATGGACTTCTTTCAAGATTTTCTTAGCCTCCACAGCATCCATGCACCTCAACAATACTTGATTCTTTCCTCTCTTATACAAAATCTCTCCATCTAGGATATAATCAATGGCCAGTCTCCTCAGTCTCCTCTTATCATTTTCCGTTGCATGGTCGGGGTACTCACGATTCTTTACATGTCGCAGTATATCTTGATACCATGGATGGTCATCGTTTTTCTCTTCCTTAATACTGTAGCAAGGAGCTGGAGTCTCGTAAATGTTGATTTGAATAGGCTTCATGTCTCCTGATTTGTTCACTTTGATCATAGAGGCTAGAGTTGCTAAAGCATCAGCCATCTGATTTTCGTCTCGTGGGAGATATTGAAAAGTGATACTGTCAAACTCCTGAATCAATTCCAGAACCAACTTTAGATAGCGGATTAACTTTGGGTCTCTCGTTTCCCATTCTCCTTTGAGCTGGTATATTACCAATACCGAGTCTCCGTATACTTCTAGTATCTTAATTTTTCGCTCTATGGCTGCCCAGATGCCCATAATGCAAGCTTCATATTCAGCCATGTTATTGGTGCAATAAAAATTCAATTTACTGGTAAAAGGATAATTATCTCCATTAGGGGACACAAGGACTGCCCCAATTCCATTACCTACAGCATTCGAAGCTCTGTCAAAGTTTAGCTTCCAAGGATGATTTTTCGTGGGAATCCTCTTTAGCGGTTGCCACATACATCAAGTCTTCATTTGAGAAATCAAAATTCAGAGGTTCATAGTCTTCTAAAGCTCTGCTGGCCAAAAATTCTACTATTGCGCTCCCTTTGGTAGCCTTCTGATTTATGTAGACTATATCAAACTCGGAGAGTAGGATCTGCCATCTAGCCATCCTCTCGTTCAACGCAGTTGACTCCATCATATACTTTAGAGGATCTAACTTTGAAATTAACTAAGTCGTATGATAGAGCATGTATTGCCTCAATCTCTGTGTCGTCCAGACCAGGGCACAACATAAGTTTTCAGTGGGTGAGTATCTCATTTCACAGTCAGTAATTTCTTACTGAGATAGTATATCACCTTTTGCTTCCTCCCCATTTCGTCATGCTGACCTAGCACACATCCCATGGAGTTGTCGAACACTGTTAAATACAGGATTAGTGGTTTATCTGGACTAGGTGGTGCCAACACTGGGGCATTAGACAAATACTATTTTATCTTGTCAAAAGCCTCCTGGCATTTTTCATTCCATACATCTGGATTATGTTTCTTCAGAAGATGGAATATGGGGTCACATTTCTTGGTTAGGTGCGAAATGAACCAAGCAATATAATCCAGCCTTCCTAAGAAACCTCAAACTTCTTTCTAAGTACGCGGTGGAGGCTAATCTCGAATTGCCTTGACTTTGTCTGGGTCGATTTCGATCCCTTTTTCACTGACTACAAACCCCAGAAGCATTCCTGACCTAGCTCTAAAGATACATTTGGTTGGATTGAGTTTGAGTTGGAACTTTCTTAATCTTAAAAACAATTTTGTTAAGACTCGCACATGTTCTTTTTTTGTTTGGGATTTTGCAATCATATCGTCAACATATACTTCATTTTCCTTACGCATCATCATATCATGGAAAAGGGTCACCATGACTCTCTGGTATGTGGCTCCCGCATTTTTCAACCTGAATGGTATTACTTTATAACAGAAAGTTCCCCATAGGGTTATGAACGTGGTTTTCCTCATATCTTCAGGATACATTTTAATTTGGTTATATCCCGAGAAATCTTCCATGAAGGAAAATAGTGAGTGCCCTGCCGTGTTGTCCACCAAGGTGTCAATGTGAGGCAGGGAAAAATTATCTTTCGGGCTAGCCTTATTTAAATATTTGTAATCTACACATATTCGTACCTTCTCATTTTTCTTAAGGACGTGTACAATATTGGCTACCCATTCTGAGTATTTGACCACTTGTAGGAACCCAACATTGAATTGCTTTTGAACCCCCTCCTTTATTTTTAGTACCACATCAGGCCTTATCCTCCGGAGTTTTTGTTGAATTGGCTTGCAATCCTCTTTTATAGGAAGACGGTGAACTACAATATCGGTATTTAACCCCGGCATATCCTGGTATAACCATGCGAAGACATCTTTGAACTCTCGAAGCAACTCAATGAAGTCTTGTTTTGCTTCTTCAGTTATGCATGTTTCGATCTTCACCACCTTTCCCTCTTCTAAGTTAACAGTCTCGACCGTCTCCTTGTTAGGTAGGATTTGTTTCTCCACCTGCTTTACCATCCTCAACAAGTCCGGTGATAGGTTACAATCTATGTTATCTTCAAAGTCATGAGATCCCTCTGAACACATATCCCGTTCAAAAGAATTTTCCAAGTCCGTAGCAGAGTCACTCATGTCATTGACATCTGGGGACCTGTTATGGTTATCAATGAATATACAAAGAGTGTATGAATTTAAGAATACTTGTTTGTATGGTATGCTTATGCATTAATGAAAGAATTATTTGGGAAGAAACTCCATGAAGACGAAAGAATCCAAAAATGATTATTTGTACGAAAGAATGAAAGAATCTTAAAGGAATATCTTGTTCAAAAACAATTGCAAAGATATATTTCATTAAAGTCACAATGTTCAGACATATGCCCATTTTACAAAAAGTTCTCATTATCTTTAGGCTTAAAACATTAAGTATGTTTTGAGTATTACTCTGAGAAAGCTCTAAAGACTTCAAGTATTTCTTCTGCAGTCCAATTATTTAGAACACTTTCAGGTTCATAGGGACGTATATCTAACATAATCCCTTCTTCATTCGCCTCCTCATGTATGGCGTTGATGCCCTTTTCCCTCGGCACACTTCTCTCGTGATGAATGATTCCTCCCGAGACAAAGGTTTCGGATATGTGGAGAATTATCATGGGTTCTCATTCAATTTCCTTCCCACTTAGGTGTGCCATTCTTCTTCCTTGCCTTTTCTCTAGCTCATTCCTTCTTTGTTTTATGTCTGGCTTATATCCTAAGCCAAAGCGATCTTGTTTTTCTTTCGGCATTGGTACCTCAATTCTTCCTTGGAGATACCTCTCTAATCCTCTTCCTGGTAAGGCCTCTTTTCCTACCATCAATTGTAACCCCATCTTCATTGTCTTGGATATTTTCGGCATTGGAATTTTGCTCCCCTCAGAAATAAAGGTTGCGTTCACAAACTCCAAAGATCGAAAGGAGCATTCAACTGTTTCATCATTAGTTTCTACGTAAGGTGCATCATTAGCTACAGCTGCTATGATATCTTCCTCGGCGTTTATTATCACCAACCGACCCTCTGACACCAACTTCAACTTCTAGTGTAATGATGATGGTACTGCCCCAGCTGAATGTATCCATGACCTCCCTAACAAGCAGTTATAGGGGGCTTAATATCCATTACAAGAAAATCCACCTCGTAGATAGTTGGACCGGTCAGTTAGGGTATCTCAATTCTCCCCATGACCTTTCTTTCTGTGCAATCGAATGCCTTAACTATATTTTGGCATGTCTTCATATGCGAGCTATCCACAGGCAGCTTGTTAATCGTGGATAAGGGAAATACATTCAATGCTGATCCGTTATCTATCAGATCTCCTGGCAATGTATACCTTTTTGCATCAGGTGGTAATATGCAAAGCTTTAGTGACCCCCTTGCCTCTAGGTGGTATCTCGTCATCGTTAAAGAAAATGAAGTTGTCGGCGCTTATGTTATTGACCAGCTGGTCAAATTTGTTGATAGAGATGTCATTAGCCACAAAGGTTTCATTCAACACTTTCATCAACGCCCTCCGATGCACTTCAGAACTTAAGAGCAAGGATAACACGGATATGCGGGCTGGTTGCTTATGCAATTGCTCCACAACACTATATTTTTTATGCTTCATGAATTTGAGGAATTCCTTGGCTTCTTCCTCTTTCACTGGCTCGGTAATAGGTAACACAGGCTTAGCTGTTTTTTTCTTCTTTTGCTCCGTCACTCTGGCCTTTCCCTTTATCAATTCGGTTGGAGGACTTATCGAATCGTAGCGTTTCCCCCTACGCGTATAAGAACCCATGCCATGATCCTCTTTTGCAGTACTGGCTGAAATTTCTTTTCCTTGGACGGTTGTGTTGCACTTATAGTTCCACGGGACTTTCTTGTTATCTTTGTAAGGGAAGGTTGTGGGCTTCTTAATTATTATCTTTCACATTACTGGTACTCCTGCCTTGTTGTTCCTTGGTCGCGAGATGATGACCACATGATGGTTTACTTTCGAAACTCTTGCTGTTGGTTCTGACGCGCATATGCTTCCTCCTTCCTCAACTTCTTCATAGAACTCCACTTCATTATAGTCCATTATTCCCTGAACTAATGCTCTAAATTCTACGCACTTCTGAATCTCGTACCCCTCTTCGTGATAGAACTCGTAATAATTTCTCGTTTCCCTGCATCTTCCTTTTAAACTCGAACTGATTATCCCCTTTTCTACTATTTTCCTCCAGACCCATTTCAAAGGGGTTCTTACTTCAGCAATATCTGCCTTGATTTTCTTCTCCATTATCCCATTTATCATGTTTACCCCCTTATCAACATGGTTAGATAATGGATTTTCCACACCAGGCGAATCATCTAACTTGACAACGCCCATGTTGATAAGCCTTTCGACCAACTTCTTGAAGGATGTGCAATTTTTTATTGAATGCCCCGTAATTCCCGTATGATAGTCACATTGTGCATTCGCGTCGTACTATTTGGGGTACAGAGGTTGTAGGGGATTTAAGTAGAAAGGGGAAACAACGTGTACGTCGAACAAGCTTTGATACAATTCCCTGTATAGCATTGGAATTGGCGTAAACTGGGGCTTCTTAGTGTTTTGTCTTGCGCCTGACTCTTGTCTTGATGAACCCTGTTGGTTAGTAGCCACATTTCTCGGTTGGTACACCGTGATAGATTTTTAGTAACCCTGGTTATAGGTGCCCATGTTGTTCACCTCATTTTTCTTTTTCTTCAGAGTCGCCCTTCGGTTACTTTCTCCAACCTCGATCTTCCTACTCCTTATGGCGTTTTCAATCATTTCTCCATTCATAACTATGACAGAGAAGCTTTTCGTGGCACTTCCCAACATATGTGTGATAAATGGTGCCTTCAGTGTGTTAATGAAGAGCATTGTCATCTCCTTTTCTAGGAGCAATGGTTGGACTTGAATGACAACCTCCCTCCACCTTTGCACGTATTGCCTAAAACCTTCATTAGACCTTTTCTCCATATTTTGCAGGGTGATTCCATCAGGGACCATATATGCTACATGACTGTATTGCTTCATAAATGCTTGTGCTAAGTCTCTCCATGAACTAATCTTGGTACGGCTTAATTGATTGTACCACTGAGATGCTGCTCCTGTGAGGCTATCTTGAAAGCAATGTATAAGCAGTTGGTCATTGTTAACGTATCCAGTCATGCGCCTACAAAACATGGTAATATGAGGTTCAGGGCAATTGGTCCCATTGTATTTCTCAAATTCTGACATTTTGAACTTATGGGGGAATACCAAATTCGAGACCAGACTCAAATTTTTAACACCAATCCCCTGGTAATTCTCACTACTTTCCATAGCCCTAAACTTTTTTTCGAGCCATTTACATCTTTCCTCCAGCTGTTTTGGAAATTCTTCCTTGGTTTTCTCTTTCTCAGCCATTTCATCGAAATCGGGGACAATATGATTAGTAGGGTTTTCTCCGGAGTTAAAACCTAATCCAGTTTAGAAGTTTATTGGCATTGAGGTGCCAGCTTGAAACCGTTGAGGCCTGATTGTGACAAAGGACCTGCATGGGTGTCCCTCAGCTTGGGGCTATACATGTGGAGGAGTAAAGCCTGGAGGGTATAGGGGTCCATCATTATCTCTTTCTTCAATATTAACCATGGGGTCCTTTCCTTTGTCATTTCCCTCAGCCAATAGTTGTGTTAACTTAGTCATCATATTTTTCTGAGACACCATCATCTTTTCCGTCATATCTTGTTGAATTTTTTCTAACCGCTCTTGCATTTGGTCTTGCATCTCCTTTTGGATCTGATCGAGCCTTTCCAATCTTTAATCCATGTTTTTTGATTTTACCCGAGTACCGTAAGAGTGTTGTTTTTCCAAATTAACTGAAATAATTCTATTTAATTAGGGCCTTTTAATGGTCGTTAATGCATATGATGCGATGCAATGCATGAAATGAATGCAAAAAGGTGTCAATTCTAATTCAATTTCATTTTGAAAACTTTACTAGAAAACAAACTTCTTTTCATATAATGGATTACAGATACGACTTAGCTCTAATGCTCAGAACTCTAATCTTCCTAAGTAACGAGGCTAACTCCTATCCTCGACTTGATTTCAATTCATACTTCACACTCAGCATATCAGTTTGCACTGCCAAAGTCTGCAGGTGATCAGCTACCTCTCGGATTTGAACCACGGCTTCTCCCACAATATGATCTCTACTTCTAACTTGGTTCAGAAAATAGTGAAGTTGTTCATTCTGATGATCTTCGTTACCTTCTAGGTACTCAATCTGGATCTCACAATTTTGTAATGCCGTTTTTAACTCTTCTATTCTTTCTTTCATTTCCTCAATTTTCCTCAAGCTTGCTCTCAATTCCATGCAGAATTTCGATTTCGATATCGATGGAGAGATCCTTCTAACTCAGCCACTTTATTCTTTAGTTTGCCTTTTTCCTTTCGGTTCTCTAACAAACTCTTCTCTAGAGCCTCATTTCGTGCCTGGACCTCTTGGAATTTCCTTTCCAATCTATCGGCCTTATTCTTTTCTTCTTGAATCTCTTCACGCCACTGCTCAGAAGTTTTTCCCAACCCGACAGTTCTCATCGATAAGCGCAGCTTCTTATAATCTGTCTTCAAGCTATCTAGATCCTCTTCGACTTTAGTTTTCCCTTTTCTTAATCTTTCTGCCTCGAGTTTCTAAACATCCGCATCTAATCTCAAATTCATATTTTCTTCATCTATTTGCTCTATCTTTTTTTATAATTATGCATTTCTCCTTTCAAAATCTTGCTTTATGATTTATAGTTCAGAAGGGACGAATCGCAAATGTTCCTCTATCGACTGACTGTTTTCGTGACTCGGCTCGTGGATATTGTCATTGATTCTTCTAACCCACCATTCATTATACTAAGGAGTTGTCATTGGACCCACGACTAATCTTTTCATCCGATAAGTCTAGTTCCAAGCATTGGACATTTCTCGAATTTTCTTTTTGTAACCATCACCTTTGTATGAGAATTCACACTCGGCTAGTCCATGAGTTTCAGGTATAAACTGTCTTGACCTGCACTGCCTAAGCACTAGCAATGGGGCATAACCAACAGCTCCTCAAATTCCCAGCAAGGGAACCCAGTCAAAATCACAGCATCGATACAAAATCTCATCCGGAAGCAACCACAGGGCTCTCCATTCGACGTCCGCTTCACGCAGATTCTACAGAATTGCCATCCACTTCTCCTCCGAGATGTCATCCCTCTTCGGTGTAGCTACTATCTCTTTCAGCGGTAAATAATTTTCAGAGAAGACTTGATACGAAACCTTATCAACCTTCTAGAAGTGATTGTGGAACCATGCGAGTAAAAGTTACACACATCTGATGAATCTACCTTCACCTACTCTCCGGCAGGTATTTAGCGACCTGAATGTTTCTGCCAAAATCGCTGGGACTGATGTAACCCTCTTATCAAGTCGATCAAACAAGTCAGTAATTGCCTCATCAATATGTCCCAAAGTATTGGGGAATACAACTAAGCCGTATATTCTTAAAGAAAAAACATTTACCCTCTTCTTCGTATCTGGGTGTGCTAGAATTATATATTTCAAATTCTTCCAAGGAATGCACTTGCTATCCCCCTTCTGTTGGATTCGAGCTGTAACCCACTGCTCACTCATCCCGGTTATGTTCTTCAAATTTTTTTTAACGAAGGTCGGTACATTTATAGCTCTCGAGTATACTCTATTGAATTGAATTTTTGAACATCAAAGTAAAGCCATGTATTCTTCTACCGTAGGCACTAAGTTGACTTTTCTGAACGTGAAACAAATGTAGAAAGGGTTCCAAAACTGTATGACAGCCTGAAACAGATGCTTGTCTAACATCATATCTAGCAGATGCAGTAAATCCCCATAATTAGAATAGAATAGCTGCCTAACCTCATCATTCCACTGACCCAAAATTTCTTTCAACTCTTGCAAACTGTTTTGAGTTATATTAATATAGGTAAAATCCCACAATTCTGATATATATCCCTTAGCCAAACTATCACCTTTCTCATGCTGTGTCGTTTCTGACCAAGCTTGGACGACCGTATTATCCTCTACCTTATCAAGAAATCCCTTTTCCATGACAAGCTTTTTGTATAGCAACCGAATATGAACTAACACCTTTTATAATGAAATGCCATGTAGTTGAAATGTCATGCATTCAAAGTAAAACACAGGAAGTCAGTATCCGACATAAATATACAATCCAAGATAATCCAAGAATAAAACACATATTCGTGTATCTAATAAGGCTAGGGTGTAGTTCTACCTAGGGTAAGTTCCTAAGGTTCACTACATGCAGTTTGGCTTCTAGGGCAAAGGTACCTGAACCGATAGATTCCTCGATCATCACCCATCATAGACTCATATAGACCGAGTTCGGTTCAGGGGAATACATTTCCCTGTGGCCATGTGGAGATGAAAATCTCACGAAGACATAGGTACGGATGTATCCCGAAAGCGATTCACTATCCCATGCGGAGGTGAAAACCTCACGAAGGTGTAGTTTCTCACTCCCACTTAAAAGGGTAAGATCAACCGATCATGCGATGCAATATGCAGAAAGATACCAAAACTTAAACCAATACAACAGTTATAAACCACAATGATGAAGATTGTAATAAAGACGGATGAAATGCAACGAAAGGATCGTACATTTAAACCAAGTTTTTGATTTTTGACAAAAAGACAAAAAGTAACCAACTCGTGGCTTGACTCGCTTATTTTGGGTCCCCAGCGGAGTCACCAAGCTGTTGACACCATTTTTTTTAAAACGGAGTCGACTTGGATTTTGAAAACGAAAACGAAAATGGGAGCCATCACCAATCCTTTTTGATGAGGTGTGATCGGATCACCTCGAAAAGTGGTTGTTTTAAACGATTTGATTTTATTAAAACAACGGTCTTGATCCACGAAATTAAAAAAATAAGTTCGGGAGTCGGTTATGTACGAGGAAGGATTAGTACCCTTGTAATGCCCAAAATTGGTACCTAGTTGATTAATTAATGTCTTAGTGTTGAAGATTCTAAACTTTAAAGAGATTAAAACACGATCCTTTATTGAAATGTTGAAAATTTTCAGGATTATGACATATTTCACGTTAATCGAGAAAGAGAATTATATCTAGTAAGTTAGGACACAATGTCTTGAATTCCCAATGTGCGAATGAATGTAAAAAATTTACTTATTTAAAAGATATTTAGCTATCTCGGATTTAAAAAAAGGGATCATGCCCAGTTAGTTAGGACACAATCTTTTCTTAATTCCCGATACCGTTTAAAACTTGAGAAAAAAAGGGATCATGCCCAGTAAGTTAGGACACGATCTCTTCTTAATTCCCGAGATCGTTTAAAACTTGTTTGAAAATACTCGTATTTAGATTTATCGAGAAAATCAAAACCCCGTAAGTTAAGGTACGACTTTTTCAATTCTTAAAATACGAAGTTTAACTTATTTTAAAGTCGTGATTTATACCTTAAATAAAGAAATAAAACACAATGTCAATATAGGTAGCAAGACAATAATAAATACGACGATGTAAACATAACGCGAGCAACCACAACAAAATAATAAATAAATAAATAAATAAAAGATGGCAAAAAAATTATACATGAAATAATAAACAACTAGGGCTAAAACATTTCATAAAAATAGTACTGAACACACAAATAAATATACGATAAAACAATAATAACAATATGAACATAAATAAAATTATAAAATTAAAAATCTATGTATGTATATTTATATATAACAAAGTTTAAAATGAAAGAAAAGATATAAATAAGTAAATATTAATATTAATATTAATATTAATATTAATATTAATATTAATTTTAATAGTAGAATAACAAATAATTTAAAGTTTTAAAAAGAAAAGATATATATAAATAATTATATAATAATATATAATAAGACAAATATATTTAAAATTTAAATAAGTAAATATAAATAAAATATGGTAATAGTAATACTTTGAAGGTATAAAAGGATATAATAAATAATAAATAATAAAATGATATAATAAGATAATTATATACACAAAGAAAAATGCATATATATAAAATAAAAAAATAAAGCTAAAAATAATACAAAACTAATTAACATATTAATACAATAGTAACAAATAAATAAAAGGAAAATAAAACTAATAATAATAGATAATAATAATAATAGTAATAATAATAATAATATCAAATTTATTTACTTTAATAAGAAAATAACTAAAGTACGAACAGAGGGCTAAATTGAATTTTAAAAAATAAAATTCGGGGTCAAATCGCAAATAAATTAAAGGAGAAAGACCACGTTGAATGCGCGAATAACAAAGAAGGACCAAATGGGCAATAATATCGTCCCTCCAAAACCCACAGCTTCATTGAGGACCAAATCGAGAGAAAGATGAAATTTTGTGGAAAAATTGAAAAATAAAAACAACAAGGACCAAATTGTAATCAGCATAAAAATAGAAGGACAAGGAGCGTAAATAACCCATTTTATCCAGAAACACGCTGATCCTAGGCGGTTCGGGTCGGGTCGGTCCGATTCAGGTCAAAACGACGCCGTTTTGGGCATTTTGGAGTTGGGTCAAAACGACGCCGTTTTAGCTCCCTATATTAGTTAAAAAGTTTCAAAAAAATCATTTTACTCTTCTTTCTAAAAAAAATTAGAAAAAAAATCCTCTCTTTCCTCCCCACTCTCTAAAAAATTTCGGCCATGGGCCCGATGAGGGCTCCGGCCTTAGCCATCGCGCCGGCCCCGCCGTATACGACTGTCGGCGAAAATAAAAGAGTGCCTTTTTAAGTGCCTTTTCGCGATGAGTCCGATTTTGAGGCTGGGAGCGCTGAGATCTTAGCCAATCGGGCCGAAAGTGAGAAGAACCTTTCGGTTCTCTCCTTTAACCACCACCAAAATAGGTAAAATCTAACCCCCCCTCTTTGTATTTTTTTATATATTTTTGTTAAAATATATTTGTAAAGCATAAATAAGTAAAATAAAATAGAACGAGGGTAACAAACACACTAAAATTAATATCTTTCGAAAAATTTCTTTCTCTAATTTTGATTCACTGAAGTTTGTCTCCAAAAAAAATATTACAGAAAAGGTTTGGCTTTTATAGCCGATTTATTTCAATTTTTGCTTGCGTGTTTGTTTCGTTTTGCAGGGTCAGAACAGTGGAGTCGGTGGCGACGTGATCATGGCCGTCAGAAGGTGGCGGTTGCAGAAGTCCAAAAGTCAGCAGATGCGGCGCTAGGGTTTCAAACTTTCTGAAACCCTAGCTTGACAATTGGGTTTGAGACTTTGGGCTAATTGGGTTATTGGGCCTTTTGGACCACACGAGTTTTGGGTTGGGTAGTAGTTTTTTCTGGTCTTGGGTAATTGGGCTTTGCTGTAATGGGTTGTTTGGGCTTGGGCTTTGTTTTTTATTTGGGTCCTATCAGGCCTGCTGTAATTTAGACTTATGGACTGTTTTTATTATTTGGTTTGGTCTTGGTCTATTTGGGTTTTGGGCCCCGGGTCAAAATTGGGCTTGTACAAGGACGACATAAATATACTAGATTAGAGTCAAATCTAATAGGGGAATCCATAGATCGAGTTAATGTGATAATAGGAGTTTTAATTAGAAAGAAATTTCAATTAATCAACTTAGAGTCAGTTGCTCTTAGTCTTGAAGAGAGATATTAGCATAATTTAGGGATTTCTACGGATCAAGATACTAAGTGAAGAAATTGCGTTATATAGATTGATAATGACAGATGAAGTCTAGGTGGATTCTTTCTTAGGTATTGTCTCGCTTCTTGATTGTTAATAATTTATTTTACTGATTTGTTCTTTGTTGCGTTCTTTAGTTAATTGATTTAGTTTTTCTTAGTTTTAATCAATCACTCCAATTTATCGATTAAAGAATAAAAAGACGGCAATTACTAGTACTTTTAGTCTTTGCAGGAATGATATTTTTGCTCACCGTAGCTATACTATTAATTGATAGGTGCACTTGCCTTAGTCAAATTTTTAGTTGGTTATGACTACATCATTAAGAAGTTAAAGAGGTGTTTTTTTAGAGGAGTTGAAACTATGGTTAGAAGATTTGTGAAATTGAAAAGGTAAAAAAGTGTTTTTTTTGTGTGGGTTAAAACTATAATTAGAAGATTTATAAAATTAAGAAGCTAAAGAAGTGTTTTTTTGGGAGGGGGTTTGAAACTATGGTTAGAAGATTTTTTAAATTTAGAAGCTAAAGAAGTGTTTTTTTGGTGGGGGAAGGGTTGAAACTATGGTTAAAAGAGTTGTGAAAATAAGAAGCTAAAGAAGTATTTTTTTGTGGTGGGGGGAAGAGTTGAAACTATGGTTAAAAGAGTTATGAAATTGAGAAGATAAATAACTGTTTTTTTAGGGGTTGAAACCATGGTTAGAAGATTTGTGAAATTAAGAATCTAAAGAATTGTTTCTTTGTGGGGAGGGTTGAAACTATGGTTAAAAGAGTTGTGAAATTGAGAAGATAAGTAACTTTTTTTTAGGGGGGGTTGAAACTATGGTTAGAAAATTTTTGAAATTAAGAAGCTAAAGAATTATTTTTTTTGGGTGAAACTATGGTTAAAAGAGTTGTAAAATTGAGAAACTAAAGAACTGTATTTTTTTTGGGGGGTGGCGCGGGGGGGGGGGAGGGCTTGAAACTATGGTTAAAAGAGTTGTGAAATTAATAAACAAAAAAAGTATGTTTTTTTGGGTGAAACTATAGTTAGAAGATTTATTAAATTAAGAAGTTGAAGAAATAATTTTTTTTGTGAAACTATGGTTAAAAGAACTGTTTCTTTATTTGGGTGGTTAAAACTATGATTAGAAGATTTGTGAAATTAAGAAGTTAAAGAAGTGTTCTTTTGTGAAACTATAGTTAGACGATTTATAAATTGAGAAGCTAAAGAAGTGTTTTTTTTTTAGGAGTTGAGACTATAATTAAAAGAGTTGTGAAATTGAGAACCTAAAAAGGCTTTTATTTTTTTGGTGAAATTATGTTTAGAATATTTTTGAAACTATGGTTAGAAGATTTCACTACTAAAAAAGCCAAAGAAGTGTTTTTTAGTAGGGTTGAAACTATTGTTAGAAGATTTCTAAAATTTAGAAGCTAAAAAAGTATGTTTTTTAGTAGAAAGATTGAAACTATTGTTTGAAAGACTTGTTAAATTGAAAAGCTAAAGAAGTATTTTTTTTAAGAGTGAAACTATGGTTAAAACAATTATGAAATTAAGAAGATAAAAAAACTGTTTTTTTTACGGGGGAACTATTGTTAAAAGTGTTTTGAAATTGAAAAACTAAAAAACGATTTTCTTTGGGGTGGTGGTTGAAACTATAGTTAGAGAATTTGTGAAATTAAGAAGTTAAAAAAGTGTTTTTTTTTGTGAAACTATGGTTAGAAGGTTTATGAAATTGAGAAGCAAAAGATGTGATTTTTTTAGGGGGGTTGAAACTATTATTAGAAGATTTGTCAAATTAAGAAGCTGAAGTTCTTATTTTTTTTTGTTGAAACTATGGTTAAAAAAGTTATGAAATTGAGAAGCAAAAGAACTAATTTTTTGGGTTAAAACTATTGTTAGAAAATTTATGAAATTAAGAAGTTAAATAAATGTTTTTTTTTTGTGAAACTATAGTTAGAAAATTTATGAAATTTAGAAGTTAAAAAAGTTTTTTTTTGGGAGGGGATTGAAACTATGGTTAAAAGAGTTGTGAAATTGAGAAGAGAAATAAGGACGTTTTTTTTTCGGGGGGGGGGGATTTATTGTTAAAAAAGTTGTGAAATTGAAAAGTAAAAGAACTATTTTTTTTAGGTGGTTGAAATTATAATTAGAAGATTTGTGAAATTAAGAAGCTAAAGAAGAGTTCTTTTGTTTGGGGGGGGGGGTGAAATTATGGTTAAAAGAGTTGTTAAATTGATAAGCTAAAGAAGTGTCTTTTTTTTAGAAAAGAGAGTTGAAACTATTATTAACGGGGAATTTACCAGAAAAAGTCTTTTTTTTTTCAAAATTTATCGAAATAGGCCGATTTTTAAATTATTTACCGGAATTGTCCATTTTCCGGGAAATCGCGCCCAAGTCAGCGCGATGTCAGGGTACATGGCAGGACATCGCGTCCACGTCAGCGCGACCTGCTGACGTGGAAGGAAATCGCGCCCCTAAGGACACGATTTCCTTCCACGTCAACAGGTCGCGTTGACGTGGATGCGATGTCCTCCGCGCGTGAACAGTACCCCGACGGTCAAAAATTTGACCGTTGCCCCCCCAACGGTCAAAAAAAAATATAAATACCCCCCACTCTTTTATTTTTTTTCACAAACAAATCCTATCTAATTTTTCCTCTCTAATCCTCTCAATTTCCTTCCAAAATTCTCTCAAACCCATATTTAATTTTAATTTAATCTCAATTTCCTTCCAAAATTCTCTCAAATCTATTTTTAAAATAATTATAAATTTTTTTATATTTTTTAAAATAATTTTAAATTTTTTTATATTTTCATCAATGGCCGGATCATTTATTCGTCTTGATAGCAATCACATATCGTGGAGCAAATGAAAATGGTAAGTATTAAATTTAATTTGTAATTATTATTTAAGATTTTTTATTTAAGTATTTTTAGATAATTATTAATTTATTGTTTGTTATAAAAGTCTGAAGATCGGGTATTGGAATGCCATATCCGGAATATGCATGCTCCTCCATCACCGTTGGTAGAGAACTACCTGCGGGAAGCGAGTTTTTGGCACGTGGCGACGGTAGGCCGATGATGCAAGTTGGACCTGAAACTGATTAGTGCGTTGATCGAGGGGTGGAAACCCGAGACGCACACATTTCATCTTCCATGTGGACGGGCACCCAGTCACCGGGTCTGTCCAATCTAGCAGTTAGGAGGCGGTGTGCTACGAACTTTTGGGCGCTATTCCGGAAAAAATAGATGGAGGTAAGGTCGAGATGGGCTGGTTACGTACCACCTTCCCCGATCCGAATGCAAATTCAACCGAAATTGAAAGAATCTGATATGCTCGATCATACATTCTTCAAATAATTGGAGGTTATCTGATGCCGGACACGTCACGGAGCCATGTACATCTAAAGTGGTTGCTAAAACTCGTTGATTTTAGAAAAGCCGGTGAATTTAGTTGGGGGTCTGCCGTCTTGGCAACATTATATCGGGAGATGTGCGGGGCGACGCGACCGAGGAGAGCAACCATCGGAGGTTGCCTGTCACTACTGCAATCATGGGCACGGTTTCGTTTTCCATTTCTACTTCCTCGAGTGAACCACCCATATACATTCCCACTCGTAACGAGGTAAATTTTATATTACATTTTAGAATTATTATGTAGATTTTGTAAGAATAAAAGCATGCTAAAAATTTATTTAATTAGGTGGAACCATCCGGCAAGTTATCATGGATTACCATCTGAACTTGAAGATATACGGCTTCTATTGGACCAACGGTCAGAAGCAGAAGTAAGTATTATTGCAAATAGATATTTCCATACATTCGTTAGTCGATTGATATTTAGTATTTAGTATTATGTATATGACTAATATTTCTATCATGTTCATATAGTTTCAATGGACACCATACGAGGATCCGGCAATTCGGGCAGTAATCCCGGAAGAGTTTTTACAAAATCCGAACGCTTGGCACGTAAAAGTGGTGTTGATCAACTATGCAACCGTGGAGCCCCACCAGACAGACAGAGTGCTACGACAGTTTGGATGTAGACAACCGATTCCTGCGGACCCTGAGGAGTTTGACAAGCACCACAAAATCGACCTTCGGCTATTAGGTACGGATTGGCCTAGCTAATGGTCCGAGTACACGGAAATGTGGGAAAAACGGCATGAATATCTACCTACTCGGGAAGAAATCATCGTTTCGGAGTTAGCGTGCATTCCAGAATACATGCCATGGTTTAGGATCCATGGCAAGCCGTATTTACTTACGCCAGAGGAGAGGCAACGGCAATTACGTCTCGGAAGGGAAAGGCGCTGGCCTCTAAATCCAAGACGAGAAGACTTCGAAGGCAGCTTCTCAGCGAGGCCTAGACAGTCACCCGGCGTATCATCAGCGGGCATGCTATCACTGGCCCCAATGAGAGCACTGACTCAGTCACCTGATGCAGCAATTCAACAGATGATACCCACGCAACCGCCTTTCCCTATGATGCCAGGTATGTTTCCTAGCCCTTATATGTACCTTAACCCTTACATGTATCCTTTTCCGAATACTATGGTAGGTTGAAGCCAAATGCCCGGTTCAGCTCCATTTCCTGTTATGCCGAGCGGACCGTCGATATCTAGGCCAGCGGCGTAGGAGGGATCGCACATGCCTTCGGGGAGCTCTCCTTTTTACCAATCGCCAGCAACGTATGGCTTTCAAACACCGTCGCCGTTCATGATACAAACACCTCCACATACACAATTCTTTAAAGATGGATCATCGTCCCAAGTCCGACAACCAGATGCCGAACCGGAAGAACCACAATCACCAACGGAGGAAGAACAACCGCCACCGGAAGCTAGAGGAAGGAGGAATCCAGCGCGCAACCGTCGACGACTGCCATGTGGAACCGAATCCTCCGGGCATAGACATTGATTGCCGTATTTAAATTTATTATTTGATGTAATAAAATAGAAGTTTATTTGATGTAATACGCATAGAAATTTTGAAGAAAATTTTGATATTATTTGATATAATAAAATAAAAACCCTAATTTAATTGAAAACCCTAACCTAACCTAACCTAACCTAACCTAATTAAAAACCCTAACCCTAACCTAAATTAATTAAAAACCCTAACCCTAACCTAACCTAACTAAAAACCCTAACCTTAACCTAACTTAATTAAAAACCCTAACCCTAACCTAACTTAATTAAAAACCCTAACCTAACCTAACCTAACCTAACCTAACCTAATTAAAAACCCTAACCCTAACCTAAATTAATTAAAAACCCTAACCCTAACCTAACCTAACTAAAAACCCTAACCCTAACCTTACTTAATTAAAAACCCTAACCCTAACCCTAACCTAACTTAATTAAAAACCCTAACCCTAACCTAAATCAATTAAAAACCCTAACCTTAACCTAAATTAATTAAAAACCCTAACCCTAACCTAAATTAATTAAAAACCCTAACCCTAACCTAACCTAACTAAAAACCCTAACCCTAACCTTACTTAATTAAAAACCTTAACCCTAACCCTAACCTAACTTAATTAAAAACCCTAACCCTAACCCTAACCTAACCTAACTAAAAACCCCAACCTAAATTAATTAAAAACCCTAACCCTAACCTAAATTAATTAAAAACCCTAACCCTAACCTAAATTAATTAAAAACCCTAACCCTAACCTAACTTAATTAAAAACCCTAACCCTAACCCTAACCTAACTTAATTAAAAACCCTTAACACAATTTTTACTAACCATTAACACAAATTTTGGACTTAATAATTTTAGTTTATTTGATAAATTTTACTAACCATTAACACAAATTTTTTGGCTTAATAATTTTACATAATTTTACATAATGTTAGATTTGGTAAAATGTTTTGACTGGTACTAAAAATTTGACAAGAAATTAAACTAATTTGATAATTTTACTAACAATTAATACAATTATCAATTAATAATTGAAGAAAATATAATTTTTTCTAAAATTACATTCAGCTATTGCGATTAGGGCATGATCGACTTGTATGGCCTGGGTTCCTACACCATCCGCATAACTTCTGTTGACTGGATGTTTCTCGGATATCCATATTGTTCTGTATTCTAGTGGAGCAAGGTCGACCCTTTGGTTTGCGATGCAATTCTCTATCCGATAACAACTTAAAAGGAGCAAGAGATACGGGCGGCCACTTACGTTCATCTGGGACCGGTGGGAAAACGTGTCTCTATATGTTGTACATGTTTTTTAGTTTGTAGACTTCGTCCACATAACTCATCGGATCCAGATAGAGTTTCTGACAAGTTGCAATAACATGAGCACATGGATAACGAAGTGCATCAAACTTCCCACAGTCACAAGTCTTGTTTCGCAAGTGTACACGATACTGCCCGCCAACAACACCTTGGTGCGGTCTGTCAAACTCCGTCACGCGAAACCATAAGTTGTCTCGATTGTGACATACTGTGTGCATGATGTTTGCCCTCGCCTTCGCCTTGTTAATTTTTTGAACTACCTTACTGCACCATACATGTCCACCCTGCATCTGGCCAGCATAAGTTGCTGCTCGCTTTGGAAATAGCGCCGCCAAACGAAAATATATCTCTCGCACAACCGATGTTATCGGTAGATAGCGAGTTCCTTTAAGAACAGAATTTATGCATTCAGCCAGGTTCGACGATATATGGCCATATCGTAGGCTTCCGTCGTATGCTTGTGTCCATTGTTCGAAACGTATGTTACAAAGGTAGTCCGCTCATTCTCCGTTTTGGGATCGTAAAATTGCCAACATCTCCTGAAAATGATCTTTATTTATTTCATACCCTGCCAATATAAGATAATTGCGAATATTTTATACCACTTCTACCAATAAAACTAATTCAAATTGACAAACGAAATAATACAGTTATAAACTAAATACCCATGTTGGTCACTTGTCGTCGTTCGCTCTTGGACGAAAATTTCCTGTAGTAGTTCGAAGCAACGTGTCTTAGGCAATATCTATGGTGTGTGCGCTGCCACAAGCTTCCCTCTCGATCAAATGCAGCTAGTATACCGGCGCCCCGATCTGAAATAACACAGATATCAGGTTGGGGGCAGACATGCCTCCTTAACCTAGAGAGAAAGAAATCCCAGTCATCAGATGACTCCCCCGGTGTTATTGCAAATGCAATGGGAAGAATTCTCCCACCGCCGTCCTGTGCCACTGCAACCAATAGCCGATGAGTATACCTACCGAACATGAAGGTACCGTCAATTTGTACCAACGGCTTGCAGTATGGAAATACGTCTCGGCATTGCTTAAAGGTCCAAAATAGGCATTTGAACACTTGGCATCCACGTAGCAATCGGCCATTGTAGTACGCATGTTCCGTTTCAAGGTCTGTGATGGCACCTAAGACGTATCTCTCTAGCACCTGACACCACTGCCATATTTCATTATATGAGGCGTCCTACCCACTATGCATCTTCTCCAACGCCTTTTGCTTAGCTATCCAATCCTTGCGGTAAGAGGGCGTGTACCCCATTTGGCTACGGATATTGGTAATTATCACCGTCACTGAAGTCCTGGGATCTGCTTTTATCGTGGGCATTATCAAGCTGGCTAACATAGCTAAATCCATTTTGGGATGATCTTGTGAAACACCTACAGAGGGAGTACATTAAATAATGCAACATTACAAAATAAAATTATTATTCAGATACATTCAATCCTGTACCTGCAGCACATGTATGTGGACCTTTGTACTTTTTTATCTCCCACAACCTTGTCTTTTTCCTTAACGAGGCGACGATTTTTCATGAACATGTGCCGTCTTACACCGCACACTTCGCCTCAAACTTATCAGATTTTGATTTAACGACGTGGTAATTAACGCCGTTTTTGATGCTATGCTGTTTCAAAGCACCAATAAAACTATCCTTGTTAGTAAACTGATTACCAACTTCAAGTTCACTGAAATCTACCCCCGAACTTGTACGATCGCGCAACCGGTGTGGTAGATCTGGAAACTCTAACGCATCATCTGCTGACAGATCGACATTGTGCATGTGGGCTGGAGGTGAGTATGCTCTGAATCGTGGATTTTCTTCATCATCTCAACTCCTTTCAGCATCTTCACCTTCTGTTGGAATAGACTCCGGTTTAGAAAATAATCCCACTTCTGCACCATCCAGGCCCGGGCTCTCGAGGTGGATCCATATCGGAGTCATCTTCTAACCCACAATCATCTGCAGCGTACGAGGTCCCCTCACCGGTTGACGTCCCCTCACCGGTTGACGTCGTAGGTAGTACGTCATCCCTTTTTCTGGGCATTTGATAACGTCCTCAATTGGATGTAGATTGCCATCCACTAGAACTTGACGCAGTTCCCCAGTACGTATTTCCAGCATCAAACGTCGAGCCACCGACGTACATGTCCCATCCACCAACAGAGTGTCTTGCGGGGGATGTGCATTCGACACCTCTACTGAACATGGGTTGTTTCGTATTTTGTAACCCGCTAACCGAGTGTCGGCCAGGGGTCGTGTATACATCTTGAACACCGGACGGAAGTACATCAGTTGGCGACGTAAATTGTACATATAACTCAATATAAGTTGCTCCACTAGCAAGATGAGTCTGCACCATTGCCTCCAAGCTACGAGCACCTTTTATGTCGAACGAGTCATATGTCACCGGATCAACACAAGAACAAAATCGATACGTGATTGACAGAACTTTCATTGGCGTCGTTCCGAAGATTTTACGCCTAATTCTTTTACGAAGTTCTGTCAAATCTATGTTCTGGTTAAATGACAGTCGCACCGTATTCTCCGACAAAAAAATAACACCATTCTCGGTGTGGCAAACATCACCATCGTAGTAAATAATAGCACTAATACGTTCACTCATTTTGAAATTCTAACTTTCTTAGCCTCTCTAAATTGTTTCTGCTACGACTTATGCATTCTAAGAACATTTTCTGCCTAATTTATAGCCTCAGCTCAAACTTGCTACTGTAGCAAAATCGCGTCCACGAGGGCGCGATTTCACAATTTCTTCTTAAATAGCATCCTGGTATAAGCGATTTTATACTATTTGCTCAGAAACGTCAACAAAAAAATTATTTCTTACATGACCTACTGTAGCAAAATCGCGTCTACGAGGGCGCGATTTCACAATTTCTTCTCAAATAGCATTCTCGTAGAAACGATTTTATACTATTTGCTCAGAAACATCAGAAAAAAATTATTTCTTACATGACCTACTGTAGCAAAATCGCGTCCACGAGGGCGCGATTTCACAATTTATTCTCAAATAGCATCCTGGTAGAAGCGAATTTATACTATTTGATAAGAAACGTCAACTCGAAATAATTTATTCTGGAACATTTTCTGCCTAAAAAGTCTGACCCTAAACCCTAAAAGCCAAAAAAACCAAACGTGAAAAATACGTCAAAATCGCGTCCCCAAGAACGCGCTACGTGGCAGGACATCACATCCACGTTAGCACGACCTGCTGACGTGGAAGGAAATCGTGTCCTTGAGGGCGCGATTTCCTTCCACGTCAGCAGGTCGCGTTGACGTGGACGCGATGTCCTGCCATGTACCCTAACATCGCGCTGACGTGGACACAATTTCTCGAAAAATGGACCATTCCGGTAAATTTTAAAAAGAAAGGGCTTGTTCTAGTAAATTGCCCATTATTAACAGGGTTGTGAAATTGAGAAGCTAAAGAACCTTTTTTTTTGTTGGGGGTTGAAACTATGGTTAGAAGATTTGTGAAATTAAGAAGTTAGAGAAGTGTGTTTTATTTTTTTTGGGGGGGGGGAGTTGAAAGAAGCTAAAGGAATATTTTTTGTAAGAGGTGAAACTAGAGGTGCTCATGGGCCGGGCGGCCTGGCCCGGCCCGACGGCCCGCCCAAAATATGTGAGGGTTTGGGTAAAAATATAAGCCCGAAATATGGGCTTGGCCAAAAAAAGAGGCCCGTTTAGAAAACGGGCCGGGCCTCGGGCACCACTTTTTTGGCTCGGGCTCGGCCCGATATAATAAATATATTTATTTTTTTAATTTTAAAATATTTTTAAAATATTTTTTTTGTAATACCCTCTAACCCCAAACCGTCACCGGAACAAGGTTATGGAGCATTACCAGACATATCGGATAACTTATAACTAATTCACAATTAAATAACAGATATAGCATACTTGTATCAAATATGTCATATTAGTTCCATTTCATACTTATAACCAATTTAAACATCATTCTACAACCGTAATAACAAAACTTTTATTCTTAACCTATACATCACCTAGGTACATGCCACATTATCAAACAAAGGTACATCACTAAAATTTCTCTGAGTTCGGGATTGCTCTGGATGCTGGACCTGACACTGGCTTTCTACTAACCTGCGCACGGAGACAACTACACGCTGAGTATAGAAATACTCAGTGGTATTACCATAATTCAAATTAATAACATTAATCGATAAATTATATACATTTAAAATTATGTCTACAATTATTCAATACATTTTCTCGTACTTTAAATCAACCTGATAATTAATAACAATAAGCAATATTTCAAATCTTGTATTTAGTTGTATTCATACCTTATTTCACTGTCTCAATTCTATTGGATTTTTCGACATCTCATTCTAATAATTCATAATCTTTCAATAAACATTTAATACATTAAATCAACTTGTTTCAACAACAGTAATAATAATAACTATCTTTTAATTCGATTCGTTCAGTTATAATCAATTTTACACTTATAATCTTTTAACACTCAATTGATACATTAAATCCATAAATAAATTTCAATAACTTGTATTCAATTAAATTCACATATTATTTCACAATTTCAAATTATTTTATTTTCACTTCTCATTTCTCAACAATAGCTATTTTAATTTGCTTTTCTTCACTTAGATTTTTACATTATCTCATACTACCAAAACCAGTTCATGAACTATATCATTATCTATTTCTTGAACCCATGGTTCATACATTTCATTACAATTATCACTACTAGTAAACAATTCAATCTTTTAATATTATCAATTATTTATATATATAAATATCATTCTTATTTCTTTATTTCAAATTTCACTTTTCACATATACTATATCATTCGAGATTAGTTTTATCAGTAATTTATTTCATTTGCCTCTATTAACTTGACTCGGACTCTGACAGATACGCGGATTCCACCCAAACGCACCAGAATATCCAACCAAAACACACCTGAAATAAATATAAACCCTCCATAACACACCGATATATCATATCCTCCCAAACACACCAATAAGGCATTAAATGCCTCTTCGGATAAACCGAAGCATATAATAACATAATCATCTTCTCGGCCGAGCTACAAATCTCCTCATCACATCACAAATCCTATGGCATGCCATTTGTATCCAATCTAGTCCGATAAGTTAATAGGGTATTCGAATCACATTTCAATTCAATCACTTTCTCATACTTTCAATTCCAATTTAATCACAATTTAATTCAATACATTTTTCACCTTTCAATCAGTATACCATCAAATGCTCATACCTATTCATACTTCATTTTAATTTCATTCAATTCACATACAATTCAATATCATTTAATTCAATATCGATATTCACCTTATTTTTATTTACTAAACATATTATTTAAAATTCAACAATAATTACTATTAATAAATTCAATACCAATATGTATTTTTCATTTAATTCAATCATGATTCTTACCTCAATTTGCTTATCATGTATATTAATTTAAATTTTAACAATTAATAATTAAATTCGAATTATGGTAATACTAACCGTAAATTTTCTCGAGTCACTCCTTGTTCACCTTCTCCTTTCCTTTCTCGGACAATGACTCTTGCACGACATTAGCTACGTAATTAAACAATTAAAAAACATTAATACACAATTTCATTAAAATATTTCCATTTATGCCTAAACTTTACCTAAATTCTAATTTAATCCCTTATCAATACTAATTTTATTTTTCCAATCTAACTCCATATTCTCTCTTAATTCTTACTATAAATTCACTTTAACTCTTCATTTTCACCATAAATTCATAATTTCGAAATTCTCTCAATTTAGTCCCTATTAATTCAAAGCCTATAATTTATTTTACAAATCAACATTTTACTAACTTCTAACTTGAAATTTAATCAATTTAACCCCTAATCCTTTCATTTATTCAACATAATCAATGTCTAGAAATATAATAACTTCCCAAATTTCAACATAAATCCAATAATACTTTGTTCTAGGATACCAAAAACTCAAAAATTATAAGAAAATGACTTAATTTAACTTACCAATTGAGCTTGAAATCTTGAAATCCCAAATTTTCTTCCTTTCCTTCCCTTTTTCTTTTTCTTTCCTTTCTCCCCTGTTTTCGTTTGCCTATTCTGTTTCCATTTCTCCATTTCTATCTTTTATTTCTTTTATTTAATTAGTTTAATATAATAACAATAAAATAATAATATAATATTACTTACTTAAATAATAAGTAAATATGTAATCATTACTAATATATGTACTTCATTTTTCCACATGTCATCATATGCACCATACATTTGTCAACAATTTTTGTTTATTTAAAAAATAATAATATAATATAATAAATATAATTTACAATATAATAAAATAATAATATACTTTAAAAAAAATCTCAAATTTTATCATGCATATGCCGCCTCATTTATGGGACTTGGCATATTTACCTATTTAGTCCTTTTAATTTTTTAATCTATAATTAAACTTTTACCCTTGTTGCAATTTAGTCTTTTTTAATCAATTAACCATCGGAACATTAAAATACTTAACGAAACTTTAATACTACCCTAATGACACTCCGTAAATATTTATAAAAATATTTACAGCTCAGTTTATAGTATCGAGGTCTCGATACCTCGTTTTTGACCCAATTTACCTAGTAATTTCTTTTAAATCACAAAATTCACTCATTCAAAAATATTTCTAAAATCACACTTAACTTATAATTATTAATTAATAAAATTTTCTAACTTTTTCATCGGATTTAGTGATCTCAAATCACTGCTCTGACACTACTGAAAATTGGGCTGTTACATTTTTTTATTATTTTTTAATTTTAAAATATTTTTAAAATACTTTTTTTTTATTTTTTAATTTTAAAATATTTTAAAAATATTTTTAAATTTTTTTAATTTTAAAATATTTTTAAAATACTTTTTTAATTTTTAAAATAAATTTTTGGTATTTATTAAAAAATGGGTTGGGCCGGGCCTGGGCAAAATTTTAGGCCCTTATTTCGGGCCGGGCCGGGCCCGGGCCTAGGACCTGGGCTAAAAATTTTTATGGGCCCAGCCCGAACCCGGCCCAGCCCGGCCCATGAGCACCTCTAGGTGAAACTATGGTTAAAATATTTATGAAATTTAAAAGCTAAAGAAGTGTTTTTTTTTGTGTTAAAGAAGTTTTTTTTTTGGGGAGAGTTGAAGTTATGGTTAAAAGAATTATAAAAATGAGAAGCTAAAGAAAATAAAAAATGATGTCAACAGAAATAATTAAGAAAATACCTACAAAATAAAAACAACTAAGCAAGAGCAAAAAGTATAAACAAAATAACTAATTAATGCTAAAGATAAAACTGTAGGAAAGGGAGGAGTATTAGTGTTGATGCACCCTTTAAGGCTTAAGTCGTAACATAATTAATTAGTATATGTTTTTTACAAGGTTTTAAGTTTGAATTTGTGTAGACGAATTTGAGGATGAGAATCCTCAAGGATCTCGTACTTAATCAAAGAGGATAATTCTATATCATACTCACAATGCATTTCAATAAATCAGATAATTACTTTAAAAAATACCTTTTAACCTGATAGAGTTTGAATTTCAATCAATTTTAAAAAGTAAAACCCCATAAGCTCTAATCGAGTTTTACACCCAATAAGGAACCTTGAGATGAATTCATAGTTAAAATAAGGAAATAAAAAACTTACAACATTTTGAATAGCAGGCATTTGATTTGCTTGACCTCTTGAAGGTACATTATTTGCAGGTTGTCCCTGGATCAAGAAAATTCAAAAGCTTGAAACTTAGCATAATACATAGGTTTCACATAGAATTTGAAAAAAAAAAAAGAAATCTAGAATGTTTTCACATATATACCACTGATGTGCTGCCTATAACTCCTCGCTACTGGGGCTCAAAATGAACATTAGATGCCATGTTGCCATTTCCCAGCAAGGACTGATTCTAAAATTCATTGTAATATCAATGGTAAAGGAAAGAGTAAAATGCAAATAAAAAATTATAAATGAAGTTTTGATGTTATCGTTGCATACCAGAAATGAGCCACCGGCTAAAGCTCCTAATTGTTGATTAGGAATGCTAGGTGTTATGAGATTCTCTCTCACTGGTTGCTGCTATAAATTTCAAAATATTTAATTCCCTTCCACTACAGTATATAACTAATCTCTAAAGTTTTTACTTAGTGACAATAACATACCGTAGATGAGCTTCTTAACCTTCCAAGTCCCTGCTGCTGATCCATAATGCCATGCAGCATTGGTTGGCACTGTGGCTTTCCAAGAAAAAGGAAAGCTTGTGATTAGTAATTACAGATATAAAACATTTTTTTCGACTGTTCTTCTTTGGTAGACTCACAACAGTATAGGGTGCCATAACATACCATATTTGGGGATCCTAATGCTTCCACTGGCTGATTTGGAGTATAAGGTGTAGCGGGATTCCCCATGATTGGTTGATTCTATAATTTGACAACATTTACGTAGGACTAAGATAAGGACTATAAAATGTTCCATGTCTAGAGAAAGGTTCACTTACCAATACTATTAATGAGTTTCCAGACATCCCATTCTGCGAATTTCGGATACCAGGATGAATCTAATCCCAATAAAAATTAGCTTGTGTTACAAAAACTTGTAAGCGGTTTAGCACTTAAATAGTTATAAAGGGTTAGCATGAAATTGATACCTGGATTTGAGGGTAAGCAGGTGGGATTGCAGCATGCTGAGTTATGTTGAGCATGGACTGCAATGCAACAGTTAACCATGACGCTGACCAACATAGCAGACCAGCATTCGAGCAGGACCAGAAGCAGCTCTTTTGTTTTGTTATTTTGTAATCTTTTTGTAAATGAAACAAGTTGATATGTAACTTGATATCATAGTTTGGATTTGAAAAATGATGGATGTAATAGCTGATATGTTTTAGCTTTTTGCTTGCATTTTTTAGTTGGCAACTTGCCAAATTTAGTGGGGGCAGTTACAAGTTTAGGTAACTGACATTTTAATTTTGTAACTCTTATATTTTCAAATGAAATGAAAAGTTAATGTATTCCATTCGGTTACAAATTTTTCTGCTCTTGAGTTTTCTTTTGTTTTTCTTTTCTTTTCTGCTTGCTGTTCAAGAGCTTATGCTCTTGGTGCTTCATTTGTTTGTTTTGCTGCTGCCATTATTTTAACAAATGGTAATCGGAGCCTCCTATCTCTGAGGACCTCTGTTGTTTAAGTTTTAGTCTTTAAAGAAACTCAGAATTGTGTTTGTAAATTCGGTTTCAGCAGCATGAGTTTTGCTCCTCCACCACCACCAACTTTTGCTGGAGATAACTACCACACTTGGGTAGTCAAGATGAAGACTTATCTCCAAGCACTTGACCTCTAGAGTGCAGTTGAAAGTGATGTCGAGCCACCTCCACTAAGAGCAAATCCTACCATTGTTCAGATCAGGCAACATGGTGAGGAACGAGCCAAGAAGGACAAAGCCATTGCCTGTCTACAAAATGGTGTGTCTGATGTGATTTTTACTCGAATCATGGCCTGTGACTCTCCTGAGCAAGCATGGGATAGGCTGAAAGAGGAGTTCATGGGATCAGACAAGACCAGCCAGCAACAAGTCATCAACCTGAGAAGGGAGTTTGAAAATCTAAAAATGAAGGAGTCATAAACTATTAAACAGTATTCTGATAGAATCATGGCTACTGTCAATAACATAAGACTCCTAGGAGAGGATTTCAGTGACAGCAGAGTGGTTGAGAAGGTGATCACCACACTTCCAAAGAGATTTGACTCAAAAATCTCCTCACTAGCGAACTCGAGGGACCTCACAACCATTTTCTTGTCTGAATTGGTTAATTCTCTCTATGCACTCGAGCAGTGGAGGGCTAGTAGACAGGAGGAGAATCCTGAAGGAGTTTTTCAAGCAAAAGCCAGAGAAGGTTCTAGCTCAAATCAGAGTGCTAAGAAACCTTGGTTTGAAAGAAAGGACAAAGCAAAGGAAGAAGCAAACAGAGAAGCAGGCAGAATGAGGTTTCCACCATGCATTCATTGCAAAAAGACCAATCACTTGGAGAAATTTTGCTGGAACAGACCAGATATCCAGTGTAAGAACTGTAAGTAGTATGTCCATCATGAGAAGACTTGTAGAAACCATGAGAAGGCACAAGCTCAACCAAGTCAAGCCAAGACTGCTGAGGATATACAAGCTCAAGAAGAGCATATATTCACTGTCTCATGCTTTGCAGTCAACAACAAGTGTAGATGGCTTGTGGACAGTGGCTGCTCACACCATATGGCTGCAGATGAGAGCCTGTTCAAGGACCTTGACAAGAGCTATGTCTTGAAGGTTAGGATAGATAATGGAAATCTGATTGAAGCTAAGGGCAGAGGTGATGTTGTGATCTACACTAGTTCAGGTAACAAAGTCATTTCGGATGTTCTCTATGTGCCAGAAATAGACCAAAATTTACTTAGTGTAGGCCAGTTAGTCAAAAAAGGCTATTCACTAGTTTTCAAGAATGATTTCTGTGTTATAAGTGATGCTCATGGTAGAGAGATTGTCTCAGCACCTATGGGAGACAAATGTTTCATGCTGGATGTGAGTCAGTTTGAGAAAAGTGCCTATACAAGCTCAGTTGGCAATACTGATCTTTGGTACAAGAGGTTTGGCCATGTTAATCTCAGGTCACTCGATCTGTTGCATAAAATGAGCATGACAGAGGACATGGTTAAGGTTGATGCATATGAATCAGTTTGTGAGGTGTGCCAGCTTGGTAAATAGGCAAGATTGCCTTTTCCTGCTAACCAAGCATGGAGGGCTCGAGACAGACTTGAGCTAGTGCACTCAGATGTCTGTGGACCAATAAAGACCCCTTCATTAAATGGAAGTAAGTATTTTATACTGTTTATTGATGATCTGACCAGATTTTGCTGGGTCTATTTTATGAAACAGAAGTCAGAGGTGTTTGAAATGTTTGCAAAGTTTAAGGCTTGGGCAGAAAATCAAACAGGCTGCAAGATTAAGGCCTTAAGGACAGACAATGGTCTGAATACTTGTCTGAAAGATTTCAAAAGCTATGTGAGCAGGCTGGGATCCATCATCAGCTACCCATAGTGTACACTCCTCAGCAAAATGGAGTGAGTGAGAGGAAGAACAGAATAGTAATGAACATGAACAGGTGTCTGTTGTTTCAAAGCAGACTCCCAGGCATTTTTTGGGCTGAAGGTGTCAACACCTTAGTATATTTGCTGAATAGACTTCCAACACATGCTGTACAGGACAAGACCCCTTTTGAAGCACGGTATGGCCTAAAACCTATTGTTTCTCACTTAAAAGTGTTTGGTTGCATGTGTTCTGTTCTTGTACCAGCAGAAAGGAGAACCAAAATAGAGAAGAGGTTTGTACCAGGCATATTTGTTGGTTACAGTGGCTGTAAGAAGGGCTATAGGATATTTGATCCCTCAACCAAGAAGATCCTGGTTAGTAGGGATGTCAAATTCGATGAAGCAAGGTTTTGGAGTCTTGATGGCTCTAACACAAGTCAGTTTGAGGAAGAGCAAGTTGACAGCAACCTGGAATTGGCAGAGAATGAAGTCAGTAATGCCAATGTTGATGATGTTCCTGTGAGAGGGACCAGGTCCATTGCTGATATCTACTAGAGATGCAATGTAGCTATTGTTGAACCCTCAAGTTATGAAGAAGTTGCTAGAAGCAAGAGTTGGATGAAGGCTATGGAGGTTGAGATCAACATGATCCACAAGAATGACACTTGGGATCTAGTGGACAGACCTGAACAGAAGAAAGTCATTGGTGTCAAGTGGGTTTACAAGGCCAAGTTCAATGCAGATGGCTCTCTGAACAAGCACAAAGCAAGGCTTGTGGTGAAAGGGTATAGCCAACAGTTTGGCATTGACTTTGAGGAAACATTTGCTTCAGTAGCAAGGCTGGACACTATAAAGCTCCTGTTTGCCTTGGCTGCACAAAAACAGTGGAAGGTTCACCAACTTGATGTCAAGTCAGCCTTTCTGAATGGCTTCCTTAAAGAGGAAATTTATGTTGAACAGTTTGATGGATTTAAAGTTCTAAGAAAGGAAGACAAGGTTTATAGGCTGAAGAAGGCACTTTATGGATTGAAACAGGCTCCTCGAGCCTGGTATGACAGAATTGATGAATGTCTGTCCAAACTCAATTTTGAGAAGAGTTTGAGTGAGCCAACTCTGTTTGTGAAAAGATCCAAATATGAGACACTGTTGATTGTGTCAATATATGTGGATGATCTACTAGTGACTAGAAGCAAGATTGAATTGATTCAAGAGTTCAAGGAGAAGATGCAAGTCATGTTCGATATGACAGACTTGGGAATTATGAGTTATTTCCTTGGTATGGAAGTGAGTCAGATTGATCAGGGCATTTTCATCAGTCAACATGCATTTACCTTGAAGTTACTCACTAAATTCCACATGGAGAATTGTAAGCCAGTGAGTACACCTTTGGTTATAGGACAGAAATTAAGCAGTTTTGGAAATGAAGAGAAGGTGGATGAAAGGGAGTATAGAAGTCTAATTGGATGTTTGCTTTACTTAACAGCAACAAGACCTGATCTTATGCATTCAATCAGTTTGTTATCTCGTTTCATGCATAGCTGTAATACATCACATTTAAAGGCAGCAAAGAGAATACCCAGGTATGTCAAAGGAACCTTGAAGTTTGGTGTGTTGTTCAAATCAGGGAGTGAGCTAAAATTAATTGGTTACTCAGACAGTGACTGGGGAGGTTCGATTGATGACATGAGGAGTACTTCAGGCTACCTTTTTACTTTTGGTTCGGGAGCTTTCTGTTGGAGCTCTAAAAAGCAACAAACAGTTGCTCAATCAACTGCTGAAGCAGAGTACATAGCAGCAGCTGGAGCAGTAAGCCAAGTAATTTGGCTTAGGAAATTATTATGTGATTTGAATGAGGAACAACTTGAACCTACTGAAATTATGGTTGACAATCAGTCAGCAATAGCTATCTCCAAAAATCCTATTGTTCATGGTAAAACAAAACATTTTAAGCTTAAATTCTACTTTGTTCGAGAGGCAGTGCAATCAAAGGATGTAAGTCTTTCACATTGTAGCTCACAAGACCAATTGGCTAACATTTTGACAAAGCCTCTTGGTACTATGAGATTTGAATTTCTTAGAGATTCGATTGGTGTTTGTTGCCTACAGTCCAAGGAGGAGTGTTGAGCATGGACTGCAATGCAACAGTCAACCATGATGCTGACTAACATAGCAGACCAACATTCGAGCAGGACCAGAAGCAGGTCTTTTGTTTTGTTATTTTGTAATCTTTCTGTAAATGAAACAAGTTTATATGTAACTTGATATCATAGTTAGTAGGATTTGAAAAATGATGGATGTAATAGCTGATATGTTTCAGCTTTTTGCTTGCATTTTTTAGTTGGCAACTTGCCAAATTTAGTAGGGGTAGTTACAAGTTTAGGTAACTGACATTCTAATTTTGTAACTCATATATTTTCAAATGAAATGAAAAGTTAATGTATTCCATTCGGTTACAAATTTTTCTGCTCTTGAGTTTTCTTTTGTTTTTCTTTTTTTTTTCTGCTTGCTGTTCGAGAGCTTATGCTCTTGGTGCTTCATTTGTTTGTTTTGCTGCTGCCATTGTTTTAACAAGTTAAACCAGCCCCAGCAGCCAAAGGGTTGAAGCCAGAACTACTGGACGCACCACGATGACCTGCTGATACTCCTCTAGATTGATATAAGTGGTCTAGCAGTACACTATGAGCCATGGAACTGCAAATATTTATATGCTTCATTGCTGTTAATTTCTACTGCTTTTAAAGACATCATAGTATTAATCATTAGATATGCAAATTTATTCCAACCAATAATTAAAAAGATAATCAAGCAATATGCATGGGATTCAATGATAAAATCAATTCCAATGAATTGGTATTGGATTAACCTGAAAGGGCAAGTCCTGAGATCATGTTGCTGCATCAGACGGCTGGAATTCAGGTTTTGGCTTCCCCGGTTCAACACTCGGTTCCCAGCTGTACCGTTGTATGCCAATGGTGTTTGTCGACCTACTGATGTCTGCATTACCATTTTTAATTACATTAATAGAAGTTCAAAGAAAAGGTAATGGTTTGCTATAAATTATATTACCTGTGCCCTTGCTTTCCCGATTGATGTATTAGAATCATTAAGCAACTTTGCCTGCAAAAATCAAATACAAAACATGAACAGTTGGTACTAGCTTGCTGGTTCTTGAACACAAGCAACAGCAGCCAAAAACATAACACACCTACATACACATAATAAATATATGTCTTACATATTATGTAGTATATAAGAACTCACTTTCCTATCCTTGATTTCTTGTAGGGTATTCTGCAGGTTTGTCGCACACCATTTGATTTGAGAAAGTGAAGCTTTCTTTTCATCCTCCACCTCATATTCTCTACATGAATAAAAATGCTAAATAATACATAAATTAAAGAGGAATACTGGAAAACTATAGAGGTTAGCCATTCTAGAGAGTTACTTGAGATTGGTGTGCAAGATTTCCAACTCTACTGTAGTTTTCTTGAGTTGCAGCTCCAGGTTCTGATAAATATTATATTGGTAGCAGTCAAGGTTAGATTATCAAACAATAAAATGTATAAAATTGATTCAATACAAGAAGTATTATGTATATATTTACTTTGATTCTGCAAGTTGTTGATCAGCCAGGGATTGAGGACCACATAAAGAAGGTATAGGTGCAAACATCAAAAGATGAGTGAAATTTATTGTTAGAATATAATATAATCACCCTAAAGACATTGTATGAATATATATTTACTTTTTATATATATATGCATGTATATATATGATTTAATCACCCTAAAGAGATAACAATGAGTCGAAAAAACGTTTATATTATAGAGGTTGCAACTTGAGTTAAAGGTTTGAGCTCAAATCATCTTCGTTTTTTAGATTGATAATCTTTTCAACTATTTGTATGATAATATCACTATTATATAAAAAAAGTATGTTTATTTGTATTAGATTAATTCAATCGGAACCAATTGGGGTCTTAAGAGAAAAATATTAAATTAATTGATTCAAGAATCAGTATGAACCGATTAAACTGTTTTTTATGAATTTTTTAGTAATTTATTTAATTGAACCAGACGAACCGATTTAAAAAAAAAATCATCTGAATTTTGTTTCTTTGCTTAAAAAAAATCAGTAATAATATGTAATATAGAACAAAATGTCCCCAAAAACTACGACCACATGAACCCACATGGTGATAATATGGTAATCATTTTCTCTATAAGAGGTAACCAAATTAATCAACATGCAATAATATAATTTTATTTTATTTTTTAAAATTAATAAATGGCCACCGATGTTGTTTAAATCAAATTGGGTCTACAAGTTGAATTAGGATATCGGTCCGGAGAATAACTTTAAATGATTGAATTTGAAATGGAAATGAAACAGTTCAAACAGGTAAAAAATTAGTTGAATTAGTTTTAATATTTTTTTCATTATTTTTTTAATAATTTATATTATAAAATTGCTTGCTTGATTGAACCGATTAGACCAACAAATCGATGATTTAATTGATTCGATCACTAGTCTTGTTCTAAAAAATTTAATGGTTGCATGACATTTTTTAATCTTTGAAAAAGATAGTAATGATCAGAAAGTAATTGTAGAACTAAAACCATTGAAATTGATTATAAGGTTTAGTTTTGAACAAAATTGAGTTTAAAATGATAGATTTGTAAATTGAGTCAATTGATCTAACCAGATACTAATCAATTAATGATAAGTGGGTTTAATAGTTGAGACCTGGATAAGAATTTGTACTGTCTACATATGAATAAGAATATTAATAATACGGAAAATATTTTTATTTTTATCCCATTTAGGCATTTATAATTTTATATATATAAAGGAAATGCAAAGTTGTGATTAGGAATATTTAATGTTTATAATTATGTATGTAATTATATATATGAAAAATAAATTTATGAGTGAATTATGATTCAGGAATTATAATGTTAATGTTTTAATTCAAGGAATATTTAATTTTTTTTATTTCTTTCGTATCTTTTCTAACTTTTTTTTAAACTTTTATTTTTTAATATTTTCGAATGATTGAATTAGATAATTTTGTTTTTGGTAATTTGATTAGTTTAACCACCGAAAATATTGATTTTCTTATCTTCCTTTTCCAGATTCATAATTTTTTCAGCTATTTATATGATAGTAAACCATTATTTTCCATTAATTTTATAATTAAACTTAATTATGATGTTATAAATTAATTGAAAACATATTATGGTAAATCATTATTGTAAGAAAGAGTGAATATTTATTAATTTTATAAATCATTATTGTAAAATAGTGTGAACATCCATTAATTTTAAAATTATTATTTATAATTAATTATGATGCTATAAATTAGTTGAAAGCCTAAAAAAAAACAGTTTGTTAAAAAGAAACGCATATTAGGATTCTGAATTTTATCTTTTAATATGGTAATAATACATAAATTAAATATACAACAAAATATGTTAAATGTCTTAAATATAGAACTAAATATACCCATCATGTGGTAGTCAATGCAATAATATAATTGTGGAACTAAAACTATGGAAAATTTATTATCAAATATAGTTTCAACTGGTAAATTTATAAGTTAGAGTGAATTGATTTAGTTGAATGTTATTCAATTATTAAAAAATAAGTATATCCAGACTTAACGGTTTAAAGTTTTGAATACAAATTTAAACAATCTAGATCTGAATAAGTATTTTCACTGTAAAGGAAAATTTTTTTATTTGATTTATAGTTATATATATAAAGGAAATGCAAAAGCGTGAAAAATAAAAGGATAGAGAAAATAGATAGAAAATAAACAAACTGATTATCAAGGTGAAACAATTACTTTTCATCTCCACTGATGTAGTCCAATTGCTTCGTCTTTTTTAACTTCCACTACATGTAATCAAAATCATAAATTCAAGAAACAACAAAATTACAAAATCAACTAAAAAATAAAACAAAATTATATAAAGGAATTAGAAAATATTACCTCTAAGCACCTTACATGCCTGTTTTCACCATTAATTTTGAAAAATACCCTTAATTCAAATCAATTAGCAACATTGTAACACCCCTAACCCTTATTCATGACCGGAACAGGGTTACAGAGCATTACCGAACTTTACGAATTAAATACGGACATTTCCCAACTTTTGTTACACATATTAAGAATCAATTATATGACACTCATATTGTCCCTTAGAAGGACCTTCGAGGCCCAATATTCACCTTAGAAGTGAATCGGGACTAAATCGGGTACTCAGGAAATTTTTCCAAAATTTCAAAAATTTTCATAGAAGCAGGGGACACATGGCCGTGTATCTGCCCACGTGGACAAAAATAGGCCATTTTAAGACCACTTTTCTTACCCTTTTTGACATTAACCTACACTCAACATTCACATACACTAATATATCCCAACCAAGCAATCAATACAAGCTAAAACATGTTCTCAACATGACATAACATCACAAATATTTCATTTACTTATACCTACCTATTTAACTCATTTCATTGATTATTCAAATTCTACTACTATTTAATAAAGTCATGCATTATGTAACTTTCATGTTAGTTAAGTTTGCATCATTAAATTAAGTCATGTTAGTTTAATTATGTAACTTTCATGTTAGTTAAGTGTGCATCATTAAATTAAGTCATGCATTAACTCATCTGTTCATTTAGTTTACATCTTAATTAAATTATGCATTTAAACATCTTAGTTGTTTGAATTACATGCACACAAATATTTAATATTCAAATTCTACTAATTACATTGATTATTCAAATTCTACTACTAATTACATGTACACAAATATTTACCTACCTATTTAACTCATTTCATTGATTATTCAAATTCTACTACTAATTACATGCATACAAATATTTAATATTCACAACCACAATTCAAATTATTTCATTGCCAAACCAACCCTATACATGCCATATAAACCAAAATTTACATTGCAAAAACTACTAGAATAAACTGGATAGTGTAGCTTGATGTGTTGATCCGATCTTCCGACTACACGTTAATCTAAAAGAACGTTAAACAACACGAGTAAACTTAATGAAGCTTAGTAAGTTCAATAGGTTAAACATTGATCTTATCGAACTTAATATAATATAATAAATTAAATTATAAATAAATCATACATTTTTCCCTGTCAAATACTATATAATCAATAAACACACTTCCTTCAGATCAATATCAATAATAATCTATAAATCTTTCAATTCAATCACATAAGTCTCTTACTGTTTCTTACTGAATCGAAGAACAGCTTACGGATATGAGTACATCGTTCTTTTTGTGCCATGGTCCAACTATGGTCTTACATATGCATTGCCATGGCCTTGCCATGGTCTTACATTTGTAGTGCCATAACCCAGTTATGGTCTTATCATCAGAATGTCATAGCCTAGCTATTGTCTTACACATGTATCTATACTGCCATGGTCCAACCATGGTCTTATGTTCAAGGTACCATAACCCAATTGTGGTCTTTTCATTAAAATGTCATAGCCCAGCTATGGTCTTACATTTAAACATTGCCATGGTCCAACCATGGTCTTATCCGTCAATTCATTCTTGCCACAGAACGATCGTACTCAATCCTGCGTTCTACTCGTTTTAAACATTCAATTCAATTTTCATACTTTTACAATAATCTTAATTTCAACAAAAAAATATGAATAAATATATTATACCATTCCTAAATTAATAAATAAACATGAAATTTTAACCATATGAACTTACCTGGGTTGGATTGTAAAATTGCTAATAGTTCAGAGACTACTCGGCTAATTTCTCTTTTTCTCGTTGATCTACAAGCTCTTGATCTAGAATGTAAAATTTTTCATTCATTAGCATATATTTAAATTTCAGTCCAATTCAAAATTTATACCCTTAAAATTTCAATTAGAAACAATAGCCCTTTTTGATACAGGAGCAGACCAAAACTGCATTAGAGAAGGAATAATTCCAACAAAATATTATAATAAAACATCAGAATCTCTTAAGGCTGCAAATGGTAAAAAATTAAAAATTACTTACAAAATTCCCAATGCAGAAATATCCAACAAAGGTATAAAATATCAAACATGTTTTTTAATGGTAAAAGATATTACCCAAGATGTCATATTAGGAACCCCATTCATATCCTTACTCAAACCTTATAAAGTAACAAATAATTCTATCTCCACTAAAGTTTTAAACACTAAGGTAGAATTTCCTTTTGTAGAAAAACCGAAAATAAGAATCCACAACCTTGGACAAAAAACCATACCAATATTATCACCCAAATCAAAAAACAAATCACTAAGCTTCCTTGTTTATATTTAGCTGTTCCAAATGCCCCCAAGATAGTTGAAACAGATGCTTCTGAAATAAGGTATGGTGGGATCCTAAAACAAGTTAAAGGAGGAAAAGAGCAAGTAGTCCAGTTTACTTCCAGACACTGGAATCCTACTCAGCAAAATTATAGTACTATTAAAAAAGAAATTTTATCAATTGTTTTATGCATTACAAAATTCCAAAGTGATTTATTAAATCAAAAATTCCTTTTGCGAATCGATTGCAAATCAGCAAAAGAAGTTTTACAAAAAGATGTTCAAAACATTGCCTCAAAACAGATTTTTGCAAGATGGCAGGCAATTTTGAGCATATTTGATTTTGATATTGAATACATCAAAGAAGAAACTAATTCTTTGCCTGATTTTCTCACCAGAGAGTTTCTTCAAAATGCCCCCAAACTCCGAGACAAAGGAAAAGGGAAAATAGAAGAATCATCCAAAACCCAAATCACATCAAAACCAATTAAAACATGGTATGAAATTTGCCAAGAAGAAGATGAGAAATCATCATCATCGTCAAAATCCTCCAAAAATACAATAATTCAAGATGCACAAGATCCAAATGAGATTGGTTCTCAAATCAAAAAATGGATTGAGTCCCTATCTCAATCTCCAGAAGTAGCATTGGCCTTTTCGCAAATGAAAGAGGAAACTCCTCTCAAACAAATTGCTGCTGAAGCAGCAAAGGTTTCAAAAAATAAAGAGATTGTTTTACACAAACCAAAATCTCTTAAAAATGTTTTAAAAGAGACTTCTCTCCAAGAGGTTTTTCCAAAAGAGATAGCGGTATCTTCACAAACTGCTACACAAAAATCTTCACAATATTTTCCAAACAAATATTTTGAAAAATTCTTGTTATGGAGGAAGAATTTTCAGAAAAACCTCCACATATACTGGCAAAAGAACTTTTCAATGGATGGCATTTCAAACCATTGGATTCTCAAAAACCCCAACAGTATTATGAAAATATACTGGTCCAAACTGGATCTGTTTTGTTCAAACATTACACAGATCCAAAAGATCCAAATTTTATTACCCATTCAACAGCCCAAATATTAAAAATTCTCCGACCAAGAGATTGGAGTGAAAACCCAAATGCTTCAAAGAAATTCCCAGCCAAATTTACCACCAAAATAGACCATTACCCATATTTTACATATTGGGATTACCAAATGGCATGGTACAATGCCTTTTTAATGAACAACCAACACATGAGACATTCGTGGCTCAAATATTTCAAATATGGCACCCAATTCAAATTCCCAAACTGGTTCCAAGAGTGGTGGAATTGGTATGGACCATCATCCTTTGAGATACTACCAGAAAAATTCAAAACTTATGGCCTAAATTCTTTGACAAATTTCATCCTGAACCAGATCAAAAACACATTTACAGGACAATCCATTTTTCTCAAAACTATGCATTTCCTGGATTGTCTCATGGAATTATTCTTATGAGCAAGACCAACACACTGGAATTCCATTATTAGTTCGCAATTACAGGACTAAATGGTGGGACAAATTTAATGATGAGAAATATGATTCAAAATATTTGGATAATTTTTTCAACAAGAATCCAAGATTATGTAAGTCTGCAGCCCCGGATCAAACCACAGCAAAATTTCTTCAAGCAAAGTCAACAGCCAGTGCAATGTTAGCTCAAGCCAAGACCAAAAAAGAATACAAAAAACTCATGGCTGAAATGCTCAGCTCATTGGACTCTGAATCTGAAGATGAATCTCCGGCATCCTCAATCAAAATGGTGGATCTTGCAGATGATACCACTCCGGTAACCATCACCAGGTCCAAAAAGAAATAATACATGAACAGGAGAGATTCCCTGCAAGAAATGATGTGAACAGGAGAGATTCCCTGCAACAAAATAATCCGTGAACAGGAGAGATTCCCTGCAAGAAATGATGTGAACAGGAAAGATTCCCTGCAACAAAATAATGCGTGAACAGGAGAGATTCCCTGCAAGAAATGATGTGAACAGGAAAGATTCCCTGCAACAGAATAATGCGTGAACATGAAATATTCCCTGCAAGAAAAGACAAGTGAATAGTTATGTAATTTGTATTTTGTAACCAGAGAATATATTCTCTGAAAATTTATTTTCAAAAGTTTCAAATGTAATGATTAAACGATTTAGATGATGTAAGGAGAGAATAGCCCTCTATAAAAGGCTATCAGTTTGTAAATGGAAGGCAGAACTCGATTTTACCCATTTGAGTTGTTTCTCCCAAAAGTTTCTCAAAGTTTTTCAAAACTTTCGCATTAACAAAGTTTCATTTTAAGTTTCCAAAATTTCAAATTAAATAATATTTTCTCAAATTGCATTTACAAAATTAAATTTTCAAACTTAAACTATTTTCTTAAAAATATATCATTACCAATCCGGTCCTCAGATCCTCGGGACTTCCTGGTATCAGAGCCAAGGAGGAGCAGGTATTCTTAAGTTTAAGAAAATATTCAATTTGTTTTCGTTATTTCTGAGTTCTGGTTTAACTATCTTTATTATCGTATTATTATTTTGCTGAGAATTGATACAGTGTCCAGTTAGCCATGGGTTAGGCGTGTCAAGGACTAAGTATCCCCGTAGGCAACTTAATTAATTCAGAGATTCAGATAGTAGAACCCCTGTAGGAAATACGAAAACAAAGAATGTTTCCTTTCCTTAAAAGAACCAATTCTTCTGCTAGCTTTGTTTCTAATCAATCCCAAGAATCTGACCAAACCTCAAACAATACTGTTAATGAACAAGAAGAACATTATGAAAATATTCCCCAAAAATTTGATAATTGGACTCTTCCAAGAGTTCCAACAAACCAAGTTTACAAAAAAACAACTTTTGAAAATTTAAATGCTTTTTGCAGTTATGTTATAAAAACAAAAGAAAGGAGTTTACCTATTCAAAAAGAATATTAAACAATCCAATTATTAGATAAAGTCGTCATTAATAAACTCAAAGAACAAAGATACAAATACATCCATTTTGGATTAGTCCAGGTTGGAGTCAAACCTCTTAGTGTTGAAGCCACTAAAAATACCTCAATATTAGTAGTCTTAAGAGACCAAAGACACATCATGTTTAATGACTCATTATTAGGAACTATAGAAACAAGCCTATGTACTGGCCCAATACATTTTAATTATTATCCAAATTTTATGGTTTCTTTGACTGATAAAAACATTTTACAATCTTTAACACTTCAAATACATACCCATAACTACAAAATGCTTCCAGGTACAGAAGTGTTAACTTTGGTTTATAGACTCCATTTCAAAGCCATGTATTCTGTAGTTAATACCAAGGCTTTACTCCAAAGCCCAAAAGGAGAAACCCTCTTAATAGAGACAGACACCACAAGATCTCATACTACAATCCCCAGACAATACAATGGCATGAGATAAACCTTCCTGATAAGTGGAAACTTGAAGGTGCTACAGACCCTGTGGCACCAACCCCCATAAGAAACACTTCATTAAGTGAAATTTCTCAGCACCAAGATGGCACAGTTGAATTAAAATTCAATAGGCCACAAAGAATGCCTATAATAAACCAAAGTTATCAACAAATTTAAGAAAACATTTCATTATGTTTATTCGAATTCGGGGGTGAGCATTGAACATAAATATGATAAAATTTTTCAAGAATTTCATGTATTTAGAAGACCTCTAAGAATTATATATTCAATGCCTTGAATACAAAATTCTTTAATAAAAGTTGGGAAAAGATAATTCTACCATCCTTGGGTGTATGTTTGATTCTTAAAGTTTTTTTTTTATATAATTTTTAATTTTCAAAAGATTTCTTTAGAATTAGGGCTAAATTGCATAAATGTTGAGGTTAAATTTGTTAAACTCTCTAGAATAATGATTAAATTGACAAAATATGTAGACATTGAAAGCTAAATTTTTAATTATATGAAACAAAATTATGTACAATTGATGAGCAACATTTACACTGTAATTAATTACCTATAGTTGCTAACTTTCAAAATTGATAGAGATTAAATTTCTTCGATTTTTTGAGAGAGAACAGTTTGCTCAATATTGAAATTAAGAGAAACGTGAGAAATGCTTTTACTATATTATAATTAATTATAAATCTAAAAAGAAACTACTTGTAACATATATGGTTTATTATTGAAAAACAAAAAAGAAATTAAAGAAACAAAAAAAAAGAAAGAAAATA